>NC_090930.1:1308888468-1309198567 GCF_040938575.1 Ambystoma mexicanum | reverse complement strand
TCTATCCTCTATCAGTAGCCAGTGAAGTTATATCCTAGCACCAGAGACATGATCAAACTTTTTTAATCCAAAAATATCTCTGACTGTACTATTCTATGCCACCGCAATCTACCATCTCACTCCTCCCAATCCCCACCAACAAGACTGCAGTAATCATTCTTCGGGCATATAATAGCTCTGGCCATAGTTTTGCAACTTTTTTGGGACAGACATGGACGGATATGATGCAGGAGGCTAATGTAATAGGCAGAAGAGGAGACACCACTACTCACCTGGGCCTTCATAGACAATGTTTAGTTAAAAATTACCCCCAATGTCTTTATTTTGTCCCTAGTCATAATTTCACAATCACCAATTTGGAAGCTTTGATATTCTGTGCTGAGATTTGTCAGTCTAGGGCTAGAACCTAAACCATAAGTTCAGTTTTATCATGGTTGAGAGCCAACCCATTTGTCCACATCCAGTCATGGATGAGGTTATAGGTCTTGTTCACCACTCTAACCTCTTCCTGATAATCCCCGGTTAATACAATAAGGCACTGGGTATCGTCTACGTAATTTGAGAAACAGATCTTGTTCTCCTCCAGCAATTGGAATAGTGGCATCGTAAAGATATTCGGCCTCATTATGAGTGTGGCGGAAAGGCAAAAACGGCGCCAGTAGTGCTACCGGCTCCGTTCTTACCTCTCCACCACACTACGAGTTCTGCTCGCCGGTGCCAGACTGCACGCCTGGTCTGCATACCGGCACCCGCAAGCAGAACTCATGATTGCACCGGCACCGTTATAAACGGTGCCGGTGCAACCATGCTCCCCACCCCCATTCTGCCCTATAATTTCTTCCTGTGTGATATTTGGTTTCTCAAATTCTTTGAGAATTTAAAACATGTCCTTGGACTCATACTGAGCCTCATCAATCAGTGAATGCTAAATATCTAAGTTTATCTTGCTCAGCCTGTGATGCTTTCCTGTAATAGCAATATTTCCAATTCTTCAGTAAACCAAATATTCTGAATATTACTAATCACTTTCCTAGATTTTCATGGAGCAAGGATGTGTGTTGCTTCCTCCAAGGAATCCAAGGTATCCAAAAGCATTGTGAGCATCTCTTCTGTGGTCTCCAAGAATGACATATTATCTGTGAGGGGCCCCATCCACTCCTAGATAGTTTCAGATTTTATACTCATGTTTCTAGAGAGGCTCCAGATTTGTTTAGTGGCCATATTTCTAATTTGATGATCTAGATTCTAGAGTGACATAAGACTCAATCACAAATTGGTCCACCCAGGAACAAGGGGAGATGTTCGGTTTACTCACAGTTGCTTTTTAGGAAGCCAACCAATCACCCAAATTAACCCTACTTTGTGTGGGTTCGTCAATGTGCATTTTTTGTCTATAATTGACCACCTTCCTGATTTTCTGGAAGCTCCATTTCAGAAAGGAATTTGTCACATTGATGTTGGATTTTGAGAGGTTTGAAAGGTAACAGAGTGTGTGCAGGCTCTAATCTGGTGTTCCTACTTACACTTGATGAGATGTGTGAGGTCACTTTCCATTTAGACATTGCACCCAGTGGGGTATAAAATCAAAACACAAACAAAACTAAGAAGTGAGATTAAGAATAACAACAAAGCCCAACACAGTTCCAACACAATTCCATAGTGTTCCTTCTGAGACCCTCATGGCCACAGCTGTAGCAGAGAACCCTTGAGTGGTTCACAGATGACCAGAGTCTGACACCCCGCCTCTGCCACCAGCCAAAGTTGCTGCAACAACACTGTGTTAGGGCAAGTAAATGTCAAAATAGCCAACGATCCATTCAAAGACTTACCTTCTTAGCCGATGGACAATTAGCACATTATTTAATACTAATTAGTTTGATGTTTTGTAACAGTCCCAGGACCTATAAATCGGTCAACAATGGTACTCATACAGTACATAAGGTGTTTAAAGTGTTTTGAGCTTGATACTTCATTGGATTTGTTTGAGTTTAAGAGCTTAAAAAAGTCCTAAAATATTTTACAAATTACTAGATATAAAAAAGAAGAGCATTAAAAACCTGCCTGCCATGCTTAAAAAAGGTAGAGTTACAGTAGCAAGGAGAACCTTAAGCCTGAAACCATCAGACACATCCCTGCTTAGCTTCATTTTCCAAAATAGGAAGTTATTACGGTCTAGTAGCTCTAGGGCCTTTAACCTCTCATCACATATTTACGTCTCCAGAGGCAATAGACTTGAAAAGTTCAAGAGAAGGATTATGTCTCACAGTTGCCCACATCCCCTCAGAATTTCATAGGGCTTGCTTGAGTATATAAGTCTCAGCTGCTCTGTTTTGTTCCGCCCGATGCAGCTGCTAAATTTTAGGATTGAATGGCAGGGACACTTACAGACTCAAACACCCACGGCTTCACCCTTCTCAGTGTGGTGCTTTTTGTGCCTTGTGTGCACAGATCGGAGCCCAAAGGAGAATTCAAAGCAGACAATAGGAGTAAAGGGAGCAGCAGAGTTGTGTTTAACAGAGTTATGCAAGGAACAGAGGGAAATGCCCGCTCCTGAAACTGCTTGGCTTCAGAGATTATTGGGTCCTTTAATGAGGAGCACCTGACAGTCGATGCTATGTGACCCTACACAGTGGGAACAGTCGCTCTGTAAGAGTATGCAATTGAAATGGACTAGTTCTTTGGAAAGGCCCTGTAAAATTGTAAGAATTAAATTAGAATTCAGCTAATGAACACAACGAATTTTAGACGAATATCTGGACTGCTTTGCATACTGTAAATCCTAGAGACCATGGCTACTGCAGGACTCTTTACAATAACAAATCTAGCAAATACGAATCTGGATTAAGTAATGTTGAGCAAGAGAAGGGAACCTTGTGAACATCAGACACATGATATTTGTGATTACGATGGAGCAGAGCACTCTGGTTCCTTGGCTTGTAGGTCTTGTGGAATTGGAAATAATGTACATACTCACAGTGATTTCCTGACCAACCAAAAGCAACAAGTCAAATCAAATCAAATCAAATCCTGATCCTGTTTTCCTTTGCAGTCACCTCCGGTATGTGCCCCAAGGATCTCTAATCTCAATAACCCTATTTAATGTATAAATCATATTCTCCCTTCCATACTTGACAGCCAGAAGGTCTGCGTTCATATGTATGCCGAAAACACAGATCCATATCAGGATATCTAATAACTGTCAAATAGTCCTGGGCTGACTCACTCAGGTTTACCAATGTCTGCGGTTACTGGTTCCAAAGAGTAAAGATTTCATCGGGGTGCCAATACCCCCTTATTACTTCAGTTGTACTGATCCCCATCCTCTTCCATCAAGCACTGCTAGCAGCCTAGATGTCAGAGTCAGATATGTAATTCGATCAAAGGTAAATAATGTCACTTGAAATGTTTTCTTTGCACCCTCGCTGAGCCCTCCTACCTTTTCTGCTGCCTCAACAGATCTCAAGCATCTTGCTGTGATTCT
Organism: Ambystoma mexicanum; assembly: GCF_040938575.1. Classification (NCBI taxonomy): domain Eukaryota; kingdom Metazoa; phylum Chordata; class Amphibia; order Caudata; family Ambystomatidae; genus Ambystoma; species Ambystoma mexicanum. The sequence continues at coordinate 1,309,195,086 of NC_090930.1, read as the reverse complement.
CAATAGTCTTTATACTGCATTGGAGTCCATGATAAAACTTCAACGAGCCCATAACAACACATATAAGATTGTGCCATTTTAAACACGTTTGTAAAATGGGCTCATAGACTCATGCATGGTCAAGAGATGACTGATCACAATGCCACCACACTGAGATTCTTCCACTGGCTTCCTGACAAACAGGTAGTTGACATTAAAACCAATGCTATTTGCATAAGATCCTGCATGCCGTCTTAGCTTGCTGCATCCTTACCACCCTATCAGAAGCCTACAGCCAGACAGCCCAAATCAGGCATATAGCTTGACATGCTAAATAATGTTAGCGGCAGAACTCTTCATACATAAGGCTAAGTCCTTTACCTCCGGCCCTTCAATGCAGTTATTACCTCATAAATGTAAAAATCTAGACCTGGCACTCAATGTAGAGGAATCCAAAATTCTAGTGATGAACCCCAAACAATATGGGGCTTCCAATGGTTCTTGCCAGGTTGTAAACTAGAAAAGATGGATACATTCAAATATCTGCGGGTGTCTATAACCTCCAGATCAGAAAAACAGGTCTTAACTCAGTCATTTGCCCCATCAATTTCATCCGCTATTACTCAGTTGTGCCAACTGGATACAAGATTTGGTAAATTTACTTTATAATCAGCTTTATTATATTACCAGCAGAAAGTTGTACCTAAGCTCATCTATGGTGCTGAAACCGTTTTAGATAAGAAGGATTTGGCAAAGATCGAAGCCAGAATTTGGAGACAGTTCTTGTGCCTACCGCAAGGACTGCTATTCACAACATGTTGGGTCTTCTATCCCTCAATTGACTGCAATTATATTGCAGCTTCTTGGTCCCCCTAGAAGGCTCTTTATTTACTCTTCTTGAAGATGTTATGAATCCAAATTCTAGTTCAACCTTATTCACATGAGGTGAAGGGTGCACGAGTTTACTAGGCAAAATTGGATCATCTAAAGAGGAACTATCCAACTGCCCACTTTGTGTCAAGAAAAAGTTGTTTCTCCACGATTGGACTACCAATAGGTACTTGCTAACCACATCCAAACTTTTAAATGATTTTATCTATGACATATAATGGTTTAATGTATTACAAAATATTTTCATTGCAGCACTCTTCTAAAAAATGGCGAAATATGTTGAGATTAAAATTGAATTTAGTCCTGAGACAGGGCATTATCGGTGCCAGACTAAAAATTCCGAAACCTATAAGGTTATGGGCCTCATTATAAGGCTGGCGCTCCCGGAATGAAGGGGGCCGGTTACAAGCTTCCCATCGCGGGACCCGGATTGCACGCCTGGTAAAACCGGGCGTGCTTTCCAGGTCCCAGAGGGAGGCAATAACGGGCCAGATGTAATCTACCCCGATATTACCTCCCTCCCCTCGCCCTATGTGGGCTCAAATGGGAATGGGGATGGGTTCCTGCAAGGAGGAATTACCGGGTCCTCCTATGTCAGAGTAACCCGGTAAGTCCACATTGCAGGAACCCGGTAATGGAGCACGGAACGGAGGCAGCCATGGAGCCAAAAGCTTCATGGCTACCTCCATTCTCGTAATGAGGCCCTATGTCGCCTTTGTAATATTGAGGTGGAAACTTTACAACCTCTATTTGTTAGGTGTGAAAATCTGGTACACTTGCGTAATCAATTGTTCAATAAGTGTCGGACACTTGTTTTATGGCAACGTGTGTTATGTGATCCTAGTACTGCACTTTCTATTGCTTCTATGCATCTTTTAACTCTTTATTCTTAGATGAAAAGTGTTTGTTATATTAGTGTGTTTTCTTTTCTAAAAATCAAATTGTATGTGTTTTAATCTATTATACTCTGTGTTTTAATTCATTCACAGTCTGTGTATGCATTTGTTTGTGTGAACAGCTTATGTAAAGCTACATCATACAATATAAAGGACTCTTCCTAAGAGCATTTAGGCTTGGTTCCGCCTAAAATATCTGTCATCAAACCTTTGTCTGACCTCACACGCCTCTTCCTCCTTCACGAAGGCTCTGATGCAGCATAATGGCAGCGCTGGTGCCCTACAAATCGAGAACTAAAAGAATGATAATATGCTTTGCACTGTTAAGACCTTTACTGTTTGGCATATCTGAAGGCATTTGATCTGAGGTAAGATCTAATAGGGCGGTAGGGATAGTGGGAGGTTGGCATAACTGTGGTATTGCAATCCAGAAAATACACCAGCACCCTCCTTTCAAGGGAGATCTTCTTCAAACCCCAGAATGCATCTTATGAACCCATCCAGCACTGTACCCCTCCTGACAACTACCCTTTACAGGCCACCCCATGCCCCCTTCAGCCCTGGTGCATGTTCCCCACTAACTTTAACGTTTAACTATTTCGTGATACATACATGGTATGAGGAATTCTATGTGGAAAGGATTGTTCCCTTGCCAGCATTTCACGTAGGCCTGTAGCCACTATGCATGTTTAGCTCACCATTGCTTCCTGTAGCTAGTTTTGAGCTCAATAAATACCCCAAAATAAAATAAAGATTAAAAAAACTATTAGAACAAATGCCCTAACAAACTGCCTATTTATCTCACTGGTCCACATGCTTAATGATATAGACACACTTACAAAATCCTTCCCCGATTCGTAAACAAGTGTAATACTTTGCTGTGCAACCTTACAAACACATGATAACTCACTATGGATGGCCCAGAACACTTCTCAACGATGAACCCATGGCCTTGTGGTGGATCAGGAATTTAGCTACATATATGGTGGTCCTGTCTTAAGTTTTGTGGTGCTTGGGTGGGAGTGGTAAGTCATATGACATGGCTTACTTTATTGAGAACACGTGAACTCTGCTTCCCTGGAGTGACCTCTGGGAGGGAATGGTCCCACCTAATCATTTCTGATAGCAGGAATATTGATAGCCTTTCATCAACAGTCTCAACAAGTGCCTGACATTCGTGCATGGATTACTAGGGTGTGGGAAATTCTAATTTGTAAGAAAGTAACCTTTATTTTGCTGGACCTCCTTACAGACCTCGTCACTATTTGGGGCCGATTGCTGGAAGATGTAAAGGCTCAAAATAAAGGCTTTACTAGCCCGACTAGATTAAGGGCCATGGGACTTCTTGACTTTTACCTTTTGATTTTCCTATTATTTCACTATATGCGGTCATGCTACATGGAAATAGAGAAGAGAGTTACAGGTGGGTAGAGGCTTACGCGCTGTGTATTTTTCTTGCCATTGATTATTATTACAAATGGCAAGCTGTCTTTATATGTGGAGAGTTTTGCACTATTAATCAAAACATATATATTTGGAATAAACACATTGGGCCTCATCGTGAGTTTGGCGGTAGCCGTGCCTGTTTTACAGGCACGTCTACCGCCAAACTCGCTACTGGCATCGCCACCTGCAATTGGGCAATAACCGGCCTATTATGAGTTGAATGGGCCGGTAATTGCCCATTCGCGGGTGGCGGTATTTCCGGGCTCCCGATCCCCATTCTACCCCATAGGGCAGAATGGGGGTGGGGTGCATGGTTGCACCGGCACTGTTGATAACGGTGCCATTGCAATTACGAGTTATGCTCGCGGGTGCCGCACAGCCCACCAGGTCAGACCTGTCAGGCCCTGGCGGGCTGTCAGACACCCGCGAGCAGAACTCGGAATTCGGCGGCACGGTATGAACGGTGCCGGTGCCTTACCAGCATCGTTCATACCGTGTCTGCCAACATTATAATGAGGCCCATTGTTATACTCTGTTCTGCCCTAATTTTAATTGCCTGAACTCTTCCAAAGAATGGCATTTATAGGAATGGCCAATGATTTTTCAGATTCATTGACATCTTTTCACACTGCTTTGTCAGTTGTGCACAAACATGCACACATCTGGCGGTAGAAGTGTACCAATAAAGGTACTGGAACACAGTTCCTGATAGTTCCTGATCACTTCAACCTCGGCACCATACCAATTTGACCATTACAAGGAAACATACATGCCAAATTTGAGCTCAGTGAAAAATGTGCCTGGAATAATGGAAATCACTGTATATAAACTAGCTTTACATGGGCGGCGTACCTTTACACCTCCAGGCAGTTCTGGCTCTATACAATTGACCTCCAAATGAACTTAAAAGAGCAGTGCTGTGAGACAGAATGTGTTACACTGAGCAGTCAATCGCTGGTGACCTTCAAGGAGCCATTTACACGTGGATTTTAGTTTTATGTGAGACATTATTTGCTTGCAGGGTGTTGCCCTTCCTGCACGTGGTCCACTCTCGGATATGTGTATCCCAGAAAGACATCAGCACGAAAATATGCAAGACCTCTGAACCTTCGGTGCAGTGGGAAACAGTGCATTCAGCTATTAAACAGAGCAGCCCTGTGAAGTACCTTTCACTTGAGGGTACAAGGCTGGGAGGTTAATGTTGCACATGGGGAAATGGCTGAGAAGTGAAAAGTCCCTCAGCCCATTACCCACAGTGCTTTTCCACTCCAGTAAGTATTTGTGAGAAAATAAGTCTTGCAAATACATGTTTCTTGCCTTCTCACAACAAGGAAATGAAATCCAAGTTATTATGCGCATGGTCCAAGAAAGAGGATTTTTCCTGACATTTGTTGTCCTCTCGTGCACTGTAGTGCATAAATACTGAAACCAAAAGTATATTATTCATGAGTGGGTATGTGAAAGGGGCTAGAAGGGAGGGGCTTATTAAACCTGGCAATGTAAAATATGCAAATGTGCCTTCGAATTAAATAAAAATTCAAATATTTTTCATAAGATTTATTTCAGCATTCTATTAATTAAATGGGGTAGTTTGGGGGTGTTCTTGTTTTTTTCTTTTCATATTGATTTTGAGACACGTATTTGTACCATGTTTGACCGAATAATGACCCAGATGAAAAGTTTCTTTTGCTGTAATATTGTTCCATTCCCGCATCTTTAATATGTACAACATGAACATTTACACACCGGCACAGTTCCTGTCGCTATTAATATTTGCAAGTCTCGCCAATTCCTCACTTTCAAGTCTACTCAGCTCCTTAGTTCCACCTTATTTTATTGCTCTTCTCTCCTTCTTGGTCTGTCCGTTGATCAACTTGCCCCTCTTCGTTCCATCTCCTACTCTTCGATTTGCACTCTATGTAGCCGAGTCCCTTGAGGATTCCATCTCTGCTGCCTTATTTTGTCTGCGTTGGTTATCTTTTGAATTTCACCTGCCTTTTAATGTTCTCTCCCTTGTTCTCAAGTGTCTTTATGATTTAGCCCCTCCCTATCTGTCTTTTCTGGTTTCAACTTAGTCTCCACTTCGGGTCCTCCGTTCCCAGTCCTTTTTTCTTTTATCTACTCCTCCCGCACCCCACTCCTCATCACTGCCTCTTCTCGTTTCTGCTCATCTTCACTCCTTGCTCCCACTGCCTTCTGCCACTGTCTCCATGCTCTATTTCCTCTTAACCACTTGTCCAATCTCGTTTGAAACTCTATCATTTAGCTAATTAACTCATACTCCTTTGATGTGAATTTATTGTACCGTTATGACTACTCTGTAAAGAGCATTGCCGTCAAGCTCTTCAAAAGCTCAATAAAATACACATATAAATAACAGCAGAGACAATGTCAGAAAGTTAAAATTGCTATTTTTGTGACTCCCTTAGAAAATGTTGGCAACATTTTCCATTGGTTTATGTCCCGGGAGGATAGCTCAGAGGCAACGTGTGCGCATTGGAAGCAAGACGGCATGAAGCAACACAGGTTCGATCCCCGGGTCCGCACTTAGAAACCTCCGGGTGTTTAAGCGTTTTATAAATACGCAACTAAGACAAACGCAACCAAAAAAAAAATAATACAATTCCTGTAACAGCGCCTCGATGCCTGCGGTCTGTGTGTGCGCTTTAAAAATGCAAATAAATAAATACAAAGGTACACTGGGCCAAATCACCACTGCAGTGTACCGAGTGCACCAGGGTGTGTCCCTTTGGCCAAAATATTTAAGGACATGAGCATTACGCATGTGAGCCTTCCACTGTGGAAGGATGCCACTGTGTGCCAGGCTGAAAGGACAGCAAAGCCTTTCACCTCACACTTCTATTTATTCCCCTAGAACCTGGATGACCAGAATTGGCCAGGTTCTGTAGACTGGAAAGCTGGGAGGAGATATGCACACGTTTAAATGAGGGTGGGTTTTGAACAATGCTCCTCTGGACCAGGCTTACAGAAAGTTCTTGAGGCTTGCTATGACCTTTATGGGTATAGTGGTGTGTGAGGCAGGACTCCTCTGGGAGTTAACCTGCTTTTTCCAGCCTCGTATGTACTTCTCAACATTGGCTGCAGTTCCCTTGACCTGTTAATAGAGAACAACATGCAGACATGTCCAAACAGGGGGTGCAGAGTCTGCTAAACAAGTTAAATCTGCAGGTCTACTTTGTAAGTTATGAGCTTTTTCATAAAAGGAGTTCTGCTCCTGTGTATTATTTATTTTGGTGTTTTGGGAAGTGCTGCGTACCACCTTGTGGCTGCTTCAAAGCACTTGGCATTAGACATTTAATAAGAATTCCATAATGGAAAATGATATAGTGTAACCTGACATAACCAGATAGTATAACAAACCTGGCATTGTGTACCAAAAAATAAAAAAAGAATGTGTGAATAAATATGTAACAATAAAACTGAAAAATAACTAAAAACGCCGTTAAAACAAAAAAATTAAATGTTCGTTACAAGATCGCAATTGGGAAGAGAGGGTTAAAAACGGAAACTACATGTGCGGGGCAGGGTCAGGTGTAGATTCAGAGAGGGAGGAAGCCGCTGTCCAAACATGGTTGTTTGGGAAGTTAGGGGGCGGGCACTGCACTTAAAAGCCAAAGGAAGATGCTGTGAGTTAAAAGCATGCAGTCAAGTTAACATTATAATCATCATATAAGGAATATACGCTACAACGTTTCCCCTTCGATTTTCCGTTTAGTTATATCACGAGTACTCAAAACTCAAAGGTAAGACGATTTACAATGCACCTTCAATGGCTTGATGGGTGCCCTAAAATCTGACGATGTGTAGGTTGTGCCGTTATGCGATTTAATCTGCAAGACATTTATTATCTTCTTGCCCACTTCTTGCTTTAGTATCTAAGAAAGGGTATGGACAATTTGTTATGGATGTCCCCAATATAGAGAGAGACCAATTTTGGCTTCCATAGATTCGGGAGAAACTACCATTCTCAAAGTGGCTGGTTCCCATGCCTGGAGTGGGCTAGAGAATAGATATTTAGTGAGAAAGTGATGAGATGAAACTATATATGTGAATTAATTATAGACAGAGATGTATTAACTTTTAATGGCCCATAGTTTTATTTATTAGATGGGTTGTTCCCTTGCCTTTAACATGTTTTTACATTAACTGATGTTTAACAATCCAATAGTTTGGAAATGGTTTCATGAAATTGCCTTGATCAAGATATTGATGATCTAATTGTTCATTTTACGTTTGTTTTAAATATTATGAAATTTGGTATAGTGAATGATGTGTTTAATATATGTGTAAGGTGGGAAATGGTTGCATTACCAAATCACATAATAATAATGACAAAATAATAAAATGTATTCTCGAACAGTACATTGGCAATGTTTTAGTAACATGGTTATGCTAAACAAAAAATGTAAATGAAACCAAGAAGAATTGCTTACCTGAGACCAAGGTGCAGCGTACCAGCTCCCCGGAGCGTGGCTTGTTGCTCCATACAGCGGTTGCTTGGGGCAAGCAGTGAGAATGCATTCTTTCTCAAACTCCAGGTTGGGTTTTTGCAGGTGGGAACATTTCTTTGGGGAAAGCTCTCTGTATTTACCAGAATCATACTTTTCTGCACACTTTATTACTCTTTTCTGTATTCCTTTTCCACAACTGGAGGAGCACTAAAAATAAAAATCATGAGTCAACCTCAAATTCTGTGGCATATTGTAATGCCATCATTATCATGACCATCATTATCATCATGTTTATTTCAAACAAATGCCCATAAAACCCACACAAAGACAAAACAATCCAACAACACAACAATTAGATATACATTAAAAACTATCCAACTAACATAAAGCTTTCAATTCAGATCCATCAATGGACACGATTTATTATGCAATTGTGATGTTAAGCAGATTTAAAAGTATTTAAAAATCAATCCAGATCACCATAATATGTTACATTAATGTAAAGCAGATACCTCCTTTAAAAATTGTATTCATAAAAACAGGTCCGTCATAATTCCATTAAAGACAAATACATAACCTGATACAATCAGTCAATCAATAATACACGTTATTTCAGATAGTTGCAAACAATTGCATACAAGCCAAGAAAACACACAAATTCAAAATCACAGAAGAGATGGTCAATATCCATAAAATAATGTTTTAAAATCCTGCAAAGTGCAAATTGGTCTGTTAATACCATAAGAGTGAGAAGATATATCCTGATACTCAAAACATTAATTGCATTGAAACTTTAAAGAAGTCCTGATAAGATTGGTCATCTTCCCTTTTTTTCTTGCTTTTCTACCTTCCCCCACTCATTCTTCCTCTTTCCGTTAGTGGCATACTTGCATCTTCCTACTTCTTAACTTCCGTGGCCAAAAATATATTTGATCACTCCATTTATCACTGGTTGTGAATATGTAAAGCTGCATAATGCTAAGGCATCGACTGCATAGGGCACGTTATAATTAGTCTCGATCCGCTCCTCTTTGATATCTTATGCGAGGGGCAGGCTATCAGAAACTGGACAAGATCCTCTGTCTCTGTCGTACAGTGTGCACTGGTATTGTTATTGTTCCTGTTCCACCAAAGTGCAAAGGCAGCCAAAGCTAATTTACCTAGGTATATATATTTCCAAGTAAAGAGGTCTAGCTTGGACAGGCTAAATGGTATGAAGGCATGATTCATAGCCCCTTTATTAAAAGAACTCTAAATATGATGGAAGTAAATACATTGATCTGGGGTCATCATACACCATCTGTCTCAGATACCACATCTTCCAAGGGAACTCTCTGCACTATTCACACAGAAATGATGGTACACATTCCATACCTCCATTCTAATTCCCAGCCAGTCAAACTGAAAGGGCACCAATGCACCTCTTGCACCTCTTTAAAAAACAAGCAATTGTACAGTAATTGTTACAAAAAGGTTTTTGCTAATTCTTTAGTGCACCACTTTTTCTCAGGAATAATTGAACAGATCTGCACCTAAAATAACATTGATCCCACCATTCGGATTTCACAGTTTGATTTGCTGGTCTGTAATTGATGTCTATGGGCATTACTATTATGTCAGGGCTTCTCAGCCTGTTTTAGAATATTCATTAAATGTAAATATTACTCATGCATGCTCATTGCGGATATCCCAGAAGCCTGTGCTTCGTTATTCACTTGATCAATGAGGCTAGCCATCCTTATCTCTCATATTCCTAGTTCAAGGTGCAATCCAACCTCCTTTTTATATACGCTGCCACGCTATTGGGCACCTCGATCGCATGATCTTGGTATTTTGAAAGCGATTATTTATTCCGTACTCACTTCTTTACGCGTGGTGTTCATAGTAGCAGAGCGGGCGATACAGGCACTCAGCACAACTGACACCAAAGAGGGGAAACTCTGTACAGAAATAGAGATGGCCGCCTATCAACCATGGGGAAATATTACACAAGGGGTTCCGACCGACATCTGTTAGGCACCAAGAACGTTTTCCATGATGTCACTGGAAACCATGAGCTGAAGTGCACCCTTTCATTGAAGGCTACCCATCTATAATTGTGTTTTGCGTATGGCCACCCCGTTTCCCAATTTCATCCCCTGCACTCTTCTCTATGGACTGGCATAGCAGTGGGTGTAGAGTGGAAGCACGAGGGAACTATACACAACATTAAAACATGGCAGGTGCCCTCTCCCCTCATCCTAAAGCAAATCACACATTTCAATTAAAAAATCCCCGCTGCAACGTCACATCGCTGGATTCTGAATTACATAATCCTCTGTCATGACAATACAGTAGACGGATACAGAAGGCAAAAAGTAAAATGGCTACTGATATATACACAACAATGTCATGCTACGCGCCACAGGAGAGGATAAGACTTTTTCCAAGTTCCTGCCTCACCACAAGCTTCCCAGATACTTAACACTTGCACAGTGCAACAACTGATCCAAGCATTTACCGAGCCACACTCGTATTCATCCAAGTATAATCAAGTCAGCCTGCAAATAAAACTACTGCAGCACAGCACTGCAGCGATGAGGATAGCCACTCCAATGCCAGCCACAATGATCTTCTGATGTGGCGTCAAAGAGCGGTATGTGGTGGACAATTCAGGTAGCCACTGGGCTATTCTCCAAGTGGAGATCCCCACACCTTTCTAGAAATTTCATAAGCAATTGTGCACTGTGGTGTGTGATAGTTCACTAGTGAGATCAAAACATAATCATCGAGGAGTGAAAAGTCTGCATTAAAAATGATCTGAAACCGTTAGTGACGCAGATACATTTACTGAGACTACATAGTTGGGAAATGTACATAGATGATAACGTTTCATCACCTGTTTGTCAGCAGGATATTGCTGCTAGTCACTAGGTAGTTCCATGACAATAGAGATACAAGGTTGTAGACTGACAGTATATACAAGATCACACGACTCCAAAGTGAATTGCAATATCCTTTCCATGTACCATTATTGCTTCTAATATACAGCTCCCACCCCCACGTTCACAGTTGTATCCCCTTTGCCATTTTTATTTTCACGACTTTTGCATTTTTCCGCATTTCGCTGCATCACAATGCGTACCATTTTGCCCCTTTTGCCATTCTAGCTTTCCTTTCATCTCTTTGCACAGTTTTGCCTCGGAGGTGAGCTCCTCCGTGTCAATCTAAGTGAAGCCTCTTCTGCTGGGAGCCCCCCCCTTCTTTTTACCATCGTCACATGACCTGTTCACTGCAGTCCACGTACAGGCCAGGCCTGGGCCCAAGACTAGCCAGTGGGGAGTTCTCCTGAATAGGTGGTTTCTTTTGCACATCTGTTCATGGACACACTCTGCATATAAGAAGGTATGTATTCGAGGAAGGTGCATACAGTTATCAATCATCCCAAAGAGATGCACATGTTTTTCATAATTATGCGGTAGATGCGCACGTTTTCGTGCATGCATAGCAGATGCGTTGTGTTTTTATGCATCCGTTTCTGATGCACGCAGTACATCCTTACGCCATGACTCCGCTTCTAACGATGATAAAATGTTCTTCGAGTGTCCTCAGTAACTTTAACAGATAAAATGGTACTGGAACTCAGCAGTTAAAAATGTATACAAGTGTCACCAATGTAAAGAATGGCTGAGGGTAAATATCTTGCGCAACTATCACAATGCATACAGAGGCCCAGCACGCACTCGAATGCATCACTCTAGAACCAGTATCCGTGGCAGTGTCCAGGCTAGGTGCATCACCAAGTCACTAATCTTGCAGTCTCAAAATAGAACAATGGACTTTGGCCCGATTCACAAAGATGTGCACTGCAGCAAATCGGGCCACACTTGTGCGCATCTCTGATCTACACTCCTAACTTTACAACCTTAATTCCAGAGAAATGAATGGCACTTGCTGCCAACAAAGTTATGACGCTAAAGTGAGTGGAGCCCATGGGTCACATGCACCGCCACAGGCACCAAAAGTGAAGCGCTGCCTCCATTTTCACGGAGATCCGCAATGTTTTCAAGTTTATATTTACCACTTGCCTGCACTGAGGCTTTTATTTGAGCTTCTGTGGGGGCATGCCACAAAAGACGGCACCGACATGTCCGCGCCATCCCAGACACCGACGTAAATGCTGTTACGGAGAAAAGCCACAGAGGGCTGGCACACCATTTACCCCAGGAGGAATTGAAAGCAGTGTCAGGTGTAAAAAGACGAATCTAGGTTTTGAACGAGTTTAGTTTAAGAAAGTGAGAAGACATCAACAACTGAATCCCCTAAAGACAATTCTTCGGAAGTGGGATATCGCATTAGGGCAACACCTGCAGGCACAAGTGTGCGTCTTCATCAGCGCAGCCGTGGTGGCCACCTCACCCACCAAGCCTCCATGTATGGAATGAAGAACATGGGCACTGGGGCTGACAGTGGAGGGGGGCCACACCATGGTGATCCCTAAAGACCAAGACAACAGAGAGCGACTGCCTAGAAAGGTTCGGAAGCAACCAAGACTTCCACCTCAGAGCCTTTCTGATGGAAAAGGATGTCCAGGAGAGCTGATGGTCTAGCATAGTGAAGGCCACAATGAAGCCTAGCAGCACCAAAAAACAAGTGCCCTGCAATTGAGCAGCTCCAAGAAGCAACATGACAGCGGCCAATGAGGTGATTTTCAGAAACAAAACGGTTAATCATCATGAGCACCACGCTGCCCAGAAATGTCATCATGCATTTTAAAGCTGTAGCTCCTCGCTGGGCACCCAGGGCATGGAACACCCTGCCTCTTCACATATGCACTGCACCCTCCATCATCACTTTCAAAAAGAGCCTCAAGACACACCTGTTTCCCCACACATAACCCTACCCACCTCTGCTGCTATCACTAGTGTATCTTAATCTGCCGATGGTTTCCTGAAAACTTGTTGTCACTTCTTTTTCAACTCCCACCTTTCAAACATTTTAACCATTTAAGGTGCTCCGAGACCCCCAGGATAGGACCAGCGCTAAACAAAAATTCAAATGAATGAGTACATAAATAGCAGGGTGGTAGTTCTGCAGACAGGATGACTCGAGGGAAGGTTTCCTAATTATAGGACTTACATGCCCTAATGTAATTAGAATCGGAAGGCAGCCTTGCAACAGCTCAGATTAATCAGCATCAGACTAATTACTAGCTGCTAAATAATTAGGTGCAATAAGCAACTCCAAAGCATTGCCTTTGGAGTGAGTAGGGCAGATGTTAGGTAGAATGTCCTTTTTGGGTGTGACTCTCCCCACTTGTGAGCCCCCGAGCACTTTTTGCTGGACTCTTAGATCCTTTTGCCGGTTCTCCTGAGTGATTTGCAACCTTTTTTCCACACCCACTCAGTCTTTTACTCTACCTTTGGGAACCTTTTTACAGCCCTTTGGTTGCATGTTTTGGAGTCATGCTTTCCTCCAACTTTTAAGGCATCTGAAATGTATTATTGCTGCACATAGCACCTCCTGTACAGTGTTGGTGGAAGCTCCTTGAGCTTCCCCCTTTGGTTTTATTTTATTTTTCTGTGCTAACTTTGGGTTACCAGGCTAGGGGGATACGTGTTATCCTACATATGCTTTAATTTTGTGAGATCAGCAAACACCACCTTATGTGGAGTGCTGAGGGGACACATTGGGCCTCATTTCGAGTGGGGCGGTAAGGGATACCGGGCACCGGTAAGGAGACCGGTGCCGGTAATCCCTTACCGCCCTACTACGAGTTCCCTTAGCGGGTCCCTCCTTTAACGCCTGGTCTGAACAGGCGTTATGGACGGGACCCGTTAAGGGAATTCAGAGCCAATAATATTGGCGCCTTCCCCATTCCCATTGAGCCCTATGGGGGCAAGTCTAACTGAGTGGCTGGTGGTAGTGGATGCCTTTCTTCTGATTTTGTGAAACTTACATTGCAGGCTGCATCCGCACCTGCGGTAAGGGTCGCATGGGGCACCCTTGTTCCAAAATGGTGCTTGTCTTCATTTTCACCAAATCACAATGAATTGTCCTTTTGTGAGCCTTCTTCTGCCAAATGGGTGGGGAAACTCCAGCTCAATCCTTTGTCTTCTTCGGGCTCCCATTGGGAAGCCCACCCGAAGGCGCCTGTGTGTCTGGGAGGACAGAAAACTGTGAGGTCACCGTAACTCCTCAGGTCTTTGTCCTCCAGTGTGTCTGCTTGGATCCAGTTCTGACTGGGTGTCTGGATGTCCCCAGCCACCACAAAAGTTTGAATGTAGCATGCACGCTGATTGGATGGGTTGCTGCATAAAAGGTGAGGAGGGTCTTGATGCTAAAGCCAGAGTCAACCACAAGAAGATTCATTCCAAAGAAAGAAGGATGCCTGCAGCCACCTCCAGTGGCCGCCAAATCCGACTAAGGGACCGTGGCAGCTCTAGACCTTTCTTCTGTGTGACAGGGACGATCCAGACTGGATGACTTGCTTCCTTGCACTGGTGGGTCTAACCAGTCTCGAGACCAGCTATAGTTTGTGCCATCCGACGATGAGCTGCGACCTTCCAAGCTTGCACTATCCGAATGCCCTGCGACCTCTGGTACTGCTGCAGTGCATTATCTCATCAAGTGCGGTTCTGGCTGCAAACTTGTTCCGATCACATAAATCCTCTCACTTGAGTCGTGGACAGAGAGAAGGAAGAAAGTCTGGCAGAGACAACCGTCGCTGCCAGAAAACCTGTGTTGAGCCTCCATAACCAAGTGCCATGAAGATACTCTGCTGGGCATCCCTGTGACCAAGTCTGACCAACTGCTCCTGCCAAAAGTTTGTCCTCCAGCCGCCAAGGCTAGAGACGCGAACCAGAGCTGCTGTCATCTTACCATGGGGACTCTCTGGTGACATCATTGTTCTTCATCATAGAAGGTACTGTCTCACTCCTGGGTACTTATCTGGGCAGTTGTTTTTTGCTGTTCTTTCCTCCTGACCCTGTAGAGCCACATTGGGGTGGATGACCCAACCATGTTCTCCCAGGCCTTAGGACAGCTGTACTTTAAGCTGAAATCCTTCATGTGGCCTACCTAGTGCCCCTGAACCCTTTAAATCCAATTTCACTACTTACTTGCTACGAAAAGCATCACCTGGGAATTTGACAGTGTCTGACTTCCTTTGCTCTGCCGCCCATGGGCCACTCGCCCCCCAATGCTCTTTCTGATTTTTGACTCTCATTCCCTAGATAGGGTTGGATTTATAAACATTAGGCCTACACAAAGTTATCCAACTTACAGTATTGCTATTTAGTACATGTTGGTTGATGAATGATTTGCTAACCTTAAGCTACTCTTGATACTAACCTGTTTCACATCTAAAGGTTTACTATTGAACTGATTATTGCTACAGCAAATGTCGTACTGTATATATGTGTGACACTTTCCTTACCTGAATTGCATTTTGAGTTTAACATTGGAATATTGTATATAATAAATAACCCTATTTTTATATAACTAAGTGTGTAAGTGTTTCCTTGACTAAAAGTGTACTCAAAGGTATTTGTATTCAACTACAGCCCTCCTCCCTCCTAGACTAAGCCTGGCTGCTCAACCATAGCTATCAAACCTTTTGGGTAGTTCAGGCCAAACCTAAGAGTTGGTGGACTGTACATCTAAGAGTGAGTCTTCTACAGTCCTATTACAGGGGGACTTTAGTAAACCCCCCTAATAGTAGAGCAGGCTTGCAGAAATACTGAAGCAATCAAAATTAAATTAAAACAAGGGCAGGAAGAAGCATTTCAATGATATTGAAGCCACCACGTGAAAAGGGAGATATACTTCAACTGTCAATGACAGCTTTTGCTTCATCCATAAATGGAGCAGCTTTATCAGGGGCTGGGAGAGCACACATACATAGATACTCAACAGGTAAATCGTGACAGTATTATTATTATTATTATTATTGTTATTTTTATTAGGGTATTTATTGAGCATGGACCTAGCTTTTGGAAGAAACTGAGCACTTTACTATCATAGGGGGAAGGACATGGTGAGGCAGGCAGATAATCAAGGTAATGGGGAGCTAACCGGGGAGGAGGGAGGCAGGCAGTTTCATAGCAGGGGATCTACAGGCAACCAGGGAAGGAGACAGTGGGGAGCAGATCACCCAGTCCTAGGTAGGGTGTGGAGTGGAGGGTGTTTTGACCTATGTGTTAGAGAGAAGCCATTCGTTGAAGTGGAGGGTCTCCAGCTCCTTCCGGAACTATAAAAGTGAGGGGGCAAGGTTGATGTTGACAGGGAGGTGGTTCCAGAGACTTGAGATGTAGACAGAGAAGGTCTGTCTTCTAGTTCTTTTCTTCCTGCACCGGCAGAGTTACAGTCTGCACATGTCTTTACTCTGCTGGATGCTAGGCCTCCGGAGATGCTGAGTTTCTCAGTGAGTTAGCTTGGATACTTCAGGGTGACAGCCTTGTAGATAATGCAGCAGGATTTGAAGATGAAACGAGTTTGCATCAGGAGCCAGTGCAGTTCAATGAGGGTTGGGGTGATGTGGTTCAATGTGCAGAGTCCTTTGATGAGAGGTGCTACAGCATGCAGGATACATCTCAGGGATGTAACGGTAGTCACCGGAAGGCCTTCCAAAAGAGCATTGCCACCATCCAGGTGAGAGGAGACCAAGGTTTGGACAGCAGATGTCAAGTTCATTTCTGGAATGAAGGGCTTGATTTTCTGCAGTAGAGAAAGTTGCCACCAAACCATTTGTGTCTTTCATGCCACGTGCTGCGGTGGCCAGCTTGGGTGTGAAGACCTCGAGGTGCACAGCAGAGAGCCAGATCTGGATGTCATTGTGTCAGGTGTTTTTGGTCAGCAGTAGGAATTCAGTCTTGGAGGGATTGAGCTTTGGGTAAGCACTGGACATCCACAACTGACTCGATGTGAGGAAGGCTTTGAGCCTGTGAATCTCTTCAAAGGAGGAAATCTTGAGTTACAGTTGTTTGTCATCTGCGTGTTGGTATTTGAGTCAGGAGGGTTGCAAGTGGCTCAATAAGATGGAAGATCACAGGGGAGGGGATGGATCCTTGCGGGACTCCATAGGTGATGGGCAGAGTTAGTGATCTGGAGGCATTGATTTGTATGAACTGCTGGCGATTAACAAGGTGCCATTTGAAATAGCTGAGGATGATCTTGCTGATCCCCATGCGGGGATGTAAATTGCTGATGAGTGTCTGGTGGTCTGCTGTGTCAAATGCTGTGAGGTCAAGGAGATCCAGAAGACAAGGATGACAATTATTGAACATTTTAAGGGCATTATCGATCACTTTGATGGTAGCCGTTTCTGTGCTGTATCAGGGTCTGAATCCAGATTGGTGGGACTGAAGGGAGTTGTTGGCTTTCATATGTTGGAAGAGTTGCATGGCTACTGCTTTCTCTAAAATCTTACCTAGAAAGGGGAGATGGGGTTGTAGTTGCTGAGGTCATCAGGGTCCAGTGTTGGTTTGTTGGGATGCGGGAGGATTTGTCTGGTCTTGAGGGTCGATTGCAAGGTACCTTGAGTTAGGGAGCTGTTGATGATTGTCAGGTAAGACAGGAGTGCTTCAGTCGGATGGGTCTTGAGTAGAGAGGCAGTGAGGATGTCATCCACGTATGGTGTGGCCTTGAGGGATGCTAGGGTGGCAGTGAGGCTTTCCTTACTGACTGTCTTTAAGGTTGTTCAGGTAGTTGTGGTTATGCGAGATGGAATGTGTAATATGCTATCAGTTGTGGCGTTGGTGCCCAAGGGTTGGCTGCTCATGCTGATCTTGTTGATGAAAAAAGAGTTGATGGCGGTGGGTTTTTCAATGCAGTGTGGTACAGGTGGATCAGGCAGAGGCTTGATGCAGTGCTTGATGGCTTTGAAGAGGGCTCTGCTTTCATTGTTGGCCTTAGCGATGGTGTTTTGGTAATAGTGGGCCTTGGCAGTGGTGATTAGTCGTCTGCATTAGCACAGAGTTCCTTGAGCAGGGCAAGGTCAGATGTGGTGCAGGACTTTCACCAAGTCTAGTCTTGTTTTGTGATGATTTTGGAGAGAGACAAATGAATGTGTCATTCATTTTGCTGGCCCCTTCCTGCCCCAGTGCTATAGCAATGGCATGTGCACATCACTTGTGGTCTCTGACTCACCACCGCTATAACGCAGGTATGAGAGACATTACTCACTGAGGCAACCCTATCACCCTTATCCTGGATCAATCGAAGAATCACTAAACCTGCAGGCTATCGAGCACATCAACGAACTGGGATCAGAGGTGATGAAAACACATGATGTCTTGCTGAATAATGACATATGTAGGTGCATTAGACACGGAGCACATACACATCCAGCACAAAGATACACAAACAATAGGTCAAACCGCACTTAGACATGAAGGACATGCTTGCATCTGTTAGGTTAGAAAACAGATCCTCTTTCTCTATGCTGAAACACAAGATGCACAAGAACACACATACTGCTTGCTTAATGCAGAGAACACAACTAAAATGAGTGCCCATGCAAACCAAGATGGACAGCGCAGCTACATGTGAGTGAAAGGGAGTCTGTGGAGAAGCTTTGAGGTTGCAGTGGGACCTGACTTTCTGAGCTAGCAGAAAACCTAAGCTGAGCAGTCAGACAATAAAGAGCAGATGCTTGCCAAGGCTACATAAGGAATAAAGCCTGAATTAGCACCCAAAAGTACAGACAATACCAGTTCCCAGATGTGACACACAGTTCTCTTAGATTAGTGAAGAAACAAGTCACATTGGAAGGTCAGATTCCCACCAAACTAGACTTAATATTGAGAGGAAGATAGCTCAAACAAGTCTCTAGCGGCCAAGGGAGGCAACGACACCCACAGTAAAAGGTGCTACAATCCTCATAAATGCTGAGCAGAATAATCAAAAACATGGTCCACACACGTGATTCACAGTTGGAGGATAATGCCTACTCATTAGAAGACAGACACACAGAGACCTTCGTTCCCATCCAGTTCTCGGGACAAAAGATATAAGGTAGTGCAACGTTGAAAGCTAAATATCCTGCCCAGTGGCCTAGAGAATCTGAAATGGTAACATTATTGGGACACCATTTGGGGCTATTCTCACCACCCCCATTTGTGCTCATGTGCTGGTACCTGTCCAAAGTGCCAAGGCTGAGAAAGCCACCACTGACCAATTACTATCTCCCATCCACTTTAACCTACACAATGTTGCATCTGCCAATGGAACATTGTAGTGATGACATGTTGTCACCTGTAGCAACTTAGAAGGTGATCTCAGGCGGAGTTAGTAGATAGTGCCTGACCAATGAATGCACTCACCCTTATAAAATGCATACATAGTTGATTCCCTTAACCAACCCCTTCCCCCTTAGGTTTTGTGAAATGAAACATCAATTGTGATGTCATAGCTCTTTTTAAGGTGTTGTCAAGCTTGGACTTGTTGAGAGTCACAGAGATTTGCCTAATGTTCATGATGTCCTAGTTTTATATGGGTGTTGTTAAATCATTTTTTGGGCATGGGAATTTCCCTGGCCTATCCTCTTGCTTATCCATAGCTGTCTTCCTCCCCATTTTGACAGTTTGTTTAATGAAATTGAGTTCCTGAGTGTACCAGGGAGTGGAACATTTAGACTTGAGGGCGCATTGTTTCACTGGTGCATTGTGATTGATGTCAATTGCTGGGGTGGTGTTTAGTTCTTGGAGAAGCAAGTCACAGTCCTGGTTTGTCCGAGCTAGATCAGCCCATGTGAGGTGAGTTTGGCAAGGTCTTTCGTGAGAGCTGTCACTGGGAAGTTCTTGAATGAGCGGAAGGCTTGCTTGATGGGTTTCCGATGGGTTTTCTTGACTGGTGTGGTGTGACAAATTATAAAGGGGATTGCCAGATGGTCTGACCAGACAAGCGGGACTGGAGAGCTGTGATGCAGGGTGGGCAAGGTGGTGATGATGAGGTAAAGGATATTACCTTTGCTGTGAGTGGGCCTTTTATGTGCTGTTCCATATTCAGAGTTTCGAGTAGCCTATGAAGATCTTCCCTCATTGACTTGGTTTTCTGGGTTGCCAGGGATGTTGAAGTCGCAGAGGAAGATGTTTTGGACATGTGTGAGACACGGTGGTAACCAAGTCCATGAAGTCTTCAATGAAGTGTGGCAAACCAAGAAGGTGCCAAAAGATTAGCAGTGATTGACAGGTGGGTGGGGCTTGGGCCATGTGACCAAGATCTACTTACACTTGCTCACCAACTGCAAAGGAAAAGAGGCTACAGTGCTGCATAAGTAGGAAAATAAGGGCAGAAAACTAAGAAGGTGCCACAAGATTAGCAGCAACTGACAGGTGGGTGGTGCTTAGCTCACATAACCAAGATCCACTTTCACATGGTCACTAACTGCAAAGGAAAGGAGACAGGTGGGTTGTTTACGTAGGGAAAAAGGGCAGCAAGCAAGAAGGCTCCAAAAGATTAGTAGTGACTGACAGGTAGGTGGGGCTTAGGTCACAGGATCAAGATCTACTTGCACCTGCTCTCCAACTGTAAAGAAATAGAGGCTGGAGAGCTGCTTACTAGGGAAAAATGGCAGAAAACCAAGAATGTGCCAAAAGATCAGCAGTGATTGACAGGGGGCGGGGCTTAGGTCACAGGACCAAGAGCCACTTGCACCTGCTCAACAACTGACAGTAACAAAACATGCTGAAAAGCAGGAGTCTGCAAAACCCCAGCCAGGAAAGAACAATTACAGTATAAGCAGCAAGAATAAGTCTGGGAAAATTTACCAAAAAGCATATCATTTAATTAGAAAAATTGAACATTTTATTTTAAAATCCATACCACAATATTTTCATAATTGTAGTGGCCTGAAGATGGAAACTCTGAAGAAACAGTCATCTCATATTTTGCGGTCATGTACATGAGATATGCTCAAGTCACGTTACATTTTTTTGATTGTTGCATTAATTTATTTGTGCTGTGTTTGGTTGTACTGTTGCTGTCTTTTTTTCAGTGGCAAATTATTCATGTTTGCTTTTTGTTGAATTTGTATTTATTAATGATTTGTTTTCAAAACAACTTTTTTGGGGGATTGTTTCCACTGTCTTTTTGCATCAAAATATTGCAGCATAGATTTTAAACAGCAATTTTCCACTTTTCGAATTACATTATATGCTTTTTTATTAATTTTCCCTGACTTTTTCTTTCTGGGTATACAACTGACAGTGACACAGTTTAAAGTAATATGTGCAGAAATTGTGAGTTGATTACAGGACTTGGACTTCTTTGCAATTATCGTTACACCGGCTATGCCTTGCTCACTTAGTAAAAATTAAAGATCATATACCCATTAGGAACAAGATCATCGAGGACTGTTGAGTATGTTTATAAAGCTAAGTCTCTGTAATTCCAACTGAACCAAAGGCCGAGTAGTCGGAAACATCACAGGCAGAGGGAACAAACAGACAGACTTGTAATACGAACAATTCACCAGTTACTGTGTCTCTGTGTGGGAGCGGTGGTTGTTACGTAAATCCACCAAAGACGTTAAGTTAGTTAAACTGAATAACTCAGCATCAGAGCTTTCAGTAGGTAGCATGTTGATAGCCTTACCCTTACGCAGAGGCGTTGCTAGGGCAGGTGAGGGGGCTATAGCCTGGGCCCTTTGGTTGTAGCTCTGGATAGAAGCTCAGGGTCTACAACCAAAAGGCTAGCTAGCCCCGAGTCCTGACAGTCCCGACATTAGATTAGCCCTGGATCTTTTTACAGACCTAGCAACATCCCTGCCCTTACGTAGCTACTATTGAGAGGGAAGTTGTCAATTTCGGCATATGGTGGACACATCTTAATAGTGTTTTGCCAAAATGCACTTAACAAGCAGTCCACATGCAAAACAGTGCTCTTTTATTTGTTGCGTTAACTGGACATGCATGGTCTGGACGCCCTACCCAACCAACTTTGACAGACTGTGGAGGGAGCCATTCCCACTACTTAGCAGGCCACGAAGGGCATGAACATGGGGTGATGGGAAATAGCACGAGCTGAGTTAAGCCTCTCTTAAGGTCATCATCTGGCAACAAGACAATTGGACGTCAGGAGTGGCGTGATTGGGAGGAGTCAGGTGATACAGATAGGGTACTCCCACCCTAGGCGCTGTGAGCAACAAAGTGGCAGGAAGAAAAATGCTGAGCCCTCTGTAGAAGTAGTGATAATCTGTTCAATCTCCTCATCTACCTCCTGCCCGACACTTAAGGTCAAGCGACCGAGCAAGCTGGGAAAGTCCACCCGCTGAACCAAGCCTCTCTGTCAGCCATGTAGCCCAGCAAGGAAAGCACCCAAGCAGTGCTGAGAAGTTGCTCCGAATCCTGGAAGGCACAAACATCATAGCAGCAGAAATCGAGGAAAATAGACTTTGAATACGTTGGCAAATTGTCCTCACCAGAAAATGTAATAGAATGCAAAGGCTTTGGGAAATGTAAAAAAACATATGTAAAGTAATTTAAGTTGTTAATGTATTCATGAAATATAAAACACATATGTAAAGTCATTTAAATTGCTAATCTATATATTTACGGAGTTATATAAAGTGCCTTTCAGGAACCTCAGGGTGGAAACGCCACAGTTCCTTTGCATTTGCATAATGACTGGGAAATAGGTAAACTAATATGCAGTGACAGTAAAACAATGCTGCAGAGAGATGTGCAAATTGGGAAAAAAAACACCCTAGTCGACATTTGTTTGTTTACTTCCTAAGCATATAAAAGAGAGAAGTTTCACTTTCCAACATGGATAAAGGGGATTTCACCCAAGAAATGTACTTACATTTCTTTTTTTACCCTATTATTGCATTGGCATTCCGCGAGTTCTTTAAATGCAACATTTTGCAAATGTTATGCTGGTTGCATCCCAAACATCCCATTTGTATTTCTTAACTAATAAATATCAGGCCCGGGGGACCAATGCCAAGATGGTGGATATCTGTTACTATGAGCTCCGCGTCTGATGTCGGGAATTGTGAAGCGGTGGCAGAGAGAGGCTAAACCCTTGCTTGCCTGAACATTCAGAAAGAAAAGAAAGAAGGGAAGAAACAAAGAGAACGAATTCCTTGAATGACTTCACAAAATGGCACGGTTGAAATGTAAAAAAGTGTTTACCATCAGACCTCATCAAAGGTAATGTTGATGATTTCACAATGTGACTTTTCAACGGAAATAGATGGACACTAGGCTTGTCATCTGAAAAGGTGATCATTGTTTTGTTTCAACGTCTTGCAATTTTCTCTTGGGGCTTTATCAATTAAAATAAGATAGTACAAATGATTTAAGGACTATTTAATTTAAGACACAGCAGGCCTGATTCACAAGGATGTGCTTCGGGGCAAATCAGTAACCCTAGCGCTCACATTTGCACGGGCTGCCTTATACCTGATTCTCAAAGCCTAAAACTAAGCAAATGTGGAGATCCCAGGGCATCTATGAGATGTGGAGATGCCGGGGCATCGCTGAGATGCCTGATCAAACCTTTGTGAGCGGATCAAACATGTGTAGATGCCGGGGCATCGCTGAGATGCCCTGATCAAACCTTTGTGGGCAGATCAAACATGTGGAGATGCAGGGGCATCTATGAGATGCCCTGATCAAACCTTTGTGGGCAGATCAAACATGTGGAGATGCAGGGGCATCGCTGAGATGCCTGATCAAACCTTTGTGAGCGGATCAAACATGTGTAGATGCCGGGGCATCGCTGAGATAAAGGCACATTTTAGGAGGCCACCTCCTGCAAAACCATCTGTGGTGTGAAGCCACAAAACAATATGCATTACCTTGAAGTTACATGAATGCAGAGCAAGAAAGTACTTGCATGGATGTAGTGGGAACATTTCTGTACAAGATTAAATACACGTAAGGGTTCACAAAGCAGGAAAAGTAACATACAACTGTTTTCTATGCAGTTGTTCCCCCAGACATTGTTCATATGGGTGGCCTGCTGGAAATCGTGGGGTGGCACACGAAGTTGCATTCAAAAGAGGCAGGCGGCCGGTGTGAGGGCCAACATTGTTAGAAGGGCGGGCGTGGACCCCCTTGGCCAGCCATTGGTGGCGCCTCCGTTTCTATGATGTTTGGGCAAATCTTGTTTTGTGTGCATGTATAAAAATGACTTTTGTTTTGTGTTACTGCAGAATTGTTCATGATTTATTGGTAGCCATTTCATCCACACAGAGAATTCATATATTATGTCTGTATTTTACTTTAGCCAGTATCAACATCTCCAACTTGTGTGACCTTTGCCTGTGTAAATCATGAGAATACTTAAAATATTTCCTTTTGCATTTCCATGCTTTTTATTTTCAATTTACATTTGTGTCTCGTCTCAAAATGGTCAAGATTCTGCCTGATCTCAGATGGGTGGGATCGAGCTGGTTATTAACGGGATCAGAGATAATAGTTACACTTTACCAAAAAGGAAATCAATAAGACACCAAATAAGGGACCGTTTGGTTTTGCTTCAGATAACAGCCTCTTTTCTCAGCTGACGAGCAAATACCACAATGGTGTTGGCAGAGTCAGTTGGGTGCGCCCTCCATGGCTCCAGGCAACTAAGGGAGTAAAAATGCTGCTTTGGGTTCAGAACACAAACACCTACACCAGTTGACCTAAGTTGTATTTCGGAAAGGTGAACGCCCTCCCTGTGACTGGTTGCTGTGCAGTAGAATGTTCCCTTGAGAGACACATCACTGGTTTAGGCAGGTCAATCATTGCCACGATCCCACCGCGACATTGGTTTAACCTCACTGTAGGCGGCTGTTCACCGTCATGCTGCAGGGCTTCAACTCTCTGGAAAGGTGACCGGGTCCCTTCATTCTGAATGCTTAATCTATGGTGAGAGGCCCATTATCTCTTCATCTCCACCCGATGACTACGGGCCCGATTACTGAAAAGGTCCATTGGAGCAAATGAGGAGATTCCAATGAGCATCTCAGATGGTCACCTGATGCCTTATACATGATCCGCAAAGTCTAAAACTTGAGCAAGTGTGAATGGTCCTGGAGCACCTTTGAGATGTCTCTGGCATCTCTGCATTTGTTCACATTTTTGGCTTTGGGTGTGAGGTATGAGGTAGCCGGGCCAAATCTGAGATGCACACCGACATCTCACATATTCACCAGTGAAAATCTTTGAGAATTAGGCCCAAAGTGCTTAAATCCTTTAATTTTTGCTGTTTGAACAATGTGACCTCACTATGGAAAATTAGCTGCTGCCGTTTCTCACCGGTAAATACCAGCAGCATTACAATATCCTGTGACGGAGGCACATTGCATTAAAGAAAGCGCAGGTACTGAGTTTGGCTAAAGTGAGCATATCCACATGGCCTTATCCCAAACCTTAAGAGTTGGACCCATTTTCTTTATGAGCTCTAAGCAACTGATAATTAATATTTCAAAATTAATAATTCTTCAGGTTCTCTTATAGCATTTGTTTACCCGGCCTCGGAAATGTGCTATGGTCTGGCTTCCTTGAAATATAGGATCTTGTTAAGCTTTAGGCGAGAACAGGAAAAATGACTTACCTTTAACTGTAGTTCTCCAGCATTGGTATCTTTCCTAGATTCACCTGATGTAGGTACCTTATCAAAGCACTGTATAGTACAAGACAATGCAATTCATATTAGTTCTCTATTAGCTTGATTTCTGGGCTTTTGGCTGCTGTCCAATGAGTAGCAATACCCCTTAGCTCTTCCCTCAGAGGTCACCATCCAGTTCTTCTAGTGCACAGAAAGCTCCCAGGGTTGGTGGGCAGGTCGCATCTGAATCTATAGAAAATACCAGTGCTGGAGGACTGTTAAATACCTTCTTCTTCTCCAGCATTGCATCTTTCATAGATTCACAAGCTATTGAATGGATTACAAAGAAGTTAAACATGTATTCACAAAACAAGGAAGAGGAGAAGTTAGGCTTACCGTAAACACACAGTCTGGACAAGATGGCCTTTCCGACAATGGACTCATTTACCACCTTTGTGGTAATGCAGTAAAACATCATGAAGGTATGGGCAAACTTCCACATAGCAACCCTGCCAATGTCATCAAGAGAGACTCCTGTAAGCAGGGCAGTAGATGTCATGTGTCTGTGAAATGCGCTCTGGGCTGCTGCTGGCTTTGTTATGGCAGGAAAAGGGGTTCTATGTCTTATTTTCGCTTCCTGTAGGTCGCCTAACCAAAAGTCAGTTTTTTCCGGCTGATTTTAGGCAGCCTAGAAAAAGCTAAAAGACCTTGTTGCTTCCCACACCCAACCACCCTCCAACTCCCCACCCAAACTCACTTGCTGGAGTTGCACGAAATCCGCACTAGTGTGCGGCAGTGGCATGACAGTTTGATTTAGAAAGACCGGTCTGTGCGAGCACAGAGCGGTCTTTCTAAATCGGTCTTCGATATAATAGTTTTTTTAAACAATGATATCACTTAAGACCGGAAAAGGTACAGGATGGCAGCCACGTGACAATGCAAGGCACCAGCCTTCTTGGTTTAGGTAAAAAGATGTACGTTTAGATTACAACCCTTCTTACTGAGGTAAAGCCACTAAAAAGGCTGTCTTCCAGGATAGAAACCGTATGTCTGATTTATCCATAGGTTTAAATCGGTAGCTCTTCAACTTAGAACAAACTGTTTAGCTCCCGCAATGGTAGGATTTTCTTGACAGGAGGAAATGGTCCGAATAGACCTTTCTTGAATACTTTAATAATTCTCTGGAACCATAGAAATGGGGTATGGGGCTGATATGTGCATCTGGAAATAGACACAATGATGGATGAGAAATCCAACCTTCTCTAGCCAGAGGCAGCAAGTACGGAAAGGACTTGATGCAGTGACAATCAAATGGGTGGATGTCATTTTGGAGATACTATAAGCAGAATCCTTTCTACTATTTGCTGTAGCAACACTTGGTCGGTTGAGGTCTTGATGAATGAAGGTTGTCCCTACAATTCCAAGGGCACTTCTCTGTCTCCAAACTCTCTGAACTCATGAGGCACACTCATAAGTTGAGAAAGGAGGATTGTGCTGCACAAACGTCCCCCATTGCCAGGATGTGTGTGTTTATGGAAAACAATGGACTGAGCTTGAGATATAAGTTGTAGATCCAAGTACTAGTATTGGTGGGACCATGCTGGAGCATTGAAAATCATTCTGGACAGGTGTTGTCTTAACAGAACTCTTGGGATAGGTGGTCTCAGAGGAAGTGAAAAGGGATTATGCCTTTGCCAGACTCGCCAGGTGATGGAAACTGCTAGTGAACAACTTGCACTTGGAGTGGTCTGGAGTGGCAAAGAGATCTATTGTGTCCTTGTTTCAACTCCCACTGTGGCATGTGACGAGATCGCTGCTGGGTGAGTTGGCCATATTATTGTCAATGCCAGGCAAGTAACATGGAATCAGGAATAATTCGTACCCGAGAGCCCACTTCTACTGCCCTTGAGCTTCTGTTGATAGGATGTTGAATAGAGCCCCTCCTCGTCTGTGAAGATTCTGATTCCTTTGCACTTGTGTTTTGGTGGGAAAGATTTCAGCACCCAATGGACTGCTTGGAGCTCCAGCACATGGCTATGCAATTGTTTCTCATTTGGAGACAAAATTCAATTGGTATAACATGTGGCGAGATGGAGTAAGGAGGCTAACAAGGGGTATGATTTTCTCTATAGACTTTCATTGAAATACAGAAAAGAATCTCTTCTGTCCCTATTTCAAGAGGGTCTTTCTCTACCTCAACCTATAATAATGTGGGGGCCCATCAGTGTGTAAGTAAAAAAACATTATACCGTCCTCTGTCAAAACCAACTACTCTATCCCTTCCACTAACAAATAAACCAAGAAACAAAGGGTTCAATGAACTTCTTATCCACGCCACCAGGAGAATGGCTCCCTTCTCATGGTGAAACCATACGATTCACAGCAGTCTCTTGCAATAGGGTTTGATTTACCAAATATACCTAGACCAGGAGAATGACTCCCTTCTCCTGGGCTGTCTGGAAGAGGTTTGGAAATTGTCCCCTGATAGTTCTTTTCACAGTTTTTTTAGATGTCTCTTCACTTCATCCCAATGATTTGCAAACAACAGAATTAAGGCTTTATCAATTCTTCTTCTTATTGCTGGCACTTTATCAGAACATTTTATGTTCAACAAATACGCTTAGACCAGGAGAATGAGTCCCTACTCCTGATCTATCTGAAAGAGGTTTGGAGACTATGGCCCTCATTAGGACCCAGGCGTTAAGGGGTTTACGGTGCCGTAAACGGCACCGACCCTTAACGCCTGATTCCAAGGTCCCTTTGCGGGATGGTGATTTTAACGCCTGCTTTTTGCAGGCGTTAAAACCCATGCCGCAAAGGGACCTTGGTGCTAATTACGCCACTGTAATTTACGGTGGCGTAATTAGCGCCTTTCCCCATTCCCATTATGCCCTATGGGGCAAAAATGGGAATGGGGAAGGGTAAAATGGGAAATGGGGATTTACCGCCCCACTCACCTTGGAATGGGGCGGTAAATCCGCCATCCACCATGGTGTAAACATAGTTTACACCATGGCGGTAAGGGTACGACCCAGGCGGTAACTTACCGCCTGGGTCGTAATGAGGGCCTATACCTGGCTAGTCCATTGCACAAGTCTTCAGAATTCTCTTTACTGCCTCCCAAGGATTTGTGAACGATGGTATCCGGGCTTTATCCACACTCTTATTGTTGATACTTTATGAGGTCTTCTCCTATTTTGACTGTTGTGGAGATTACTCCCTGACAGTACATTGTCCTTTTGGTATTTTTCACATATGCTGAGTTTCCCACTGTGACGAGGGAGTTCACTCCCGAGGCACTCTTGAGATTTATGGTTTCTTATGTCACCACTGTAATGGGGGAGTTCACTCCTGAGGAATACCTGACTCTTGGTTCTCTAGGTTTCACTACAGTGACAAGGGAGGTCACAAAAGAGGAATACTTGACTCTTGATTATCTGGGTACCACTAATGTGATGAGGGAGATCCCTCCAGAGGAATACATGGCTCTTGGTTCTCTTGGTATCATTACTGTGACAAGGGAGAGCACTCCTGAGGAATACTTGACTTGGGCTCTATGGACCTTGCCCAGCTTTCCCGCAACTCCTGTTACCTGCATCTTAACTGGGGAGTGCTACTGGTTCTTCCCGGGTATCAGTTCACTGTTGGTTCTGCACGCGCTCAGCGCGTCTTCCTGCTTTCCTCCTCTCTGGTCTGTGCAGCTCCACAGAGCTGCTGCTGCAGCAGTCTCTGCATGTTTTATGGATCGCAAGGTCCACGTTGGAGAGGCCATTCTACTGCTGGACTCTTCCTGCTTCTGCAGTGAGTCGGGTTCCCTCCGGCTCATCTAATTCCTTTCGGCCTTGTCTTCTCAGGCCGATTGTCTCTCTGGGCTTCGGGCAGTGCAGGTTTGAATTTCCCAAGCCCTGCAGGACGGATGCCAGCTTCCTTTGCTGCTCTTCTCGATCACGAACATCCTTAGTCCTTCCTCTGTCTTTCTACTGCTGGGCCCGCCCCAACGTAGCGTCAATGTTTGTTGTCAAAGCCTTTGAAGTTATTTTCATAACTCCTATTGGCCACCTCATCATAGTTCTTAGGTAATCCTTTCTACTGTTGTTCTGTATGTTTCTTTGGTTCTTCTTCGACTTAGTCATATCTGGTCCTGCAGATGCAATTGTAGAGATTTCACAATAGATTTCACAATAACACACAGTAGCAGTTTTAGGTTGGGAGTAGAAGGAGTCAACATGGCCATAGTTTCTGGGATAAAGTGTTTGGGGAGATTCTTTCACGGGAAGCGAGTCCTCATCCCCATGAGCGGATTCTCTCCCTATCAGTTCCTCCTGCTTTTTACCATCTCTATGGGGACTATTGGGTAGCGGCCTCACATCCCTAGCCTCATAGGGAAGAGCTCCCATCTGGGGAGAAGTGTCGAGAACCCACGAATCATCAAAACAGTCATCGTGTTTCCCTCTCCAGTTCTTGATTTATGCATGTATATTGACTGTTGCTGTGAACTGCAGGTTTATCAACAGGGACCCCCTGATAGGTTGTTTTTATATTGCCACCACAAGAGACTCTTGCGGATAGTCATAGTAAGGCTTATTTTTTCATCCCAGCCACCTGAAATCTGTTAACATCTGGTATCCAGGTGCTCTTGAAATGGTTGCTTATGAAGTTGTCAATTTCCTTTAAGGATGATGCAGGAAGACATTTATTATGCTGAGAAGATACGTGTTTGTGCAAGCTCTCATCAACAGTTTTGATTTCATCAGGAGCTTTACCTTGAAAAGGAGGGCAATAATCTTGTTTTAGGAAGGTCTTTCTTTTGTAATAGTCATATCTAGAAGTTGGCCTGGGTAGACATTTATCCAGGATGGAATTCTAGATTATTTTTGGGTGTTCAAAAATAATGCCAATGACATTAATGTTTCTTCCATCCATTCTACAAAATGCTTTGCCTGCTCCTTTGTTGGGATCCGAATCAGCCAGTCATTCAAATGATGATAGATGTGAAGAGCCGTCCTTGTCAAATCGCCAGCCACTGTGGCCAGGAACTTGGTGAAAAATCTCAGAGCTGAAAGGCAATACCATGAATTAGTAGTGGAGACCGCCCATTACAAAACTAAGAAACCTTCTGTGCTTCTAATGGATTGGATTATGGAACTAGGTTTCTTCCGGCTACAGACAGGTGAGAGAATGGCATTTTTAAGCCATGCTAATACCTTTCGCAATGTGATCATCTGAAATGAATGAGTGCTGATAAAGTTGTTGAGAACCTTGAGATCCAAAATAGGTCTCTAGACCTGTAGCACTTTTCAAATCAAGAAGTATCTTGAATATATGCCTCAATTTCTTTGTGAGGGTGGTATGAGCTCTATGGTCAGACAGTCAGTCAGTCAGTCAGTCAGTCAGTCAGTCAGACAGAAACAGATTTATCTCAGCAGCTGCCATAAAAGCACAACACATAAACAATAGCAAACCATGAAAAAGGTCAAAAAAAGAACTTTGAATATCATGGTTAAAAAACAATTCCAAAATTCCTAACCTCTTATTAACACCAAGTGCCAATGTGATTATTTGTAAATGAACATTTTAAACCTACCATAAACCAAGTAATTACAAAATCCAGTTGATACATTAAAAGTTGAAACCTCAATTTTTAGCTCTTACCAATCAAACCCTAAAAACAAATGGGATAACATTTGTATTTGCCTCAATTTAATGGCCCCTTCAGCAAGCGCTGATTGCATTATTAACAGTTGTAACATTGCAAGACCGAAGAAGTGGGACAAGGAATAATCTTCTTAGGGAGACATTTCTGGGACAGCTCTCTGTCCCCCATGAGCAGGAGTGTCTTGACCTCCTTCCTGGGAATATCAAGGTAATATTCTTTCTTGTGCGCTAGGAGTGTTACCAATGTTTCTTTCAGGAAAAGTAGTACGTGGTAAACGCTAGCACTGTAAGGAAAAATTGTGTGCACTAATTTCAACAGTGCACTCATTTTAATGGTGCCAATGATTTCAACAGAGACAGTGTGTACCAGTTTCAACTGTGGTAGTTTAGTACTAATTTCAACAGTGGCACTAATTTCAACAATTAAACCATTTTGCCAAGCCTGTCTGGAGTTACATTGAGGGCTTTACTGAGTTTTTTTGTACTGTGCTTGTACTTCCTGGAGGGTCAGGTTTTGGATGTTTGAGGGGGCTATAACACCTGTTATTGGTGTAATAACAATCACTCACCTTCAAGCAAAGACCCTGCTGCCACTGACTATTTATAGTAATGTACCCCACTGACCGCAAGGTTGAATGGATGTCAACTAGACCATGCATACTCATCATTTTACACACTGTTTTTATAATTAAAATTTAAATCAAATTATAAGTGTAAAAATGATCGGCCTCTGTATCATTACACGGGAAAATCATAAAGCTGTCCCATTAACAAGATTTTCATGCACATAAAGGCCTGGTACAAACCTTATATGGAGGCCTGGGTGTACAAAAGTAATTTTGCGCAAGGCAAATATAAAAATGCCAAATTTATGACATCTTGGTGTGGCCTATTTCAAAATTGTGGACACGGTTTCACCTGTTGTGTACAGAATAATGTCCAAGGAAGGGGATCTGACTGTGGAACAATTTGTCCACGTGAATCAAATCAAGCCATTTCACTGGAAACATGAAATGAAGAGGATGGAACAATCTGGAGAAACCAGTAGAGAGTGATAGGTCTGACAGTCATATTACAATCAAGGTTAGTAAATCAGTGAATGGCGGTGAGGTAAGTAACTCACACAAGGAATGAAAGGGGTTCATCATAGCAGGTAAGCAGGTGTGTTGGATGTGGTATGCCTAAAGGATGAATGAAAAATGAGGATGTTATGTTACGTTATGAATGTATACAAATGACAGAAGCATATATGTACATGTATATAGACCGTTTGTTTAAATTGTGTGCTAGACAGTTGAAAGCAAAAGAAATCCTAATTACAATTATATTATTGCTTGGTATGTAACCTGTCTATTTCTCTCCTCTGGTTTAGATTCTCTGACTCGTTTCCTTCATCAGAGTTTCCTGGAGACGGATGTGCATGGAGGAGGCCTCGGGACGGAGCAAGGCAGAGTCCACGGCACTAAAATATTTTCGAAAAGGCATAAAGAGACAGGCAGGCAAAAAAGAGAGATCCAGATGACGAGAATGCGCGTCTGCAATCTTTTTCAAGCTGGGGCCAGCATTAGGCCTTGTGATGGATATGTCACTGTTGAGTCCCAAAGATGTCAAATCCATTGTAAAGAGTGTTATTTTTGATTTATTTCTTCTTTCACTATACTTCTTTCATAATATTCTCATTTCTATATCCTCTGTTTCCTGTCCTTCCTTTAATCTGTGGACAATTGGTGCTAATTTGTTTTAATTTGTGATCAATTTAAAAAAAAAAAAAATCATTTGACAATATTTCAACTTTAAGCAAAACACATGCTCCCATTGTTGCACAAAGATCTCATGGTTTGATGATGTGCAGCTAGGATTCATGCTTCTGCAGAGGCCCTTGTCTAGGCAGAGATCTACAGAAGAAGGGGGGAGATGTAAGGAACAATTGTGTGCACTAATTTCAACAGTGCGCTCATTACAATGGTGCCAATGATTTCAACTAGTATACTAAATCACACACACACACAGCACATGCTGCAATGTCAGCACCAGATTAAATTATTGGCATTGTTCAAATTAGTGACACTGTTGAAATTAGTAACAGCTTCAACTGTGGTAGTTTAGTACCAATTTCCACAGTGGTACTAATTTCAACAGTGTCAATAATTTCAAAAATGCCACTAATTTCATCTGGTGCTGACATTGCAGCATGTGCTGTGTTTTTGTGATTTCGTATAATAGTACTGATGTGAAGCATTGATTTGGGGGCTTTAAGTCTTAACGTATTAACAATGCAGCATCTGCATGGACAGCTATGCTTGCTAGGGTTAGATTCTGAAAAAGAAGAACATATAAACAGTGCTTTGTGCGGTGTGGCAAAATGAGAGGGCCTTGAAAATAAATGCCCATTGTCTGTACAAAGCAAACAAAGAAAGGAGGTTGGGTGTTGCATTTTCTCCCGAACGCAGGAAGAAATGGGGCAAGAGAAGGTCAAAGGGCGTGCAGTTTGCTTAAAGCCAGAGAGGATGAGATGGGTCCTAGAAGATTCTGGAAAATTCCCAAAGGCTCTCTCAGGTGTTCACCTGGGAGGCAGATAGATTATTGATACTTGGAAAGCGCACGCTTGCCCAGGGGCATCATGGCACTGAGCAACAAAAGGCAGCACATTTGTAAAGAGAGGCTTAAACAGCAGAGTTTTCAGTGAGCGACGAAAGGTCAGATGGTCAGCAGTAGCTCGGAGAAGAAAAGGGATGGCATTACAAGCCTTAGCAGTGGCCACTGAAAAAGCTTGACCACCCAAGCGGGATAGTCTGACATGAGGGACTGAAACCCAAAGGTCAGACTCAGAGCGAATACAGCGAGAAGGAGCATAGCGCAGGAACTTGGCCTGTAGATCTTCTGCCCCAAGTTTATAGAAAGCCTGATGAACAATGCACATGAATTTTAACAGAATCCGCTTCTCAATAGGCAACCAGTGGAGCTGTTTCAGCAGAGGGGACTTATGGGCTCCAAATGGAGGATGATGGATAGACCTGGCAGCAGCATTTTGAAGCAGCTGAAGATGATGAATCAGAAATCGAGGTTGAGCAAGGTATATTGAGTTACAATTGTCCACTGCGCTAAGAGCTTGCAAACTAACTAGGATAAAAGGAAGAACTTTTCGAAGGATTGGCAGTTTGAAAGGACCGGCCTTACAGACAGCCGCCACCTGCTCATCCATAGAGAGAGATGATGTGATTTTTACCCCCAAGTTCTTTACTGAGGAGGACGGCAGAGGGAACGGCCCAAGAGAGATAGACCAGAAAGAGAAAGTGAAAGTGCAGGAGGTTCTGACAACAAGAACCTCCATTTTGTTTCCGTTTAGTTTTAACCAGTTTGCCGCAATCCAAGACCCCAGGTCCTCAAGGCACCTCCTCAGCCGCGCCACCGTATCTGACCGAGTGAGATCCAGACAGACCAAGATCTGTGTATCATCGGCGTAGGAGTAGGATAAAATAAGATGGAGAAGTGGCCTAATATTGATATTAAATAATATTGGTGACAGTGCGGATCGGTGAGGGACACCGCATGACAGCAGCACTGATTTAGACCCGAAAGGAGGGAGAGAGACCAATTGACAACTATCGTCCATGAAAGCAGAAAACCACAGGAGGACTTGGCCAGATAGACCAGCATCAGATAATTGGGAGATCAGGGTGGGATGATCGACCGTGTCAAACGCAGCTGAGAGATCTAACAATAGCACTGCTCCGACACCAACCTGATCCACCAGAAGAGCTAGGTCATCCAGCACAGAGTTAAGGACAGACTCTGTGCCCCTCCCTCGTGGGAAGACCGATTGAAAGGGGTTGAAGAACCCAGAGGATTCAAGGAAAGTGCAGAGCAGGGGCAAAACAATAACCTCCAGCACCTTCATATGAAAAGGCAGGAGAGAAATTGGGTGAAAGTTGTCAAGTAGCACAAGATCTAGAGAGGTTTTTTTTAGGAGGGGGATCATCAGGGCATGTTTCAAAGTGTTAAGGATACATCCATCAAGGAATGAGATATTCACTGCTGTGGTAATTTGGGAAATCAAATCCCCCAAAATCTCCTGCAGGAGTGCCAGGGGAATAGCATCAGCAGGAAAGGCAGATTTAAGACGATGAATGGCCCCGGGTATGTCTTGGTCAGAGAAGGCAGGGAACGTAGACCAAATAGAGTCAGGCAAAGGTGAGACAAGAGGTGAAGGAGCGGCTGCTGGCTGACCAGTCCCACCACAGATATTTTCACAAATGATCTCAATCTTGGTGTGAAAGAAAGAGGAGAGCGAGTCACAAAATTCCTGTGAGGGCATCGCATGAGGGCCAACCTTGGTTGGAGTAGAAAGAGATTGGACCAATTCAAACAATGCCTTGGGTTGATTGACAACGATTTCCACCTTCTGACTAAAATAAAACTTTTTTGCATTGGTGATCATTTTCTGATAGGCTGTCAGAGAATGGCGGAAAGCAGTTTTTCCTTCAATAAAGTAACTAGCTTGCCACTTTATCTCCGCTTGTCTGCATAGCAATTTTGCAGCCCTAAATTCAAAGAAGAAACAGGGCTCAGAAGAGTGACTTTTTTGTTTGCAGAGCCTAAGGTGAGCCAGAAGGACAGCCGCTGCTGTGAATGAAGCTTCCAGTGTTGCCAAAGAGAAAGTGGCATCCTGACCACAGTGTGACTGAAGAGAAGCAACTAGCACATGATTGGACACCTTATGCCAGCTGCGTTTAAGAGGAGACAAGGTAGAATCCGACTGAAGAATAGAACAAGGTACCAGAAAGTGGTCAGACCACACTACTGCACTAGGGGGAGAAACAAAGGTGGACAACCTGGGAGCACAGACAAAGTCCAAGATGTTTACCAGGCGGTGGATCTGTGACAAGATCAGCTGAGGGAGCCCAAGGTCGGACATCAAGGACAAGAAATTAGCTACCTGACCTGTGTTAGTTGAGTTAGCAGGGTGATTAAAATCAGCCACAATCCATAGATCATGGTATTTAATCTAGAGTTCCAAAACAAATGCTGGGAATTCTACACAGAGAGGGCCATCAGCAACAGGGGTCCGGTAGACCAACAAAATACTAAGTGTGGAAGTAGGGGAGGACAGAATACGAGCCAAAAGACACTCCATCTTGAGGGAGTGCTCTGGTACTTTGCAGACAACTTTATATTTGGCCTTGTGTAAAACAGCCACTCCACCACCAGGATGGACCGTAATACGATCAGCATGGACCACCTCGTAGTTGGGGGGCAAGGCCTGAACAATGGAGGGGCCTGATGTCTCACACAGCCAGGCCTCCGTCGAAAACAGGCGATCTGGCTGAGAGCTTGCCTCTAGGTCATTGCACTCCATGATAGGAGGTAGGGCTTTCTGCCTGTTGCTGATTCCATCAGGGGCTGTTGCCTGTTGCTGATTCCACAAGGCTTTTGGGCAGGTGAATCCTGCATGGGGCACTTTTGACCCTGCCTTTCTGCATAAGTCTGTGGCCTGGGGTTTGGCAGAGCCTGCTCTGTCCATTGCATTGCTGAGATTTTTAAGCGAAAAGGATTAAGATATCATAAGCTCTGCTTGTGAAAAAAGAAAAACTGCGGCTGTGTATTTTTTAATTTTGGAAGGCTTTTCTCGAGTGTAAGAGCCGGGCTGTGCTTTTCAAACATCAAGGCATTTTGCGAACCCTGGCTAGAGTTGCATTGAAGGCTGCAAGCAGACTCTATATCTGTGTGCCTGGCTCTGCGACAGGATTCCTAGCAAGTGTTCCGACAGGGCTAAATGGTGGAGGCTGTCGAGTGCGTGCTGCTTTGACCAGTGCTGAGACAGGCCGAGCTGCAGACAGGCCAGAGGAGTTGGATCAAAAAGGCTCTCAAGTAAAGTTGAAGTGATTATCAATAGGGATCACCAAATAATTGAAATTGGATTTTTTTGCAAGGGAATAGTGATTTGGCCAGGTCAGACTGACCTAAAGGGCAATTTCCTTTTTTTTCATGTTACCCGAAAAACAGGGAAGCTGCCTGGAATTAAATTAATTACGGGAATAATTCTGCTATGCGAGGAAATTCATTATCTCTAACCTCAGAATAACCTGACATTTTGCTGAAAGGGCAAGGGGTAGATAGGAGGTGGAGCTGTTCCTAAAGTGCACCTGCTTTCATAACCAACTGATGTGCATACCAAGGCTTGTCCCAATTTCATCCCCAATCTACTAATAGTATACAAGGGGGAAATAATAAAGGATGTTAGCTACAATAAATATATTATCAATGAATACTAAATCAATTTTATAACCCAAAGAAAACTCCCATTGTGAAATTGCATATTCTGTATTCTTCTTATAACAAAGTGAATTTTTAAATGTATGTTTTGCTGATGGATTTTGAAACATGTTATGTATGTAAATGTATATCATTGTGTTGGTGGCTTTTTAAAGTGTGCATATAAAGTTATACAAGTGTAAGCCTGCGTGGTGGTGTGTTATTACATGGCCTGGTCAATGTATAATATAAAGTGGGAAACTTTGTTATGTGTGTAGAGGAGTATAAGGCCTTCTGAGGCATAGCCAAGGAGTCTGTAATAAAAGTGTAGTAGCAAAAAGGTGGCAATTGTAAATGTAATTGTAATTATTTATTTGTACAGCGATTATACACAAGTGAAG
Organism: Ambystoma mexicanum; assembly: GCF_040938575.1. NCBI lineage: Eukaryota > Metazoa > Chordata > Amphibia > Caudata > Ambystomatidae > Ambystoma > Ambystoma mexicanum. Next base: position 1,309,157,571 of record NC_090930.1, on the reverse strand, counting down.
TGCTTCAAGGCGCTTCAAGGTGGGAAGGGAGCTAGGGGATACAATAGTCATTCTTGGGCCTTGATGTTTCCAAATGATCTAACAAAAAAACTAACTAGCATACTAGGCCTGGCGGCATTTCTCCTGGTGCAAGTGCATGAAGTGTTACAGATGCAACCAACTAGGGAATGGAGACAAAAGGGGGGATAGGACAGTACTTACTAGCCTAGTAAATTCAGGTGATGCATGTATACAGACGGAAGTGTGCCAACAGCACGCACAAGTCTGATGTCTCATTTTCCTACTGATGAATATAATCCAATAGGATTCCCCTCAACTGGGGTGCTGAAAAGATGAAGAGACTCAAGCATGTATGGAGGCATGCCCCTTGGATTGAGAGAAGACTCTTCATCTGTAATTTCAATGGTAACTCCAACACTTGGGCTTATAATAATCTCCACTCGAGTAAGGGATCCTCTGTAGGAATGCAAACGGTACAATGACTGCGATCCTCCTCCTGATTCGGAAATACTCCCTCTGGAGTGAATTGAATGGCACAATAGTCTCTTCTGTTGTTTGCCCAATGGCTGTGCATTGTCCCTGTTGGCATGGAAAGGCAGCAACGTTTCATCCAGGTTCTTACTGAACAGGCCTACTAACAGTTGAATGGAATGCCACCTATTTTTGCTTGCATATTGGACCTGAGGTCTGTGACCTTCAGACAACCAGGTCTGTGGAGGACCTCTCCATTGTCTCCATTGCCCCAGCTTTTGGAAATAAGTCTCTGAGAAATGAATTGCCAATTAGATGGCATGATCTGCTGCTGCTTCACCTTCACGTAGGAAGGCAAATGCTGTTTCCTTTTTATCATCTGGCAAAAATCATGTAATATATCTTGTGGTCATATCTTGCTAGAATCTCTAGCGAATTTGCTGCTTTCATCGCTGTTGCTGCAGTAGTGATAATTTGTTTCCCAAAGACATCTGCTTGCCTTCTTTATTCTGACTGATCACACAGTATGAAAAAAGATTTGCTGATCTTTTCCTGGTAGCTGCAGATACCAAAATCTATTTGGTGCCTGATTTTCGGCCCTATATTTCTTGTCCATACAGTCCCTCCCTGCTGGATTGAAAAGGGGCTCTGCATTGCCACCAAACCATCTTCCCATATATCCTCCAGAATGGGAATGGACACAATTGTCTTTCTCACTTCCTCTCCTCTCTGGTAGAGGAAAGGTTTCTTCCTCTGATCTGTTGAGAGCAGATCAAACATTTTAGATAGCTTCCCCATGGTGGAGTGGAAAGCTCCACTTTCATTGGGCGACTAGTCTCTTGGTAGGTGCTCTTCTGTTTCCCGATCTGAGGGGATGAAGTCATCAAACTCATCTGTCCAGGAAGAGCAACTTGACGATAAAACAAATGAACCTTGACGTGTGAGCCTATGCCTGAGAGTTTCCACTTCTTCATTTGGGGGTTCAGCCTTTACTTCCTCCACCCCCTCTTCATCATCTTCAGAAAAATGACCCTCATTGCACTCGTAATCTTACAATCCAATGATCTAAAATGTTTTCAGGAAATTCTCTGAAGGATCCAGAAGATTAGGTGGAACATACGGGAGTAAAGAGAGGATGTCCTGCTTTGGCTGATTTGGAGATTGAGGATAAAGATGTGTGTGTGATTGTAAGTAACCCTCTTTCTACATGGCAGTGTTCTGGGTGGCACGCTGAACACCATGTGCATAGCCACTGGTGATGGATCCTTCGATGCAGGTGTCCTGGAAGCTGTGAATGGAGGTGGTTGTTGATGTGCTGGCAATCAACAGGGTCACTGACATATTTGTAGATCATTTCCTGCTTTGTCACTGGTGAATGACTTGCCAGCAGGGACTTAAATGTTGATGATTCCCTTGGACATTCCTTACTTGTCAATGGTTTAGCGACGCTGTGCAATTTGTTCCTGGTTGAGGAAGTAGATACAAATGGTAGTGGACTTTGCTGGAAGGGTTAATTCAGAAGCCCAGCCGTGTCATCACCTTTCAACAACGTCTCCTATGATGCTACATAATGAGACCTAGCCGTTTCACTGGAGGTTCTCTCACTAATCAAGCTCCCTGGGTGAATGGAGTCACACTGTGAGATAATGGCCTTGCCAAAGATGGAACCATAAATGGCGGTACTGTTGATGGGATGTCACAGGTCGAGCATAGGCATAACTCTTCATAGAGGCTGAGTCTGAAGTCACAGTTGCTTTGTGCCTGTGTCTCTCTCTTGACATCTTATTAGAAAATGACTGCCAGATATAACAAGACTCCATGTTGTGGTCACGGTAAGGGCAGTACAGACACTCCTTGTATTTGTACTCCTCGTGTGCATTCTTGAGATGGCATACAGATAAGCTCTTGACAAGAGGCTCTTTTTGATGCATCACCCTCAGCCATTGCTGAAGCCTGGGGATTCACACTCCAGAAGAGATGAGACCTGAGGAGGTGACAGAGAAGATTTCACCCCTCCATGGGGAAGGGCTAAGGGGGCCATAGCCCCGGGTCTCTTGGTTGTAGCCCCATGTAAGAGCTCAGGGGGTACAACCAAAAGGCCTGCTAGTCCTGGGTCCCGACAGTCCCAACATTAGTGTCGCCCTGTATCTTTTCCAGACGTAGCAACACCCCTGTTGCCAGCCCTCTATAACATGATAGTTCTTATCTCATGCTTCAGTCTTCGTTGAATCTCTAGGTGGTGAAAAACGTCTCAAAGCATTGAGCAAATGAAGAACTGATCAGAGAGCTCCTGGCACCTGAACATGCTGCAAAGAATCTGAAGATGTCCTCCGGGGTAGCGCTAAGGAGGATTGCTGCCAATTGGGCAGGTGCCAAATGGCCCGAATAGATGTTAATAGAGCACTAAAGTGAATGCAGTTTTTGTTTATAGGCATGTAAACTGCTTTGTCAATGTACTGAGGATTCACAGCCTACGATCAAGACTATTGGTCATAAGGTATTTATCTCCTGAAGCATTTCACGGCTTTATCTCCTGAAGCATTTCACGGCATATCTGATGTAGTAAACACCACATGATTATTAATTGGACAACTGCAAAAGGGTTCCGTACATTTTCACTACAACCCAAAAAGTGCTGGTAAACATTTGACCCCACTCGATATTTACAGTCGTTCGGCCTCTTAAGTTGCGGGGATGCGCTGGTGCATCCCCCTACTCTTAAAAGACACATATGTGCTGTAACAACTCCAAGGGCTCTTAATGGGGACATCTCAGAGGCCCCCATTTTAACTCACTTTTCCTTATATTGCCCAGAAGATGACATGTATGTATTTGTTTATTTATTACATTTGTTATACGCCCAGACCCGGAGGTATCACGGCGTAGACATTAAGTCCTTTCCAGCACTTTAACTCAGGGGACAGTCACGCTGTGAACGGCGCATTTCCAACCCTCAAACATGGATGCGAATGCATTTTTTTGCAGTAACAAAACTTGACATACAGATTTGTTCAGGATTTGCATGTGGTAGTTCAGAAAATCAGAATGTTTCACTGTGGTGTGGGCATTAGGTAGTAAAGCTGCAGGCACGGTAATTTAATCTAAGGAGAAAAATGCACCACAAAACTTGGCGCACTGTATAAGGACCCGAGAAAAAGAAGGTAAAATGAAGTTGAAAAATGATGGTATTTTACGTTTTAATTAGCATTATCACTCACAACCAAGGGGAATGAAAGGGTCGTGGCGTTTTGCAATAAAGAGCTGTACCATGTGTTGTGCACGTGGCTTGACTTTCAGGAGATGCCTTGCGCTACCTACCTCTGACCAATTGGACACAAACCACTGCAGTTTCTTGTGCTTTTGGCAGCGCTTCAGCAGACACGCTTCCTGCGCGACGGGCTTGGGCTCCAGCGTGCAGGCCGAGTCTGCCAGAGTGTGAGCGCGAGGGGAGGGGTTGGTACTCTTGCACGTGACGGTTCGTTTTTTCCAGCCTTTCCCGCAGGTGCGTGAACACTAGAAGGAAAGAAACACAGGCCTGGTAAGTGAATATGCCCTAATGCTTGCATATGGAAATCAGGATCTGTGTGTATTCAAATCAACAGGGAATCTTTACAAGCACTAAAAAGCATTCACCGTTTGCCTACAGGTAACACCAATACATGCGCTGGCACGCGCATCATAGCACGCGCATTCATATCCAATATCAAACACTGCCGTGGCAAGTCCATGTACTCAAACGGTGCCCAAGGTCTGCTAGTACTCACACCAATGCCAAAGACCAGCATCAAATAGCCAGGCTCTCACACCGTTACCAGGGATTGGCCTCCAGTGACCAGATGCTCACATCTTCGGTCAGGTATTGTGAAGAAGGCGCAGGAAGTGAAGACCTGCATTTACGACAATGTTTATGTATTGCCATTTAAAGCAATACAGCAATTACCTCTGTCACTCTGTGTACTAACCCACAATTGTGCGGACTATAAAGCACTCTATTATAATTTTTTAGCGCCAAGGCGCAGTGTGTAAATATGTCTCTGTTAGTCTAAATAAAAGCTTTGTATTATTTTGACATTTCTGTACCTACAAGGGTCTCTTTCCTGAGCTAGCAGCCACCTAGCTTCGCTGCAATTGTGTGACCCTATGTCACGTCTTTGGTTAGGGTAGCTTTGACTCACTCCTGCTTTCACTACGGCTGCAGCGCAGTGCCATTCTTCACACAGTAGGGCTATACTCTTCTCTCGCCTTGTTCAGGGAACATCCACTTCACATCATACCTGTGCACTACTTTGCATGCGGAAGGATACACAGAGAACAACCACTTCACATCATACCTGTGCACTACTTTGCATGCGGAAGGATACACAGAGCAGTGCTTATCCCAGTTAAATCCCCTTAGCTCTCTGCCATGTACATGACAAGTGTTGGTAATTGGTGGCTTTGGCACTAACCAGCCAAAAGTAAACAGATGTCAAGATCCTAAAATGGTTTTAGGAATGACAAGATATTCACAAAAAATGCCATACATCATGGCGCCTACACTTATTTGATGGATGCATACATAACATACTTTTAGAACTCTAGTTCTTTGGGCTCCATGGAGTGGTTTACACATGAGCAAAACATAAACTGGATTAATACATTCTAAGGGCTACGGTCTTCGCAATGCCATCCCAAGAATGCCAGAAGAGAAGACGTCTGGGTAGCGCCCTGAAACTTCAGTAGGAAGATTTGCTATGGCTCCAGTGGCCACGTGTTCTACGACCCAGGGGGATAGCTAAGCGGCAACGTGCTCGCCTTGGAAGCAAAACGACACGAAACAGTGCATTATAAATATGCACCTAAAACAAACAACTAAGCAACTAATAAAATTATAATAATAATTCCTGTAACAGTGCCTCGATGACTGCAGGCTGTGTGAGCGCTTTAAAAATGCAAAATAGATAAAATAAATGCTCTCCTCTCTTTAAAAGGAAGATATTCAAGAATCCAACGCCGAATCCTATCAGTAGATCTGAACTGCCATATTTGTTACTCATTGCTCATTTATGCAGAACTTTCACTAGAACAGTGTGCAAATAACATTTTTATATCCAATTATTACCCAAATGAAGTTGGTACTCATTTATTGAACTCTTAAGGGTAAAAGGTTGAGATGGCCTTACTGGGATTCAAACCTGAAACCTGCAGATCACACCCAGATCTCAGCTACACCCAGTTCTAAAGAGCAGTGAGCGTTGAACCCACTGAGCTATCTCACAGGAGATTGTTATTATCATAATGATTATCATTATTTTGACTGCTGGCTTCGGAAGCATGTGGTTACCTTCGGTCAAACACAGGCTTTAAAAGGGAATGTCTCGAAAGGAACGTGTCCAGAAGTAGGAACCTGCTGGATTTGAGGAAGCGCTTGCTAACAGTGGCACCATAAAATGCCAGGCATTTAGCAAGTGGAGGCAGCGGGGATATAGGAACAAGATCAGCTCCAAACGGATTCTTTGGAGGAGAGAGCAATATTGTCTTAAAGCCAACGGGTTTGGGGTGGGGAGGAAGTCCCCATACTCATCTAGTAGAGAAATAAAGCTGAGAGGTGGTGAGAGGAGCATTCCCCCGGTTTCAAAGTCGGGAGAGAGTTCATTCTGAGAAGATGTCAAGTTGATGTTATGCGTGTCATTTATTTACTTTGTGGCCATTGCAGCACTCTGGTTCTGGTAAAACCTCCAAATTGAGACCCTATCACACTCTCGCACATCAGTGGCCCACAAGACCCAACGAGCTGTAGTCTATCAGATCCCAGGCTCTTCCCTAAGGAGAACATATTCCCCAGTTTCTCCACCAAACCCATAGAAAGCAGATTGCCCCACAGGAACCGAGTACTTCTGACCTGCACCCATCAACACCGCAGGTTTCACATCTGCTCCTTCCAGAGTTCCACCACTGCATCCCACCCCCTTTTCCTTAGTAAGCCACACACAGGGAGGCAACCAAAAGTGGCAGACGGGTGCAATACAAGACCACTTAAAGAGGGGTGTTGCTAGGTCTGGACAACATACAGTGGAGACCTGTGGGATGGACATGCAAGACTCTGGGGTGTAGCAAAGGTAGGCACATGAAGAAGATGAGCAACACAGCACAATTTGGACTGACCAGGACCAGGGGCTGATGCTTGAGGCAAACATTATCTGCCAATATGGAAGACGCAGAGCAACATGTGCATTCCTACCAAGAGCCTCATGGAACCCAAAGTTCCAACAGCCAGAGGCTATTGTTAACAGTTCACAGCCTGATCCAATTGATATAATGAGCCATGTCAAGTTTGTTTTGACATGGTGACCTCTGGAAATCTACAATTATAATGAGCAAAATATGTTGTGTTATTTTATTGTCAGGTGGGACTCAGTTTCACCTAAAACAAACCATCTGGGCACAGCAAAGACCTCTCTGAGAAAGACTTACCACCTTCCAGGAAGAGGTTATCTGGCCAAGGGGGTAGATAGAGGCTCAGTGCTTCAATGAAGAGGCTCTGAGAGGCCACAGGAAATCTCACCAGAAAAGTAATGACTTTGGCCCCTTTAATACAAAGCAGGCAAGAGAGAGTGACAGGTTAGAGTATCTAGGAGAGGATTACTGGTGCACAGAAGAGTCCCACCATCTATGAATCACCCAGGGCTCCCACCCTTCATGTACCCTCTCCCTACGTCCTGCAGACAAAGGTACTATGGGACTGACATGACTGACCAAAGAATGCACACAGCAGCCTGGATTGGCCCTTCACAGAGGACTAATCATCTGTGGAAGATTGACTATTGAGAGGGTTAGACCACCCCCTCTGTTGAATCTGCATATATCTTATTTGAAGTACAGGAGAAGGATAGTGCTGGGGCTCTACCATGGTACAGTCTGCCCAAAGTCCTCCACCATAGAGTTGAAGATACAGCGCTCCAAGAAAGGAGAAAAACCCTTCCATCACCCATCCGAGAGGAACATTTGGGGTAGAAAGTTCTTGGCCAAGTCCTGCTGGAAAACAGTACTCTGGTACCCAGAACAAGCTCACTGTGACAAAACCAGCAAGTGCTGTCTGGAAATCTACCTGGCGGGGAAGGGAAGAACAAGGATTCACCTTCTCCTTTGAGACCTAGGACTGGGTCTCAGAGCAACCCAGGGACAAAGGAACAGATCTGGGATCTGGCTCCCACCTCAAACCCCTTATGAGCAATGCTGGGCCGGTCATCGCCTGCCTGCCTGCCCCAATCATTTTCGTGACAAATGCCATTGACGCTCGTTGAACCTCAATGTGTGTTGTACCCAATCAACCTGATCAACTACCTGATCAACAACCCATTGCTGATTCTGTTGCCTCAGAAAGTTTCCAGACTCCTCGATCAACACTGTTGAGCCTCAGGAATAAATGTAAAGGGTATTTGAACTGGTTATGTCCCACTGGCCTCCCCTAACGTGCCCTAGTGGCATTTAAGACCCAATTCCCTACCTTACTAAAGTGATCTTATTTGAACTTGAACATTTTTGTAGACATTATTGCCTGACTACCCCTGACTTCCATTGCAGAGTACCCAATGTTATGCATTTCTGTGCATTCTCATACAGGGGTAGATTATTAGCGGTTTTTATAAGTTAGGTGTGTTTTTAGTTTAAAGAATCACATTTTGAATAGAACTTTAGTTGGACATTTCTTGTATTTTGCAACCACATTACTACTGTTGCTTGTCTGCTTCCTTGCTGGCTCACATCCCTCTTCAAGAGTACTGCCTGCCCTCAACCCATTCTACCTTAAAGTGACAAAGGAGGTGTACAATTAATGTTGTGTCTGTTTCTCCTTTTTGATTGAGATCAATGCTAGTTTAGCAGTAGCCCTTTCATCACAGAATTTGACCAAAGAAATGGCTAATTCCCCTTCGGTTCTTCTTCCAGCTGGACCCACTCAGCCTTTTATTGAAGTTGAGTATGTCCCTGAACATTCTGCCTAAGCCTGGTCAGTCTTGAATTTTAGCAGGGGGTGGAACTGCATTTTTAAGTTGTCAGTATCTCCCCACAGACATATATAGTTTGCCCCAAAAAATGGCTGCCTTGGGGTTTTGGCTGTCCTTCAATTGATGAAAACTCTGCTAATATAGTCAGGGCAATCGTGGGAGCAAGGCTCGACTACTGGAACTCCATCTATGCAGCCGCCACTGGACTCATCACTCACTCCCTGCAACTATTACAAAATACTACAGCTCGCATCATCAGGAATCTCCCTAAGCATGCCCACATATCCCGTGCTTTAAAGTCACTCCATTGGCTGCCCGTCAAATCCAGAATTTCCTTTAAACTCCTTGTATGGCCAAGCCCCCTTATACTTAAAACATGACCTGAAATAGCACTGCCCTCACCGTCCACAGAGAACACCATATAAACATTCCATGTCCATTGCCCGTTTCCAAAAGATCCAGAAACGATGTTAGATTCGGCTCACTCCTCACGGCCAAACTCTGGATTAACCTCCCCATGACCTACATAGAATTCAATAGCTGCTTCTCTTTCGTAAACGCCTTAAAACCTATCTATTCTAAATCTGATCCCACTGGCTCATGGCATCGTTAGTAGTGCTTAGATGCCCTTGGGTCGTTGCGCCTTTACCCTTCCCGGTCTACTCCTCCTGAAACAACCGACATGATACAATACGAATTGTCCCTCACTCTTCCCTCATTCCAGACTGACATCCTGTATTCATCCTTCTCAGCCTGCACTTGTCTGGGACCCTTTTCCTTCCCTGCATATTATAATCTGTAGCTGTGCTCTTACTCTGGTGGCATGTGACTTCTGTGCACCGCCCAGCTTGGAGTGCCAAGGCTTGATCGATGCACACAAATATAACCAAACGTTTTAAATGATTGTTGTGCCAAGGAGGCCTAAAATATTAGGCCTACACTATTACTCTTTTTCACACATGCCTTTAAATACTCAATTAGAGCTTTGCATTTAGATTAAATGGCAGTTTCTCCAGCAACACTCTATGCTTCATACATTCCGCATACAGCCATGAAGCTCTTCACTATCCAAGTGAAAGCCGTGCTATAAACATGAATTATTCCTGTTCAAGAAAAGCTTGACTTGCAATAAGAAAACGCTATTTTGCCACATTGTGTTTTTTTGTCTCATGATATGCTTTGGTGACTCTTCTGTCGCTTCTTTGTTCCTCTGTTATGGCCGTAGCCTCGCTACGGGCGAAGGAGTGAAGTGTTTTGGGAATACACACTGGAGGTGTCCGAAATGAGAAATAGATTGTGCCTGATTCACAGTGTTTTTCAATGGAGTTTTTCTGAATAAATCTAAAATAGATGGGCAGGTCCCTTGAAGTTCAATGGATTGACGCTTAAGTGATCGATAATCTATTTCTATAGATTTATGAGGTAGGCACATGAAGTAAAGTGGTACAGGCATGATTCTCCAGTGTTTGAGAGGGGCGCTGTAGTTATAGACGGTACCTTTTTTCCAATGTAACATTTTTGACAGATGGGAACGTCCCCTGGTTTTCCTTATCCCTCCACCTTTTGATATGGGTTTGATTTCTTTTTTATATGGAATTTGATTTCAATTAATTTTGATATCAAAATGTTGCGATATCAAATTTTATATTGATTTTTCAAGACACCAAAAACTCTACACTTTAATTTCCAGGACATTCCTTTTATACCGTGTCCAAAACGAACCATTATTATGTCCAGGGGCATAGACAGGGTAGGACCTGAGCGGGCAAGGCCCACCCAAAATCTGTACATGCCCACTCAGCAGCAGTGTGGGCCTATACAGATGTTAATGTTGCTCCATGGACCCAACTACATTAGCTTCCGGCCACACTTGTTAGACAATCCTGGCAACACCTCTGATTATGACCCTGTGTCAAATTGATATTTCCTTCTTTTGTGAGCTGTGTGTGCTTATTCCACACCTATTTCTTCTGATTGATGCACAATTGTATTGAACTACTAATTCAGATAGCTTTCACTTTTGAAGTAGTTCCTATGTGTTTGCGCTTTGTAATGTCTTTGTTAGTCTCATACGACTCTGTGTCAATTTCTTTGCTTCACAAAGTGCCAAGTGTTCTTTAATGATGATACAGGGCTGCAGAGAGAGCTCTTTTCCAGTTTGAGTACCCACCCGATTCGGGCACCCTGAGTACTGCGGTTTAAAACATAAAATCTTACCATTTAGTCCCCTGGACTTGGGGTGAGACTGCGGTTTTTAGTATGTAAGCATGCATCACAAATTTACACAAAGAGTTAACATTTGACATCCCTGACATCTCCGTAGAGTAAGAAGAAAACGACCTGGCAGATGGGAGGCTAAAGAGGACATTAGCTGTTAGATGGTGCACACGAGAGTTCAACCTGCTTGCCAAATATATTTGTTGCATGTAGGGAGTCTGTGAGGACAGAGACTTGACATTCATAATATGTGCTCTTGGTGACATAAATGTGCCTCAGAGAACTACAGGTATATCCGTGGTGCAATCATACGTATTCACAGAGAAAAGCATTGCTTTCTGGGTCCCCACACATCTTTTTAAAACACAAACCTAGCCAGACCATCAAATATCCATGGAGCCCCACTAACATGAGAAACAGAGACCTCGTGTATCGGAATCCGGTCCTCAAGAGTCGTCGGTATAGGGGAATAAAATTGGAGGGTTAGGGTTTATCCTGAAACCTTCATGGGATTAGAGCTCTCCAGCACCAGCCATGGAGCCCCCTCAAAATATGCTGACCTCAACAAGGCACAACCCATCAATATGTAGCGAAATTCACAAATTGTTCAAATTGTTATGCGTAGAGTCATTGTTTGATATGGACCCGAATTAGTTGGACGAAGGAAACACATGTGATCCCATAGGTTTGCATCTGTCCTAAGAGACAGGGAAATCATTGTATGTTACGAGTCCAAACTAGCAACTTAATAGTAGAATACTAAATTAGACTTAGGCTATGAAAAGTATCTACATTTTATGATGTCAAGATACTTACAATCCTGATATATAATACATTCCGTTTCGGAACATTCCTGCAGAATGATCGGCAGCTAGTTTGGCGAAAGAGCAGCACTGATCTATACCCGGTGTACCAGCAACATAGAGAGGATTTCTTTTCATATGCCCCCTTTATGAGGAAGTTAGGGCCCGCCACCTTAGACCGCTACTGCGGATGCATGCTGCTCAACACCTTAAGGAAGCCCTGGCACTATATAGATCCACCCTCAGTATGGCGGTCATTTTTGCTGTGCCAACTTACTTACACAGTGCACGGATTAAAAGAGCAAAGGCTCTCCCAACCACTACCCTGTTCTTAGAGGGAGCAGGCACTTGACAATGTCAGCGCCTGGGTGTGGCCATCCATTACACGATAGGCTACTTTGACCAGGTCTTGACTTAAGGGTTTTAAAACATTTTTTGGAGTCCATAATTTATGAACCGTTACTAGGTCCGAGGTTTCCTTTTTTATGACATGTTAAATGATATGATATGGCATTTATAACGCTCCTATACACAAGTGTTTCAAGGCTGGACACAAGTGTTTCAGGGTGCGATGAATTAAGAATGTTGATGCTAGGAGTGAAATGTCAGAGAGTATTGACCGTCATCTAGCTGTATTCCATTTTTGCAAATCACGTGGCTTTTAGTATAAGTGTGTACTCGTGAGTTTAGCCGTATGTATTGAATCATTTGCATTTCTATTTTTAATCTATTTTTTTATAGGGTGTTTTAAAGTCAGCATGTTTACCTACTTAGTAATAGTTAGTCTTGAGAGTTGATTTTCTTGTACTACTGCGTCCGTCTTATTTTGTGCCTGGCTGATATTGTATATGAGGGTGATTAGAACTATGGGATTTTAGCTGTTTTGGACGAAATTTCTATTTTCTGTAAATTCATTGTTTTAAAATTTGTTTTTTATGCACTTTTATGGCACGACGAGCGAAATAAAGTTTGTCTACTAAATGAACAAAAAAACGTAACATTTGCAATTGGACATGCTTTATTGTAGCGACCTACTAATCGATTTAAAACACAGCCATTTTTTTCGCAGCATTTCATGCGTGGGACATGATTACAGCTGGAACCTACCTCTGACCAAGGCCCCACACTCCAAGCAGGGGGGCAGCTCTGGAGGTTGCACACCTGTCTGGTGTCAGGGGCACTGAGTGGGCAGAGGTGCTCTGCCACTTTTTCAAGTTTGTTACGGTTCCTTCGGACACAGTCGACTTGGCGCAGCTGCTCCCCTGCCCCGCAGGTCTGGCTGCACTCGCTCCAGTTTCCTACCAACCAACTGGAGAGAAATAAAAATAAAGGAAACATTAAAATGGCAATACACTTTTACTTGCGAGTTCACACATTGAATGAAGTCTGCAATGCATTCCCTCTTTTGACCTCCAAGAATATTAATTACAACTTTAAGCATAGCCAGTGGGGCTATGTAGGGAACTTTTATCACAGACTCTGAATATTTCCTCATGAAGGCAATGGCGAAACTGTGCTCATCCTGTTTTGTGTTCAGGCAACACTGGGAATGTGCAAAGGTTTCATAGAGTTTGGAATCAAGCGAGCATTCAGCAATATGCAACATTTACCTTGGAATGAAAAATTGGCCTTCATTTTAATGTTTCTTCAAAAGATTCACAACAGTATTTAAAAATTTCATATTGTGGACGTTTTTTACAAGAAGTGGGCATTCTTACCCTCATTCCGTACCCTTTTGCCACGTTTTTTTACATCGATCCTCACTAGATGTGATGGAAGACATTGGGCCTCATTACAGGTTTCGTGGTATTTGAGAGAAATCTGAGGGCATTCTCACATTTATCCCTCTTAGGACCTCCTCTGAGGTACCAGACCTTGAACCTGAGGGCGGATAAGTGAGGAAGGATCACCTGAGTGGAGAGTCGTTGGGGATTGGAGGAGAATGCCCATGGGTGAGACGCGGTATTCCCTATGTCATGATGACGACTTAATCCACCTTTGCTCTAAGTTTATGGTTATTGCCAACCCTGTGACATCTTCTCACCTTCACTCTTACAAAGTGTAGGGGTAATAAAAAGGCAAAATGCAGTACAATCACAAGGGACATACACTTCCTACTGTAAATCCTAATCCTTCAGTTTCCCTCTACTCCTACCAAATTTTAAGAGGAAGAGGAGAGCGCCTAAGGGTGAGACATGGTATACCTCTTTTCATAACCCTGACTTACCCTCCCTGCCCTCAGCCTTCTTGGGCTATTTCCCTCCTTTCACTCAGCCTTCATGGGCTATGTCCGCTCATGTCCTATTGTACACCACAAAGTCCTAAGAAGAGGAAAAATCCTTGAAGAGGAATGCACACTTCCCATAGAAGACACCACTCTAGTACTGGGACGAAGAAGATGGATTTGGAGGAATACAGAAATGAAGGTCAGGCATTTCCCATTCATTTTGTTAACTATGGCCAGGCAAAATAGGCCAAGGACTCACACCTAAAACCCCTTGACAGGGTTCAGGTGAACAAAAGGTGGAGCACACAGCAGAAGGAGGCTTGTCAGGCGAAAGCAGCAGTAAATCCAGTCCAGCCCGTGATGAGCCTGTGGAGAGCGGAGCGCCGAGATGCTAAAATATTGCAGAGTAAAGCTGTTTTTGTAAGCCTGCTGAGGAAGCCGTTTCTCCAAGGAGCCTACGAGGTTGGAAAAAGGGAGCCGTGTGGTGGGTTGGTCCATTCATTGTGCCAGAGCAGTGCTCTTTCTCCTGGGAAAGGAAGCCGACCAAGGAGTGTCTGAGGAGCAGGAGGTGAAACCCTGACCTCAGGTGTAAGAAGCCATGTGAGCGGATAAGCTGTGATCTCCAGCAGCACAACCAGTGAGTTTCAAGTAAATGCACAAAGCCTGGTACGCCAGCAAATGAAAGTTGCTGCTGAAAGCTTTTGAAATACATTGTATCGCAGTGGTCGCGTGCAGCCAGCACATTGTCGAAAGTCCCTGATCTTGAGACAATGAGACAATAAGCAAATGTGATGCCAGCAATTGACCGTCTGGAAACTAGGTAACAGAGTAGTCGCGTATAAGGAAATCAAACGCGTATGAAGGTCTCTGAACAATTAAACGTGAATTGAAGGCATTACAAGCAAGAAGTCGATAGAAAGCTGTTATAAAACAGCAGAAGAGGGGGGAGCAGTGAAGAGTGAGCAAAAGCTCAATCTGGAAACCCCATCAAAAGGAGATAGAGGCTACTAGAGGGAGCCAACAAAATTGAATATATGAAAAGGCGTAACAAAGAAAGCAAGTGATCTATCAGTGAATATTTGGACAAAAAGCTTGGGCAAGAAAGAAGCCAAACAAGAAAACAAGTAAGAACCCAGTAAAGGAACCAATTAAAAAACGACAAGGGCAACTGGTTGCACAATCTACAGTGGGTGGACCGTGTGTTATGTCAATTGCACCAAGACTAGGGAGCCCCAAACAACCTTTAACTATTGTTAAAGGAAGTCCTGAATGCCGCACTTTAAGAAATAAGTGCTTTTGAGCTTGAAGAAGGGAACCCAGAGCTCCTGTTAAACATTGTGATAAATGAACCTAGAATAAAAGTGCCTTTGAGCTTGGGGAAGGCAGTCCTGAGATCCTGTTGAACATTGTAACAATTTAACCTAGAGGCGAAGTGCTTTTGAGCTTGGATAAGAGAACCCAGAGCTCCTGTTGAGTATTCTGAACCAATTGACCAATTGACTATTGTGAGAAAGTGCATTAAGCTTGAGGAAGGGAACCCTGAGCTATTGTGGAACTTTGTGAAATTAACAGAACATTGTACATCAAGAACAAGCGTGTTTTGGACTTGGAGAAGAGAATCCAAGCCTAGAAGAATTAGCTGAAACAAGCATATACCGGGACTGTATCCTTAATTTGGGACAGGGAGCCAGAGGTAGCTCCATATTTGTGTTTGGACACTGTTTAGTTAACTAAGAAAATCCCTACACTTTGTTTATTATTAGACGTGAGGGCAAGCATAGGTTTTGATACAGACAGCTTTTTGGTTTGGACTAACAGACACAGACTTTCCCTTGGCGAAGCCGATACAACGATTGCCATTGTATTAAGTAAAACATTAGAGTCCTCTGTTATTATAGGGCTTAGAAGAGGGAGTAATGCAGCATGAAGCACCGTGTCACAAAGTAATATTATGTAACCCATCATCATCAGTCCTTTTTCGTTGGAGAGGTTATACAACTCATGCCTTGATTGATACAATGTGGAAACCTACCAACTTGGCAGAGAAACAACTTGGTAAGGGTGAACATTTATTTATTGTTTGCTTTTTAGGCAAGGGAGGGAGTATACATTAAAATTCATTAAAAACACAATAAAATAAGAGCGGTGGGGGGAGAGGAAAACAGGACGTACCTACTATGCCTTGTGAGTATTCAGAACATGCAAGTGCAGTAAGGAAGAAGCAGGGAGTCAGTGCTGTGGGGTCGGAGCTCATGGGTGAGCCACAGATGAAGTGCTAGGAATGTTGAGTGCAACACGGCCTAGATCCGCGAGGGGTGTAAGTGCAAGCCACCAGGGCAGAGGGTGTAAGTGCAAGTGCAGATACCCAGGAGCTGGGCCGATTCAGTGAGGGAGGTCAGGGCCCAGAGGATGCATAAGGGCACAGGACATCTGTTGCAGCAACTGTGGGATTAGCAGGGGAAAGAAGAAGGAAAGGAGGAGGTAAAGAGAACAGTCTTAAGGAACTTCTGGAATTTAAGAAGGTCCTGCTCAATGCAAAGAGGGAGTGGGAGGGTGTTCCATAGGAGGGAGCCAGCTGAGGAAAGCGAACAACCACCTGCCCTCTTTTTAGCAAACAACTTTACACACAGAGAGTTCGATCCAGCGTAGTGGTCTAGAGGGGAGTATTTAGCAAGATAAAGTTGAAGATAGTGTGGTCCCTGGGCCCAGACCGCCTTGTAGATGATGTAGAGGGATTTGAATTTAATCTGTGTAGCCACCGGGAGCCAGTGAAGACTTTTTAGTGCAGGAGAGATGCAGTTCCTGGGCTTAAGGCCAAGGATAAATCTTGCTGCCCTATTCTGGATTAGCTGGAGGGGTCGCACAGTGGACGATGGCAGATTCAGGAGGAGGCTATTGCAATAGTCAATCCTAGAGAGAACCAGGGCTTAGGTCACATTCAGAAAAGGGAGAATTCCTTTGAGAAGGAAGAGCTGAGAGTGGGACTTCTTGGCAATGTCCTGAGTGGTAGGGAGGAAGGAGAGGGAGGTGTTGAAGATGACACTAAGGCCAGAGTGAAGGGAAGAAGGAAGGAGCAGGGGTCCTGATGGAAAGGGTCTCAGTTTACAGGCGTTGAGTCAGAGATCATTGGCGGTGCACTAGGACTGTATGGCAGATAGGCAGCCTGGGATGATGGAGGTTGTAAGAGGGTCGGCAGGGAGTTTAAAAAAGAGTGGAGTGTTGTCTGGGTAACACTGGAAGTTGGAACAGAAGGAGAAGATGAGGAGTGCAAGCAGTGGAAGGTAGATGTTAAAGAGCCAGGGGGAGAGGTAGAAATACAGGTGGAGAGAGAAATAGGAGAGGAGAAGGTGCCCAGGATGACTTGGCAAGAGCGGTCAGTAAGGAAGGATGTCAGCCAGTCCAGTGCCCTTTCCGAGATACAAAGGGTATTGTGGAGCCTTTGGATGATGATGGAATGGTTGACTTTGTCAAAGGCAGAGGAGAGATTGAGAAGGATAAGGACAGCTGGGGAGGTGGATTCTAGAGATGAAAGCAGTTCTTCATGGGTTTTCAAAAGAGCAGTTTCCATTCCTCTGGATGCTCAGAATCCAGATTGATGCTCGTGGAGACCACCAACGAGGTCAGTGAGTTTCCCCAGGAAGGGGGTGATGAAAATATGGCGGTAGTCTGCAGGGCAGGTAGGATCTGATGAAGGTTTTTTCAGGAGTGGGCGCACAAGGGAGTGCTTAAGGGAGGAAGATTCTGTGAGGAATGAGTGATTGCAGAAATCAGCGAGGTCAGGAGCAAGAGGGCCAATGTTATCCTTGATGGTCCTGGATGAGCAGGGGGAAACCTGCTTAGAAGAGTCCTTCATGGAGCTGACAACTCTGGTAACTTCTTCAGTTATGACAGGGGTGAAGGTGGAGAAGGAGGACAAAGGAAGGAGGGGGGATGAAGGTGAGGGGCTGTGAGACGTGTTGTGAGGGAGATTAGCAAGGATAGTAGGGATGTCCTGGGTTTTGGAGGCAAAGTGTGAGGCCAGTGCATTGCAGAGGGCCTGTGAAGTAGGAAGGGAGTAGGAGACTGAGGAGGGGTTGGCTAGTTCCCTGCAGATCTTGAAAAGTTCAGCCATGTTATTGGATGCACTGGAAATATGTGCCTGATTGTGGGCTCTTTTCTTGGCATGGATGGCGGTTCTGAATTGCCTTTGGATCAGGCCGCAGGCCAGTTTCACAGAGGATGAGCCTGAGGTTTGCCACTTCCGTTTTGCTGCACTGCACTGTCAGTTTGGTGCCGTACCAGGTGTTACGTTTAGAGACAGGTTTCAGGCGAATTCTCATGTCTCGGGCAAGAATGTCAAGAGTATTGGTGATGGAGAGGTGGCGGTTGCTGAGTGCAGAGTCAGTGGTAGAGTCAGAGGTGGGAGGTTAAATGGGGTTGAGGGTGGAAGCAAAGGCAGCCACAAACACTCGCTTCATCGGGCAGAGGTTAGCAAACAAGGTTGGTGTGACTTTTTTTGGGGGGGGCATCAGGGGGCCAAGGAGACTCAAGTGGGAGGAGAGGAAAGAATGGACAGACCAGGAGAGAGGGGTGACTATGGGGGGGGAGAGAGAGAGCGGGGTCAAGTGTATCCAGAATGTATCCAACTGAGTGGGTTGGCCCAGAAGGGAGACTGGAGAGGGAAAGCGAGGTGCAGAGTTCAGTGAAAAGCATGGATGTAGAGCCTGTGGAGTCCAATTGGATGCTGAAGTCACCCAGTAGGAGGAGGTTGGGTGTGGATGGAAGTAAGGAAGAGCAGAAATCAGCCCATTCATAGAGGAACAGGATGGTGGTGCCTGGAGCAATAAATGGTGGTAAATGGTGGCAATGGTTAGGGTAGAGATGGGAGAGATGACCAACTTGCGAACCAGGCTTTCAAAGGAAGAGTAGAGCTGGGTAGGTAAGATGGAAGCAGGAACCCACACAGAGAAGATGAAGGCAACCCCCCGCCAGTGCAATGAGGTTGAGACTTGGAGATGATGTTGAAGCTTTCAGGAAGGAGAGTGTCAAAAGCAGTGACTGAGCTGGCATTGAACCATATCTCAGTAAGAGCGAGAATGTCGAGGTCAATGTCTTCAAGAAGGAGACAGATGTCAGCTGCATGTTTGCTCGCAGAGTGGGCATTAAGAGTTACCAGGTGGAGGAGGTGCCTTTGAAAGTTTTCTGAGGTGGTTTACAGGGGCGTGGTACATCAGTCAGAGGAGGGGGAGAGTGAGTAGAAGGCAGAGATGCAGGAGAAGGAAGAAAGTTAATGAGAGAAGGCAGGATCTGATCAAAGAGGAGGAGGTTGGGTTGTGGAACCTGAACCAGGATAGTGCCAGTGTGATAGACATTAGCAAAGCAGTGAGAGGAAGAGAAGCTGGCCAAGAGGACGTCCCACTTGGTGCCACTGTTAATGGCTGAGCATGTGGAAGCAGAGAGAGTAGAGATCAGATGGCAGGTCCATAGATCTGGAGAGGGGACAGAGAAGAGGATATCAGTGAAAACATGAGCCTAATGGCCCGCTACAAATGCTTTATGTATGCATCTGCCTGTGCATACAATCTGCTCAGACAAGACTTGCATGATGCTTGACTAAACAAGAAGTGGCTGCTTGTAGCCATCAAACCTCGCTGATCCAGACCCCATCCCCACTTCTCTGCACTGGCCTTTATAGTGTGGCGACACTCTTTGACTATTGTGTTTGAAATGTTTTAAAATGAATCAACCTCCCACTCTTCGGTAGAGGAGAGAAGATAACCTAACCTTCACCCTATCTTTGTTCATCAGTAAAGTGTGTTTTATTAGTGGAAGTATAGTTGATACAGCAATGAGCTAGAGGACCTTTTCGGATATTTGCGCAAAAATATATCTATATATGCACAAAAATAAATGTTATTTCTCAGAATTAAGCAATGCATAGTTACAGTTCAAGTTCAAATTCAATACTTGTGCTCAAACCTACCTCTGTTAATCGCTCTGTTGATGTAGTTTAGATATTCTTCCAATTTTATTTCCAAATCCCATTTCTTTTTATAATAGGCACATTTTGCGAATACAAGTTGCATAATGCATATTAGCAGCCTGGCGGGGTGGCAGCCAATTAGGTGGCTAGAAACGCTGGCTTGAATCGCAGGTGAAAGCCTGTATTCCATGCCGCCTGACGGCTGGCTCCCCCTGTCGCCATCTTCCACCCACCCTCCGTCCCATTTGTTTTTTTACCTAACCTCATCCCCCTACTTACCTGATTTCGGCAGCGGCAAGTGCCTCTGCATCCGCTCCTTCCCCTTGCTTCCCGCAGGCCACGGAGCCCTGCCTTTCCTTACCATGGCGGCCACCTTTGTGAAGGATTTTCCATCGTTCAACGGGACGCGTGTGGTGTCCCGTTGAAAGAAGTAAAATCATTTTTCTTTCAGGATCCCGGGCTACCGCTTTGGTTGCCCGGGATGCTAATGGCCTTAAGCCCCGTTCCAAGGGCTGGAACTGGGGGCAACGGCCCAGAGCTCTCGTTGATGGCCCTCGCTTCCTTCGGCCCATTAACGTGGGCTGCTGGGCTGTTATCCCTGTTCCAGCCCTTGGAACAGGGGGCTTAACACCACATTAGAAGCCTTCTGCAAAGTACCTGTCAATCAGGAGAAATAGAACGTGGGCTATACTTCTACCTTTGCAGCAACCAGCTAGTGCTTTCCTCTCCACAACGCGTCTCCACATCTCAGCCTTGCCCCATCCTCCCTGCCCCCCCTCACCTTTTCCCCACCTGCTTTCCCTTCCCCTTATCTCTGTTGCTCTCCACTCTGCCCTCCTTACTCCTTCCTACTGCGAAGCTCTGTGGCGATGCCCACTTCACATAGAATTGAAAGAGGGTTTCTGTGCAGAGCCCTTGCTTTCATATTGCACTTTCTATTCAGACGCAATTCATTATTAGTGCCGTGATGTTCCGGCTGCTAATACCGTTTAGCCCTGTGTTCAAGGGTGGACATGGCAATGGTCCTGAGGCCTTAGAGAGGTCCTACTGCAGGCTCAGGCTGGTAGGCCATAACCCTGGGACTTAATGTGGTAGTATTTAATCAAACCGCTAGGTTTTTCTCCAGGCATTACTAATGTTTTCAGTTAATGAATGATTCATTATCAGGCAAAAGCAATTGCCCCTATCGGAAGCTATTGGGTACTACTACACTGATGTGCAGTAACAAGATTCTGCACCTTGAGCAGGAAAAAAAAAGAAGTCTTGATAGCAGTCTCTTCCTACTGAGGCATCTGGTATTAGGAGAGTTGTAGTCATTCCCTGGGGACTGCTGTCTGCTTCCCCACCTCACGATATACATCATTAAATATACTGTGGCCTCTTTAAGGGTTTGTTGTCATGCTCGTGGATGTATTATGTGTATAAAGCACCTGGGCAAGGTCCAGTGGCAGTTCGTCCATAATGGGTGAGGGGTTACCGACCTGCCGGTACCCTTGCCCATTATGGAGGAGCCAAGTCTGCCCAGCTTTCTGCAGCTGAGGGGACACTTCTGGACTGGCTTAAACTGTTTCAGTGAAACATGTTTCCCTTTGACAGTTCAGTGGTACCCCAGCGTGTATGCCCAGTCTTGCATGGGTCATTCGTGAGGCAGGAGATACTTCAAAGATTTTCAATCAATAAGTAAGAAAGTCCTGAAGAAGCTCACAGCGGGAGGGATTATATCTATATCCTGAACGTGCTTTGTGGAACACGTGAAGGCAAACGTAAGTTACGTTGCACTCATTAGTTGCACTTGAGTAAACATGAATCTAGCTTTAGGGGCTTATATATCAGTTTTTAATTTGGTGAATCTTGCATATTTAGTATTGTAACTAAGGAAAAAAGATGATTTCCTTTAAAAGGTCTACGTGTGCATTTTGTAATATTGATGTACAAATGTTGTTCTGAATCGAATTTTACGTTGTAATTGTAATGTTTTCTCAATTAAAAGGATGAAACTCCTCCACAGTACCACAATCATAATTAAGTCATAAGCAAGGTGGAAGGATTCGGCTAAGTGTTCTCTTAAGCGGTACTGACATTAGTACACAGTGATATTACTATGGGACCAACTAGCTGTGTTCCTGCATCCTCTTAAGTTTCAAATAGAACACCACCAGCAAGAGAATCCAAGGATCATACTTCTGTGGACTCAGTACTCAGGGTAATGAAGAGTAGATTTCCCAAAAAGTGTGAAGAAGGGTCATACCCCTATGGATTCAGTACTCATGGTAGCTCAGAGTAGACCTCCAAATAAGTGAAAATATCCCACAGTACCTTTGGATAACACTGAAACCGTGAAGCATAGGTGACGCGCAGTAGGTACCATTAACCTGTTGTAATACTTGGGTGGGGTGAAGAACCAGATTGCCTCAATCTCTGTTTTAGCCACTCTTACCCCGTGTTGCCCCATCTTGGCAGCCCACATTGCCCCAAACTATGGCCCGGGCTACCCCTTTCCTACACTACCATGGCCCTGCATCACACATTCCAAAACAAAGAGCCCAGAAGACTGCTCAACATACGTCATGTGTCCTTGAGGCTATGGCACCAATAGCATGCATTGGAACAATGTCAAGGAACATCTGATGTGGCCCAGACAGATTACCACGGCCGTGAAGAGTGAAGAAGTGAATGCCATGAAATATCGACCACACATATTTATTTTATTTATTTGTTAATTTCTTACGCGCCATAGACTGCAGGCATCAAAGCGCACAGATAGACAACGTAAGGTAGAACAAGACACACAGGGTCGACAGCAATTTATTCGAAGAGGATAGTTTTAAAGATTTTTCGAAAGGTGGTGTATTTCTCTTCAGATCGCATGGATGTAGGAAGATTGTTGCATGCACCAGCAGCTCTGAGAGGAAAGGATCTACCTTTCCTTCAGACTCGTTTGGCATGTCGTACAGTAAAGGGGTGTTCTGAGCCTGATCGCAGAGTCCTGTTGGGTATGTATCACAGGGTAGGCTTCAAGGAATCCAGTGCCTTTCCATGTACACACTTGTGGGTTAAAGTTAATGTTTTAAATTGGATTCTCTTTTCCACAGGCAGCCAGTGAAGCTCCTTCCGGTAGTTAGAGACATAGGGCCTCATTACACAGACGGCGGTAAGGGTTAACGGTCACCGTTAATGGCAACGGTGACCGTTAACCCTTACCGCCGTACTACGAGGTCCCTTTGCGGGTTGGAGGATTTAACGCCTGCTTCTTGCAGGCGTTAAAAACCAACCCGCTAAGGGACCTCAGAGCTAATTACGGCACCGCAAAATTGCGGTGCCGTAATTAGCGCCTTCCCCATTCCCATAGAGCCCTATGGGGCAGAAATGGGAATGGGGAAGGGCAATGGCGGAAGGGGGATTTACCGCCCCTCCAACCTTGGAATGGGGCGGTAAATCCCCTTTCCGCCAAGGCAGTGCCGGTAATTTACCGGCATGGTCCAGGGTGCTATTAGCACCCTGGATTACCGCCTTCCGTGTAATGAGGCCCATATTCTTTTCTTAGAGACATTGGTCCTCATTACGACTGTGGTGGCCACGGTATGAATGGTGCCGGTAAGGGACCGGCACCGTTCATACTGAGCCACCACATTACGAGTTCTGCATCGGGTACCACCCTGTACACCTGGCCAGAACAGATGTGGAGAGCGGCACCCGCTAGCAGAACAGGATGCTAACAATTAGCATCCTCCCCATTCCCATTGAGCCCTATGGGGGCTTGAATGGGAATGGGGACGTACCGGGTCCAGGTCCTGCGAATGGGAATTACCGGGCACGCAAAGGTCGGAATGGCCCGGTAATTCCCACTTTGCGGGACCCGGCCCCGAGTTTGGGGGTAGCCATGCCGCTAAAAACGGCATGGCTACCTCCAAACTCGTAATGAGGCCCATTATATATTATCATGATAGCATCATTCTGAATGATTTGTAACTTCTAGATGTATCTTTTAAGTAGAGCATTACAATAACCCAGCCGAGGCATTATTATAGCTCTAACTAGAGTTGCACAGTTTTTCTGTGATACTAGTTGATTTATTTGCCTCCGGATTCTAAGGTTATAGTGAGCATTTTTAGCAATGCTGTTAACGTGGGCATCTGATTTGAGGGATGCCTCAAGTACTGTGCCAAGTCTTTTCACTTTGTCAGCCACCTTGATGGGGCAGTTGTCTAGTATGAAACTAGTGTAGGTTTGATTGAGCTTACTCCTGGCTTGGTTTGCCCCAAAGATCATAAGCTCAGTTTTTGAGCAGCTTAGGAACATCCAGTTACTAACCATCCATTCATGGATGAATGAATAGATAGTGTTCAGATTGGTTGTGTCAGTGAGATAGTTACCACTGAGGTCCATAATACGTTGAAAGCCATCAGCAAAGTGGAGACCCTTGGCTCCTAGTTTTTCACATAGGGGCTTTATGCATATATTGAAGAGGGCCGTGCAAATAAAGGCCCCCTTGGGCACTCCATAGCTGATGGGGACTGGATCTGAACAAACTGTGCCCCAACATTTGTGGGAGTTTTTTCGCTTAGATACTTCTGCGATCTGTGTCTCCCGTTTGGGAGCCTGTGCATGCCCCTACCAATTCATCAATGTTTCAATGGAGTCCCATAAAAGGGGATACCAGGCAATACAAGCTGCTTCTCTACTACACACTCTCTGTCTGGTGCGCACCCATGAATTAGACTGAATACGGGTGACACCTGGTACTTGATCTTAGATGCCTTCCTTCCCAGATTTTCTTCACAGCTGCTACTTGGTTATTTCCCCAGATCCTGGCCACACTGAGTCAGTTTCCAAGGCAGCTTGCCTTCTGTGTCTGTCTGAGACTCTGGAAAAACCTGAATCTCTAAATAAAATCGGGAACATTTCTAGACTTAACATATAGCAGGTGTAGTTATTTTGTTACTTGTAGTCATACACACACTTAGAATAGGAACTAACAAAAGATTCCTCATGATATATCCCGTGAGAGCCACTGCTGAATATGCAAGCTGGGATTAGGGCCTGTGGTCGAACTGTACGAAAAGAAGTAGTGAAAATATGTTCCCTGCTACCCTGCCCCCGCTCCCCACAAACAAACGTAGAGGAGCAGCACTCCCAACCGCTCCCGTCCACTGATTAGGGCTTATCACTGTATAGCGAGGAAAATTGGAGCGCCAACCCTTCGGTTCCTGCCCAGTGCAAGAATTACCTGGGGCAGCAGGTGGCTGACCTCAATTTACCTTCATTTGCATTTAACCTACGAATTGCGTGTGGAACTGTCATTCCCTTCATTGTCCTATTTGTGGAAATACTTGACTCCAGCTTGTAGCATGCCACGTGCCAATAACAACAGGAAGTGGGTTTCTGAGACCTGCGCTTCCTGTCAAAATGTTATTTCAAAACAACGTTTGTGCATTACTTGCCAACATCCAATCATCTGAATTATGTGCTTCCTGAGTTCTTTGGGGGCATACTGGACATAAGCAGCATTTCTGTTCAGCTGTGGGATTTCCTGAGAGAAGCCAATTTGTCATTAAAAAAAAAGATTATATTCCAGCTGGTTTTCAGGACAGCGTTGTCAACTCACATTGGGCCTCATTACAGAGTCGTTTTTTTTCTGGCATTTTTTTCCAGTATTACAACCCCAGCGGACCCGTTAATTGCCCATTTCAGGGAGCCGGAAACAATTCTTCCCCATTCTCATTGAGGCCCACAGGGCCCCATAGGGCTCAATGGGAATGGGGAAGCTGCATGCACCAACACCATTCGTGAATGGGGCCAGTGCATGCTGCATGCTGTGCTCGCGGGTGCAGAACTCGTAGTTTGCCGGTCCGGGAATTATGGTACCGGCAAGCTTACTGGTACTGTAGTTCCCGGACCGGAAAACTTGCAATTAGGCCCATTGTTTTATTGAGATGTGCCCAATAATAAAACACATCACTACACTAACACATTTCTAGCACTTCAATTTTCTTTAAGTGCATAAACATTTCCCTGCAGTTCTGTTGTCTTTCTAGAACGAAAGTCATTATTACCGTAATCTGGCATGGGATAACCCCTATATATAGTGTGTGTCCTTCTCTTTATGACATTATTCAGTTTATTGGCCATCTCATGAATAGGTCAAATATCAACAGCTTTCAACAAAGATCCCAACACGTTTTCTCTTGCTCCAGTATCTTCTCCAAATAGTGCTGGTCTTCTACTCTTCATCCTCAGATATATAAGAAATTAGGTGCACTCATTACTATGCATGACTTTATATTTCATGGACTGCCACACCCGCCAGTACCCTATTGCATGCAATTGCGTAACCCAAATGGGTTACATAGTGTCAGATAAACACATATCTATTTTCCATATGGACACTAGCTGACTATTAAGTAGTGTTTTGTCTATGTCTATTGTCTGTCGAGCTGACCTCCGTTACAGCCGTTTGATGTTCCCTGTGGCCTAGGCTATTCAGTATAAAACAGTAAACTATAAAAATACATGAAAAAGTAAATGAACGACTTTATACACGCCACATGCACAGATTAGGACTTCCAGTCCTATTTTGGCACATCACTGCTTTGTAGCTCATAAATGAAAAACAAACTCTTTACCGCGGGGGACGTGTATGTCCATGCCCTAGTATCATCCATTATCATCCTAGTCCCATCCTGACACAGGAATTCTTGCCTCAGCTAGGCAATTAAATCTCATAGCTGTTAGTATTGCTCATGCTTTGATAATTAGAAAACTGTTGCAAAAAACACATATATAATGTGTCAACTTGAGTGGTGTAGGGAGACTTGGGGTGTTTAACTTCATAGGGTCATCAAGCCCAACCCGGCCGTTTGTACAATAAACTTGCTCTATGGATAAAACGTGCACTTGCTTCTTCAGAGGTGGGCCTACTCTGGGTTAAGGTGCTTGGAGGCCAGGCCCTACATTAGATGCCTGTGAGCATTTATGATGTTGCACCTGATACTTTGTATTGGATTTAGAAAGCAGAAAACCGGAGCAAAGCTGACGGTACCTGGAGCATTTTGACATGCCCTTGAGCAGATCTGTAGGAATCACATTTGCATGTGAGCATCTCAGTGATGCTTGCGGCGTCACCCATTGTCAGCTTTGTCAATCAGATATATAGGGTAACGTGTGTGAATCTGAGATGCTCAAGGACCTCTCATTTGCTGCAGTGCAATGTCAGTTAATCAGGCCATTTCATTTTTATTCATAAGCATTACCAAATGTTATATAAACTAGAAGAGGTTCAGGCAATTTGAGTAAAACAGAGTGATTTTTGTTTCCAACTGGCAATATCCATAAGAAGAATTCAACCCCTTCCTGGATTGCGCCATGGTAACCCATATGTAATTCTTTTTCCAGGGAGTTACAATTATATACTCTTATTTGCTATTCATGATGATTCCCCAATTGTGAGATATATTTTCTTGACAAGAAAATTGACTGGTGCTATTCCTTGTTCCTAACAATGCACATCCGTTTCTTTTGTGCAATGAGATCACCCAATGTAGCCAAACACGTTATTGGACTAAACAATACATTGATTGGACGAATATTACCCATTAAATACTCATGACAGTCAACCTCACACACAGACATGTATGCAGTATGAAGGCAAAATATAGCAACTACCTATCTGCCTGATTTAATTGATCATACCTGAATGTTACTAGAGAATGTTTGACCAAGGCAAACTTTGGTTAATATCATCCCATATCAGACCAATCCACCATGGTAAAATTCCTTCACTGGGCCTCATTACGACCCTGGAGGTAACCATGGCGCTATTAGCGACATGGTTGCCTCCAAAACCTTACCGATTGCGCCATGGTCAATGGAGCAATTACCGCCCCATTCCAAGGTTGGCGTGGCGGTAATTCCCCATTCACCATGGCCCTTCCCCATTCCCATTTTAGCCCCCATAGGGCTCAATGGGAATGGGGAAGGCGGTAATAATGGTACCGCAAATTGCGGTACCGTTATTACCTCTAAAGTCCCTTTGCGGATCCCGTCCTTAACGGCTAGTTTCACCAGCCGTTAAGGGAGGACCCGCAAAGGGACCTCGGAATAGGGCGGTAAGGGATTACGGCAACGGTGCCCTTACCGGTGCCGGTTATCCCTTACCGCCCGGGTCATAATGAGGCCCACTGTGTTGATTGAAACGAGAGAAAATGGAATAATGGTGCATCTTACTATATCAGTCAAATATAAGACACTGCTAATGTCTGCTGTGGATCGATAAGACCAGGAAGTAACCAACTCTTCAAATGTCTGCTCTGGATCGATAAGATCAGGGGGTAACCTAGCGAGACAACCTGCCAGGATGTTTGAGTAGATTCTAGCTTTTGAGTTAAATATTGCAATTGGGCAGCAGGATGGACTAAAATGGGGATCATTGTCTGATTAAATCATCAGTGATAGGGACTATACGGCCATAGTGAAGTTCACTGTTCCAGTCCCTAGTATGCAAGTATCTAGGTGTAGCATGAGAGGGAGTGGAAATTCTTGGAAGTTGTCCAGAAAATAGTGCTGGGAGGTACTACATCCCGGGGTCTTGTTATTGGGCAAGCCCCTAATCTCTTGGGGTATTTCTTCTCAAGTGATAGGGGATTCTAGGGATTCTCTGATTTCGGGCTTGAAAGACCGAAGTAAGAAATCATATGGCGGAGCAGGTGACGGGTGGACTGTTGCCCTTCTTTGTCTCATAACGGACATGGGGCAAGGAGTGTGGCCATAATGGCATCAACATCAAGCGCAGCAGAGTGCTGGCGGAGTGGCTGAGGGGTGGGCTGTTGCCCTGCTGTTTCCCTGGGTTCTCCCATGGACTCTCGGCACCTCAGCACTTTTGTTACTGCCAGCACTGGACACTGACATACATACATACAGACATTACACTGGAAGTACTCCATCCAGGACAGGAGAAACTATAGTAAAGAGAAGGGAGAGGAGAATGGAAGAAATAAGTGGGAGGAAAAAAGGCATGAATCACACAGCGGGATGAGTGCTACGCAGGGACCCAGCAGCAATACATCACAAAGGTTGGTTAAAAGTTCCCGTCCATGCACTTTAATTGATTATACTAGGTAAGGGAGCTGATCAACACCTTTCAATTAACCTTGAGCTTCTGTGCCTCTCTGCTTATTTAAACTAGCCACTCATTGCCTCACAAAGGGACTGAACCCTTGCACTTTATTTCCCTATGAGCTGTTTGATTAGAGGTAGTGACTGTGGGCCTCGGCCTTTGAGCTACCTCATTCTGCACATCATTCCACAATCTGACAACAGCTTGGCACCCTGTGCAGATTCTGGATTTGCACATCCAGGACTTTTGCAATCACATGTCAACAGAGTTAGAGTTAGTGATTGCGCCCCTGCTGTTTGAGCTACTCTGCTGCATGCATTCTTCCTGGCTTATAATTCTACGGCCATTATGGGGATAAGAAAAGGAAAGGGCAGTGCAAAAATCCCCCACTGAACCAACACTCTTGGTCTCCTTCTTTAAGGAAGTTTCTGTTAAAATAGAGCAAAAGATCTTGCTGGCTGAAATAGGCTCATCAGAGACTTTGTGTGTTTTTGGTCTTCCAGAGAGCCGTTACAGATGTTTTAGCCAATGAGGGCATTGATGGTACAGCTCAATGTAAAAGAGGTAACTGTTTGATTTCTCCTGGTGGATCAACAGAACCTCCTTTGAGTGTGAGCCTCCCTCACTCTTTTGATGGTGCCATTTTTGGGACTCTGGCATCTCTCTGTACTCCATTAGCATTTCTGGATCAGGAAGAGACTCTGGTTAGTGGTGTGCTGTATATCAGGAGTGAACTTCTGGTCTTGCCTAATGCATCTCCTTGATTTAATTGTGGAATTGGAACTGACACTGATCCTGGTACCTCAAAGTTGTAAAAACGTGCGTATCGTATTTTTGCAATTTTAATGAGAAAACACAGGGAATTAAGGAATTTTTTTAAAAATCAGTTTTGAATTCTATTTTGATAATTGATGATATTTTAAGAGGGCTCAAGAATGATGTATTAACATACATTGTCCGACTTGCTTAAAATCATCGAATAATCTAAAGTCCAATTTTTTAACACTTATTGATCCCCCAGTGCCCTTGCTGAAGTCTAATAATGTGGAGACCTCAGACATATAGGTAAAGTCCCTGAATGTTCAGGGTGGCCCATAGGGAGCTCAGCAACCTCGGAGTGTGTCTGCACAAGTGCATAGTTCCCCTATTTCAATTATTAAAACATTTGCCCCTTCCACTTTGTACAATGGTAATCTGTCAGGGGAGGATTCTCAATTGAGTCAATCGCTTACTCTTCATCTACCCCCAGCAGCTGCACCTCTGGTTGGTAGTATAGTAGGAGTTGATCCTTTACCTAAAGGCCCATTTGAATCAACGGTGTCCCTCGCTAATACGTAATCTCATTGGATTAACACAAGAAGAGGTGGATTGTGCGTTAACCCTAAAGATATACCAATGGCTCGAAGTGTAAACTGGGTAGGGCCAACAGATAAATACATAAGTGGAGATTGTATTGTGGTAACATTTTCCAGTCCATGTATTGCTCAACAAATTGTTAATTCACCATTGGCAGTATGAACAACAAGGAATCGATTAGGATTGTTGCCATTATTAACCTTCATCATTAATATTAAGAAATGGACTACCTCAGAAACCCCTCACTAAGGAGAATAGTCTCTCTGAGGCGCAGGTGACTTTTATGAGTGGGGGTACTAAGACCAAACAGAGGCATACAGAGTCCCAGAAAGTACTGTTATCCCCTCTGATATCAAAGTACATGTTAGCCATCAAGGATATTCTTGAAGCCCCTAATACATTTAGAGTTTGTCCAATTTAGAAGAAGTTTACTGACTCCCTATGCATTTGACCTGTGGACCTAAAATCCAATCTATCCACCGTGACTCATCCATCAGAAAATCCTTATAATGTTGCCAATTTGATACAGCCATACCCAGAAATTCCCACCATGAATTGCCAATAGGCTGGAATATAGCTGGGGCTCGGGAGCATTATTGTCTGCTGAAATCAGTGATATGCTGTCCAATGTTGATATTATTTTCTTGCAAGAAACGTGGTCCACAACAGACATCGTTTTGGAGGGTTATTGGATGCATCAATCCAATTCCATAGAGGAAGACCCATGGGGGGCTCTGCACTCTAGTTAAATCTTCTATTCATCCTAAATGTATTAAGGAATCCATTGATTCCAATTGTGTACAGGCAATTGAGTTACATAATAAGGAGGACAAAGTATTCTTGCTAATCGATTTTTATAACACCCCCAAAAACACAAAGGTGAATCGTCTTTGTCAATGTTTAAGCTTTTTTTGGATGATTTGCTGATACAAGATAAGTTTAGATATTCTTGAGTCATTCTGGGGTGTACCTTAATTTAAAAATAAATTGGTAATGGCCCATCCAATGGCATATTCGATTAGATTGAGGTTTTTTCAATAGGAGTATTGGGTACGATGTTTATTTATCCGCCATTTTTTTTCCGCTGCACTTTTTTCTGAAAATCTATGCTGAAAAAACATTGGAAAATATGGGGGCTGAGGGCACATAAGCGGTAGGGTGGGGTGGTGTATAGGAACACATATTAGGGGAGAGGGGAGTGGGAGGAACCTTCCACAAATAAAAAGATCAAAGATTTCTATCGCCAAACATTTTTCGGCAAAAAGTGCTGCGACATAAATCGGTCCAAGAATGCACATAGAAGCGAGAATTGGAACCCAAAAGGATTGACCCACGCATGACATCCTCTGGCTTGATGTTCTGTACCTGCCATATACAATGGGGTTTGAGATGATCTCTTAATGACTGCAACCTGAATGATGCACCAGGCAAAGACACACTCAAGGGGAGATCAGAAGTTCTCCAAAATTGATTTGTTTTGCATCTCATTAAATCTGTGGCTAGAGTTGCAGGACTTCTACGTCTTAGAGATTCTGTGCAGTGATCACCACCACAATGTCCTTAAAATTAAGTGGCAACAAAATCCAGAGAATGCGGACATAATACCACACTTAAATCTTGTGGAAGCAGATACCCAACAAGTTAGGCTAAATTTGTCTGGTATTGATGAAGTTCTTTTAATACAACAGATTGTAATTAATAATATGGAAACCATTAATCATCTCCTGTTGAGAAATCACTATGCAACTGAGCGAACTGTAGGAGCATACTCCAAATTGATTAATTATATATCCAATAGTTTCTTCCTAATTAGGTGTCACAACCAAGATCTAAAACAAGGGGGTGGTTAAATGAGAAGTGCATTGGGCCTAAGAAACATCTCTTAACCGTTATGAAAATCTTGTAATCTCAGAAGTCAGCAATAATAGCAGCTCATGCTTGATACAAAAACTCCCTCTTGTCTAGGAAGAAGGCCTTAGAAAGCCTGGGATTCACTGCTTGTTTCTGTCTCTTCCAATGACTGTCACAAGTTTTGAGAAATTGTTAACAGGGTCCCTTATATATGTGAACCAATATTGGCGCTGCTGCTTTGGTTGAGGATTCTGACTGGGTAACTCATTTTCAGAATTTATACGACAAGGGATATTCCCCAGATATTGTGGAAACTGGTTGTGATAGATCACCTTATCCCACTGGAACTGAATTATTGATTCGTCCGGCTGACCCCAACCCGAGCAGCTTGGTATTCTCAGTTTAGGAAATTATAGCAGCTATCAGAAAGCAAGCGTCCGATCACTGTTCGGGTCCTGATGGTATCCCTTCTGATCTATACAAACATCGTTCAGAACTTTGGGCGCTAATATTAGTTATTGGATTTAATCGATTATTGAAAAAGGGAAAGATTCACACTAATTGGAAAAGTGCATTAATTTACCCAATTTCTAAAAAAAGGAAAAAGAGACAACCCTGCGGCTTACACACCGATTCACTTTTAGATATCCAATTTAAAATCTTTGGCAGAGGTCTGCTAGGAAAAATCGAACAATGGGTGGAAGAAAACAACATCCTGTCTGATATTCAACTTGTACTTCGTTGTGGCAAACTCCCTTTTCATTAGACAAGAAGTGATCTTTTTAGCATTGATGGATTTATCCACCGCACTTGATAAAGTTAATAGACACAAGTTACTTACCCCAAGGACATAGTCACTGTAATAGATAACATACATAAGGACATGGAAGCCTGTGTTAAAGTGGTGGGGCAGGACCATGAACCTCTTGTTTTCTGATTGCTACTGTGTTAAGACTGGTGTGTTTCTGCTCCCCTGTTATTTTCCCTTTATATTAATGATCTGTAAATGGCTCTCATCCATTCTGGAGCAGATGTTGCCCAAAATTGTTCTCGTCTATGCTGATGATAGATTTGCCTTTTCAGAGACTCATTAACCAATTTGGAAACTTTATGAGCAAACTAAATCTCAAGGTTAATGGATCTAAATCAGCGGTTATGGCCTGTCACAGACCTGGGAAAATAATTAAAATTCCAATATTCAGGTGCAATGCCTCTTCTATACCAGTGGTCAGTGAATTTGACTATTTGGTCATCTGTTTCGACAATACATGATTGGCTGAGAGCGAAATAGTAAAATGAAATAGTGAAATGAAACAAGCCAACGGTGGTGTGTTCTGCTTCTCCATATTATGCAAGTTGCAACTGCTGAAATGATACTGGAAATATATATTTTTTTAAAACATGACAGTGGCGAATTATGGGGTTTCTCTCTGGGGGTTTGGGAATCTATCTGCACTACAGATTACTGATTTTTTTTATAAAGAACATTTTAGGACTCCCACAATCTGCATCCAATTATGTGGTACATCAAGAACTTGGTCTCAACTTTATTGAGGATGATCTATCGTTGCAACCTGTTTTGCACGAGCTAAGAATTTGGAGTAACCAAAAAGCAACACTAACCCAATTCTAAATCAGTGTTCTGATCATTAATAGATCTGCAATGTCCATACCTTGGGTTAAGCACGTTAAAAAATTGTTAGTTAGAATAAATGCACAACAGCACTTCAGGTCAAGCAATCTTTTAACTGCATTGATGATAACTCATTTGAAAAATCAATTGAGGCTCCTTGTAAATGCTGAACTAGAAGCCACTGAGCTAACTAAATCCTCTAATCTGAGGCATGCAGCTATTTCCTCTACCTTGATTAATCGGTTCTTATCCTGGTCTAACCATATTTATGAATGGTCATTTTTATCCCATTTAAGATTTAACTGCGTTGCCCTCAGAGAGGTTACATACTTATGGTCGGTTAGTACCACTGAATCATGTCTTCTGTGTTGTGATGTCAAGGACGATTTGCTGCATTTCATCTTGTTCTGGCTGGTTTGCCATATTAGAGCTACTACAGTGATTCTCAAATAAGGGTTTTACTTAATGTCAAGTCGCTCTTTTTTATTTATTTGTGATGGACACACCGTTAGTTGCATGGGTAATGTTAGCTTACCTCAAACATGCACTCGAGAGCAGAACAGAATTTTTGGAGCAGGTATAGCTGGAAAAAGCGAAGGAATTTCTGAATATGTATTTTGTCGTACTGTGATTATTTGTTCCACATATGCATTAATGGCATCCCGATGAATTTAGAATTGTAGAATGTGTACCCCTTTTCCTATTTCTATCTGTTTTAAAGTTTTAAAATCAGTGTATTCTTTGTATGTAAACCTCTTATAGTGGTCTATGTCGAAATAAAGTATTTTTGACTAACGATATCATCATGATAGTTCTGTAGTTTCAGGTCATGATGTTGGGCTTCGGAAACATCTGACTAGTAATGTGTCCTTATGTATGGTTTTTCTGATTCATTTAAGAACACTTAGCAAGATAGCACTTTCAAACAGTAAAGCTAGTTTCTTAAATGTACGTTGATGTAGTTATCTTGCCTCATGTGTTGGTATGTGGGTTTTAGTAGATCCTCCAAGGTCATATATTGATTAGATGAATCTATCTGTAAAACCATTCTGAACTCTCTGAAAGATTTCTAACCGAACCAAATACCTCAAATATCTCTTGCACCATTGGAGGGGGTAGGGCATAGCATGCTGCACCCCACAAGGTATATGACTAAAT
The DNA here is from genome assembly GCF_040938575.1 of Ambystoma mexicanum. Classification (NCBI taxonomy): domain Eukaryota; kingdom Metazoa; phylum Chordata; class Amphibia; order Caudata; family Ambystomatidae; genus Ambystoma; species Ambystoma mexicanum. The sequence goes on along the minus strand of NC_090930.1, from coordinate 1,309,122,796 downwards.
AACATAGGTGCTGTAGTCTGAAGAATAGTGCTTTAGTTAATAATATGTAAGGGTGTGACCCCGTTATCAGCACAATTCATAAATAATCCACATCATGAGGTTTATATTTGGGTTAGTAACTTTGTGACTTTAGCATCCTGGCATGTTGGTTTAGTGTGCCGCCAACTCTTATGGCCAAAACGCTTCGCATGTTGGGCGTTTTCAAGGCAGTTTGTACATAGTAAATCTTCTTGTCCTTCATTGGTTAGATGTGGTGTATTCTTGACGTTTCCATCCTTGGTGTTTTATGTCTAGCTAAAATATCACAGCCTTGTATATTTCAAGATGTACATGTTCTTGTATTCTTCTGTGCTATCATTGATAATATCCTGCAGTGCTCTGCTTTCGATTTTATATTTGGCTTAAAGTCAGGGGCTAGCTTTGCCGCCCTGATCTGCGGTCCGATTGGGAAACTGCTCTGTGTTGGTTTAGTTAATAGTATCGTACTAGTTTTTTCCCAAGGGAATAGCAATCTTGTAAGTGCCTGTGCTGTGGATGATAACCACGCAAAACTTCTTCCTTTGATCAAATATATTTATTTAGCACAGTTGGCTAGTTAGTTTCTATTTTTAAACATGTATTTTCATTTTTTCATTTTAAAGTTTTGCATACCAACAAATGCACATTTTCAGGCAGGTAGGCAAATCAAGAAACCGTATCATTATCCTTTTTCACTTAGTGACCAACAGTCTCCCTGCACAGGCTACACACGCTGGGCACTCATTATGTCGCTGTATTATGTTGTTGTAAAAACCAATACCAATCATAACGGGATGTAAAGAAGAGATACTTAATACTATGAACATGTACTTTGTGTCATGATTATTATGAATTACAGTGTATGTTAAATGCTGTGAATGTGTTTGGGCTCACTTACCTATGGTAATCACTTTCTTGTACGAAATATGGCATGTTTTGTCTTTGTCAGAATCTTCATTAAACTGTTCTTGGGTCCTTGGGGCTTTTCTGGGTTCCCCCTGATCATTTGTTATATAAAGTCTGTAGTACCTGGAGCGATCAAGGTATAGCCAGGTGCCCTTCCTTTTTTTGTTCTTGTGGAGAAAGGACAATGTGGTCACCTACCAGCTCTGGTGTCGGCCACACATTGACCTTTGGTGTACTCTTCAGCACTTCTCTTCCTTGCACTTGGAGCTTTAGGGCTGCACCCCACTCCCTTTGCGTCTCGTTTACCTCGCTCCCTTGCACACCCTCTTGCCTTCACTCTTCCCCCATCCACCACCTTTCCCTTATATCCTTCCTCCTACACTCTTTTGCAGGGCCCGCCCAGGGACAGGAAGTGGTTTTGTCTATCGGTGACGCTGTGTAAAACACCAAATTCTTTGCAAATCATGTGCCACATCTTTTGCACACCTTCTGGCATTTAAATAAGGATCAATTTTCTTGTGTTTTGGTTGAGTACATCAAATCTTTATGGTCGAATTTGAATTGGTCGAGCTTAATTTTTCTCTATGTTGAATTGGCTGCAAATAAATGTGGGGGGAGACCCCCTGCAGCTGCCCCCGACTACTCCCTATAATTATATTAACAATCGCCCCACATATATTTGCAGGCAATTTCGGTAAAAAAGCTGCGACCAATTTGGATTTGACCAAATTGGACACACATTAATCAACCAATCCCTGTTTTTTGTATGTTGGCCAGCATGGCAATCCCTGGTATGATGTGAAACGACATCAATGCAAATCTTTCTTCTACATTCATGGCAATCCTGATGATACTTATATAAACAATAGTCCTTTTATGTTTACTGAATGGCAGCCGCTAAGTCACCAGTTTGCATGCCCTTCATCCCAGAATATGGTTTTTTAACTCTCCGTTACACAGCGGTGGCTTCATTTTTTGCATTACGGTGACCTTTATTCCAGAATCTGTTACCAAAATCCTTTTTTTTCCTTAGTCAGCTCGTTTGACATTTTCACTTTCTGACACTGTTGTGTACCATCTGCAAAGTCATTAGCTTTCAGTATGGGACACGCAGGTACATTGTAGTCTTGTATGCATTATGATACTTTTGGCTTCCCATTTGTACATTGATATAAAAATCTAACCATTGAATTGTTGCCCCCAACACCACCATCAACACTCTCTTCATCATGTACAAAAATACTGTATGCAGACCAACTATGCCACTATCAGAAAGTACTATATAATCCCTCCCTAAGCACATCAAACTACAGAAATCTAAACTTCTACAAACAACTTCCATACCACCACCCTGGCCAATGCACCCTACCAGCACAGACACACACGGGTCACATGCGGGAACAAATGTCTCTACACCAGTGGTGCACTACATGCGGCATGTGTGCCGGATACGGCCCTTCAGGACATTTTGCATGGCCCTTCACGTCACCTGACATTAATGACCAGCTGTTGTCTAGCCTAACGTCAGCTTTTGTCTTTGAATCCTGACACCTGCAGGTTTTGTTTCTATTTAAAACATGATTTAAGTCCCATAATACAATTAAATCAAAGTGGAAATGTCCCTGCAGGGCAATGTATGACACAGGTAACTGTAAAGGAAATATAGCAATAAATAAAAATGACACCCAAAGCTCATTTCTTTACAAACATTTGCACCCCAATGCCCTTATCACTCGCTAATCCCTATAAACAGTCTGGCCCTCTGCACGACACTTGTGTGGCACTTCCGGCCCTCCGGAAAATGTAGTTGTGCACCTGGACCAGACCTTCCAAAATTTTAGAACAATCACATAAAAAGGTAAGTGTCTATCGACTGTTGATGACCTTACTAAACGATTGTTATGCCTAATTTATTGCCGCATGTCACCCGAACACTACCTGATTATGACATGTACTACCAGTATGCTTGAGTGTATTCTTCTATGTGAGCCACTGTATCTTCATTGATGGTCTTTGTCATTTTGTCAACCTTAAGCCTTGTACTTTCATGTAATGCGCGCAGATACCTGAGGGTCAGGTGCGCAATATAAGTAAATAAAACAAACAAAACAAACAAACAAACCTCTGTCTACGCCCTCGACTTAATCAAGTACTTCCAAAGTGCCGCGAAGCTATCTTGCACGTTCCCTCTCCCCCCACTAACCGAACCCACCTACCGCCCTTTCAGATCCGCCAGAGTGCCCGGAGACCATGCAGCATGCGCTGTATAAATCCTAGATTTTGATCGTGATAAGTGGGATCTAAGGAAGGGGTGGGGAGGGGCTATCAGGCAATAATCCTTCTAGGCTAGAGGATACAATCAATTATCCAGACAAAATGCTAGCTATTTTGTTCCAAACTGTGTTCACAATAAGCTCCCTCTATTCGATCCACAAAAGTTGAAAAAATCACCTGCAGGACACATACCAATCACGGGTCATACTTTCCACTATCCTGTGTTTTGACAGATGTTCCCACCGCACAAAGCGTGCAGCCCACTGGTGTCTGTTGCTGGGTTTGTTTCTTGGTATCAGCGTCTGACATCAACCCCCACGTGGGCTGAACCAAGCTTTCTGTAGGTTGATGACAACTGTCTGGCAAAGAATCCAAGCTACAGGGACTCGGCCATATGCCTGGACTCACAGGCACACACACCCATGCCGTCAGTACTTCCATGACACTTAGTAAAACAGTTAGAATTAAGTATTAGCCAATTGTATGATGATCTCAATACAATAGTCCTGGCTTGGCGGGACAAAGCAGACATGATTTATATTGTCTAATCTGCGAATATCTTTGAGCTCATCCCTGCAGGCAGTTAGGCCTCGATGAGCGGTTCTGGGTGTCAGTTTTACTATCAGAGCTGCCAGAAGTCACAGATACTCTAAGAGTTTTCAGCACGCTCTATTTTCAGGCTTCCTGCTATTTATAAAAGGTGTGTCTGTCTGAGCATGCTGTCAAGATGTCTAAATATTCAAAATGGCTGCTGTTGGCGCACCACGACTATAAATACAGAAATGCCATAAATAAAGACGTCTGCTTAAGGATATTAGAGGAAATGTACTCCATGCTGCTAAAAAAACATTGACTTGCTCCAATATCACGTATGAAACAACAGTGCTGCGTCATTTGCAGAAACAGGGTTTTATGGATCTCATTACAGTTTTGCAGTATCCAACCCATATTTTCGGCAGGATGCGGCAAAACTGCCTTACTGTTTCAACTGTTGAATACCCGGTATTACAGTGATATTTCGGGTAGCACTGAGGCTGGTAAATTCCCATTCCATGGAGATGGGATTCCTAGCACTGGTAGTACCAGTGCCGGTGATTCCAGCATTTATTTGCCTAAACTCCCGGTTGATCGGGCCTGCCGGTAGATCATTGCCCCCACCGGCAAACTTGTGTTTCCCCGGGTCCAGAACAAATGCTGATGTCAGAAGTACCGGTGATTCCAGCATGCATTTGCCTAAACTCCTGGTAGATCAGGCCTGCTGCTAGATCAATGCTCCCACCGGCAAACTTGAGTTTCCCTGGTCCAGAAAAAATACTGGTGTCAGAAGTACCGGTGATTCCAGCATGCATTTGCCTAAGCTCCTGGTAGATCAGGCCTGCTGCTAGATCAATGCCCCCACCGGCAAACTTGAGTTTCCCTGGTCCAGAAAAAATACTGGTGCTAGAATTACTGGCATATGTTCCAGACCAAGGAATTTATAATGAGCCCCAATAGATTGTCTAAGTGGTAGTGTACAGACAGAGTTGGAAGCTGACGCCCACCCCACACATATGAACACTCGGTTTTCCCTGGAAATGTTGCCTCAGAGAGCAGAGGTTCATGGGCCAATGCTACATTTGTCCACCATTGCTACTTTAAATATTAGAAATTGCAATGGCGACAAGAACCCATCCACACATGTTCATGCACCATCAGACTTTTGTGAAAACCATATAGATCGAATTACAGTAATCATGTTGCAATGTTAAAGAACATATTCATCAGGTGCTGATGGTTAACGGGGAAGTAAATGGAAGAGTTTCCAGAGTTGGCGAATTTAACCGAAACAGGTGCCAACCACCTTGTTTACTTCAGTGGAATGAGGAAGGTGACTATGAATGGTACTGCATGGGTTGCAGACTTTATTAATTGGATTTGGGGGAAGGGGGTGGAGAGAATGCGGGGCGAAATGTCCTATTCCCATCAGACAAATAAAAACCACACATAGGGAATTCAGTTTTGCTAGCATTAAACTTTAGTTGATTACGATCCTTCCAGCTACTAAAAGCAGAATAGACCCATAGTGAAAGATGGATCAGTACGACACTCCAAATGCAGTAGGGTTTGGGTGATGTCAGATTATGTGTAAACATGCATGCAAAATGTATGGAGCAGTTATGCCAGGGCTTGAATGTATCCAAAATTAATGTGGAGATAGCCGTTCCTTGAAGAAACCACACAGGAACTCTTCAGAGAGCAAGACTCAAAAGTATCCACAGCAACTTATTGAGATCTGGACACAAGAAGCCGAAACATAGCAGTCGATCCAGCAAGATGGTGTGTTCAACAGTGATGAAGGCGTCTCATAATACCAATATACTGACATCGACTCCGTCATCCATTCTCCTGATGCTGACCACCATTGAAGTGACCACAGCCACTTATTGAGACCTGGACACAAGAAGCCGATACATAGCAGTCGATCCAGCAGGATGGTGTGTTCAACAGTGACAAAGGCGTCTCATAATACCAATATACTGACATTGACTCTGTCATCCATTCTCCTGATGCTGACCACCATTGAAGTGACCACAGCCACTTATTGAGATCTGGACACAAGAAGCCGAAACATAGCAGTCGATCCAGCAGAATGGTGTGTTCAACAGTGACGACCACCATTGAAGTGACCACAGCTTCAGTGCTGTATCAAGCATGGAAGACCACCTGCATGTCATCATGAACTTAAGCAGAATGAACATATTTTGGCAGTTCCATGGTGATGGGCGACTCAGTATTTTGCCATTAAAGGAAGTCTTGATATGAGTTGGAAACGTACTGCGTCTAGAGGGATCTTTTTTTAAAGTGGAAGGACAGAGGTATGTTTGAATGTCTCAGCAAAGTCCACTGTTAACGAAGGTATACATTATGGTTCTAACTGGGCCTGGTATGGCAGGACAAATTGATTCTATTACCGTGGCTGGTCTTAAGTTTCGAGATGAGTCCGAGGGATTTATATTTACAATAAGACTCTGAGTTTCTTTTTCTGATAGAGGTTTACGCTTTGACGTGGTTTGATTTCACGTGCACTGGGTACCATGCTCATGTCTGTACTAGACTATACAATACGCCATTGAAGAGCATTAATAAGAGTGAAAATCATATCACAAGTTGCTTTTCCTTTCTTCCAGATGTGGTTGGGGGCTTGTTTACAAATCCAAAAGCAGTAATAATTATCATGGAATGGCAAATTAATATGCCATTCACTGTCTAGCTGTGGGTGGGATTGCACACATGTAGTGCTTAAAGGCTTTGCCAGAATACAAACATTTCAGTGGGCAACATTGTACATTAGATGGTTTCCACTGGGAACACTCATCGCCTAAAATTGAAGCTCACCCAATCCTTTGTTTTGCACATTGTCATCAACCTAGGACTCTTATTAGATTCTTTAAGAATAATACATATTAATATCAAAAGGACCTCTAAAGTGTAACCTGCTCATTAATTGTGGTGCTTTAAGCATAGCTTTTTCATGAGTGGGCTAACGGCCCACCATCCAAAAGCACAGTTCTTGGGCAGCTGGTTTACATTGGGTATTTTGGAGTTGATGATGAGACATGCAGGGCTGGCTTTGAGCTTTGAGTGCCCTTGTTAAGAGGGCGGTCATATGTGTCTGGTCAGATTCTGCTTCATCACATGCTCTATGGTGTGATGTGGTCAGCAATGCAACACCCGGGTAAGTAATGTTTCCTGTAACATCTTAATCGCACAATTTACAACAATAATAATAAATAAGTACCTAATAATGCAAAGAGGTGTTATTTTCAAACTTCATTACGAGCTTGGCGGCATTACCTACCAGACTGCATTACGGTTACTGCATGCGATAACTCAAAGCACCAATAATACTGACCGTCAAATAAAGTCTGTAAATCAAAGCTGTGAAGGGTCTGGCAGGAGAGCTCAGGTGCAATGTGTTTGTCTTGGAAGCATGACAACGCAGAACAACACAGGTTTGAATCCTGACACTGCGCTTAGAGACTGGTTATAAAAAATTAATTAATTTGAATTAATTAAAGCTGTACATATCGGGCAAACATGACATTAAATGATCCATATTGTCACTGGTCTTTGTTGATGCTTGCACATAGGGGTAAACAATAGTATTTCCTGCCCTGAAAATGTCCAGACTCGGTTTAGAATTCCTTTTTCCTGTTGTTAAGAGTGGGCTTTTTGCCTACAATATGGTTTTGAATAACCGTGCATTATTATTATGAACATGACCACCTCTAATGTCAGTGGTAGAATTGTTATGCTTTATATCTGCCTGTAACACCTTATGGCCTTTACATTGGAGCCACCCACCATTATTGCAATGAATGACTTCACCTTCCTCCTGTCGCCTATGCCTTGGAAAGGCAATGTGAGAAGCTCAATGCATCCAGCAATGTGGGCGTAGACCAAAAGGCTAAGTAAAATCACGGGTTTCAGTCCATGTTAAACAAAAAAAAAAGAATTGCATATGTATTTTTAAAAGATGCCGCACTTTTCCTTTTTCTGTCACCAGACAACACAGATGGGGAGGTGAGCACAATGTAATAACTGGCCTGATAAGCCAATTATCCATGCCTGTGAATCCTTATATCCAATAAACATCCACTTTGGGCTAAGCACAGCTGAGGACCCCCACAAGGAAGATTTAAGGTCTCGTTAGGAGTTGTCTGGATTTTGTAGCAGGGCTATCATCAGCAATTGCCACTAGCAGCAGTTTTCCTGGAAATCCACCCAATTCTGACTGTACCTCTCGTACAGTGGCAACAAGGAAGATACAGTTGGAATACCACTAGCGCTATTCTAGCAATAACAAGTGGTAAACGTTGTTTATTTATATTTCATCCAATTCCAACCTCAGCTTGATGGTGCAAATAGATAATGTACAGTAGTGGTTCGTACTATTACTCAGCCCTACAGATAAGGGATGTATCGTCACTTTTACTCCCTAAAAAAGCCAAGCTCTCCCCAAAAATAAACATGGAGAGTAAAAATACTCCAAACAAAAAATAGGAAATAGAAACGGTAGACCTTGAGCCCTTGCTTTTGCCCAGACAGCTCTGTGCAGTAGCACCTGGAGCGATCCAAGTGCCAGATGGGATTACCAATAAAAGATCTCAGGCCCAAATAAACGGATAGACTCAAAGAATATGGCAAAATACTACTTTATTATCAGCTCAATAAAGTAGGGACACCCGGTGAACAAACTGATTGTAGCTCACACAGTATCAAAGCATTTCAATTCCACAAAAGTCTTTATACCTCAATGTACATCATCTATGATGTCATCCTATGTGGCAAACAGTAAAAACCTATTGAACGAAGGGATTGGTTAGGGGAACATAATACCTACAGCTTATTTAGGTGCTAGTAACATCATCAAGTAAACACACCTTGAACTACCTCTTACTGTGCATAATACAGACAACATAGATAATAGCAGAATAACAGCAACAGATCGGTTTCTGCAACAACGTATAATCGATCATTGCATAGGCCCTCATGATTGGTTGGCATTCTGTCCCAACCTTGGACCGTCTTCTCTTCCTCTGAACTTTAAAGGGAGTGATGGTACATTGTTATCTTCATCTGGAGCTGTATGAATAGGCCTTGTTTCCTGGTTTTGCACCAGGTGTGAGGAGACAACAATTGTGTCCATTCTGACCTTCTATTTAGTGCTATTTGATTTAATTATATTGGGTGCTATTACTCTTCTTAGACTCTGGAGACTTGGTCATGCATTTTCTTTCACATATTCTGAAAACTGGACTGATAGGTACTAACCACTGCAACATATGTTATGAGTTGTTTTTATTAGAGCTGTTAATATTAGTGTATATCAAATACATCATACATCAGATATCATAAAAGACATTTAGTCATATGTTCTGTTTATATTTTTATCTTAATTTGTCTGCCAATTTTCCAAGCTCCTAATTTTTTTCACACAGCTGTGTTGCCTTTAATGACTCCATTAGATGTCATAAATCAGCAGGCGTCCCAGATGGTACTGAAACAATCCCCACCTTCTGCCCAACTGTTAAACTATTTCTCTATACTATATCAAGCAACAAATCTTGCACTGTCTCACAATTCAAAACCATGTTAATGCAACCCTCTTACTCAATTAACAATTGGGGCACTGATCTAACAGAAATCCGGCATGAGGCATACAGGTGGCCAGAGAATCTGCAGATACCAAGGGCCTCATTTAGTCATTGGCGGAAGGTCAAATCTGCCCGTTGTCTGCCAGTGGAACCGGTGTAAAGCTGATTTATGCAAACTTGAAATAAGGGGCCTGATTCTGAGTTCCATTTAAAAATAAGAAAAGTGTAATCCTGTGATGGGACAATACTTTCCTTATTTTCCCCCCTATTTTGTATCTCTCGTTAAAAAGGTGGGGGGGGAGAATATGGAGCAATGGCTATTGATGGTAGCAGTTGGAAAATGGTGAGGGTACCTGGGCATCTAAAAGCAGTGCCTGGCAAATGCCTAGTACTTAAACTAAAGCCCAAACGTTTGGCTTTGCCAATGCTTGTTCAGTATTGGAGCAAGGGATTCATTTGCGTTGTGATGTGCTCCTTCATCAGTACGATAGCGGGAAGCCCTTTCAGTATTGCACTGGTAGTCAGCACAGGAATTGTGCCGGAACAACACGGAGCGGAGCTCTGCCCAACTTCTGAGGCCCAGGGGCTAGCCCACGGAACTCCCCGATCTATTCCCAAGTCGAGACTCACACGCACCCGACATGAATGCAGAAACAGACAAAGCCTCACAGCCTGTTCAGAAGCTGGACAAAATGGTATTTATGTCTCGCAATTGAAAGACTTCTTTTGTTAGGGAATTTTGGACTAATTAAAAGAGAAGAGTCCAACTAACATTAGCCGTTTCAAAGATGTTCTTGCTGAATCAGTATTACAGACATGGTGGCAATTCTTATGTTAATGCTCTTTGCTTGTATTCAAATCGCCAGGCTTGGGTTCCAAGAGGAGGTACTGAGTTGCGTGACCTGGCCTGGGGCCACGTCCCTCGCCCCCCTAGCCCCCCAAGGAGGAGACGGTTTCCAGAGAAATCTTTTTCCATTTCCAGCACTGTTGGTAGTCTACTACAAGTGGGACTGCTTGTCCAATTTCATTGCCTCTTTTTCAAAACGCATTTTTCACTAGGCTTTCATCGTGAAGAGTGCCGTTTCCAGACATCACACATTTTCCCCACACTCCATGCTCTCTTCTGCCTGACATCTTATTCCCTGACCCCTCCCTTTTTTGACGCCCTTGCTTCCCTCTTTTGCTTACATACTCCCACGTTACCCCTTTAAAATGCCATACTTTTGAGAAAAGCGCTATCCCCTCAACCTCCACACCCCCAGTCCCCTTTCTACTGCTCTGCCACTCCATGCTCCGGCATCTGTTGCCTATCCAGATACTCAGGTGCTTGTGTTGTTGTTAGTCCTTCTACGCTGTTCAGGAAGGTTCCCCCTGAAACATGCCACCTCTACGGTCAGCCCTCGACTTGTCCACCAGCTCAAGTGTTTCTCGGCTCTACATAACGGCGTACTGCTAAACCTCCGGGTTAGCGACACTGCGTGCACGACAACTTCCATTGTGAACCTTTTCCGCTAAGGTAGGTTGGCCACTGTTCACCATCAGCTTGATTAACAAAAAGATGTCTTCCGCCAGAGAGAGCTAAGACGAGATGAGCTGGATTTATGCCAGTCCTCCTTCAAAAGTAAACTTGTGAAGGGCGGGGTCTCTGGGAAGGTGGAAGAGCGTCATCCCCTTGAGATGAAGGAGTGCAGCCAGATTGTGAGGGGCAACATTATGCTCAGTGTGCACATATGACCCTAAGCAAGAAAACATTGTGGGTCTATAACTGTACCGGCACGCAACTTTATTTTGGGGATATTGTCAAATGTACAACAGCACAAGCCTAAGAATTTGTTGAACTCTGGTTATGAAACCTGCAACTTTGCATGCATCACAAATGCCTGCACTAAGGGCCCGTTTCATGGAATATTTGCCCGGTTCAAAGGGAATTTGGACTGCTGAAATGTGACTTTGCAAAGCCAACACAAACCGTGATACATGGAACTGTGCAAAGGGTATTTTTGCCGTGCAAAGTGCGGGCAAATTCATTTTGTACTGCAACAATGACTATGCGCTGACTTCGCCCGGACGTTGCACTGCAAAAATATGCTTTGCACGGTTCCATGAATCAGGGTTTGTGTCAGCAGTGGAAAGTCACTTTTCAGCAGTGCAAACTCAATTTGAACCGGGCAATTATTCCATGAACCAGGCCCTAAATCTTTGCGGATCAGACTAAATCTCGCTTGCCTGTGGGACTTGTACAGAGACACGTGGAAGGGCCGAATACGTGAGGGTCTCGGAAGGTCTACGGGTTTAGCTGTCCCTGGAAAAAGTGTACAGGTTTAAGAGTGCCTGCGAATTACGCTTGCATCATGTATGTCTGACACATGAAAAAACAGGAACATTTTGCGTTTCCGTGACACTTTGAAATGATCTGAGTTTTCACATTTATTGATTATAATGTGAGGCAACGATCATGGTTCTTCTCTGAGGCCCAACGAGCCGCAAGGGCAAGAAAATGAGGTTCAGTGACCATCCAAATTTGAAACGGCTCAACCAGCAATGGCCAGCACAATAGCGTTCATATTTCTGTTTGTAAAGTGGGATAGTTTGCTAATATTTTAACCGTAACTTCCATTATCAAATAATATGAAATGGTGTACACCGCCCGCTGCCAATGGGCCTGGTTGATGCTTTAGAAACTCTGCAACTAAATAAATAAATATACAATCGCTGTATTACAGGTTTACAAAGTGAATCTGCGTGTATAAAGAAAAGGGGTGGGATGTAATAAGAGCCAGCTGTGCTTCCAGCTGACCACTCAAGCCTACTCACAGCCAGGCCTTTTTCACCCCAAGGGGGCGTGGTCCAGGCTATCAGCACAGAAGTCTATTTGAAAAGACTTACTGCAACTCAGCAACAGTAACAGAATTGTGATGCCTACCTGGGATATATTTGTAAAAGATGTATGTGTCACGAGCAAGTAGATGCATGTGTCTCACGCAGTGAAAGGGCTTGTTGGGGGAAGACGGGGGTGCCAGAAAAATCCCTTGGGTCCGCCTGACCCTCTGCCCCATGGGTCCCCTGCTCGTGCTGTGCATCCCGGAAATATTGAACTTGCTTGTTCATTCATAGATATCTCCACGCTGAATGCTGCAGAAACAGACACATTAGGTGCATCTCCCTCCGTTTTAATAAAACAGAAAGTCATGTTGTTCCCCTCTAGTTTCGAACCACCCGCGGCCATGTTTCATGTGCACTGCATGTTGGAAACGTTAGCATGACCTTCAATCAGAGAAAAAAGACAGATAGAAAAGGACTTGGCATAGAAAGGTAACCTGAGCCAAGAACGAAAATTAATGTTTTCGTGCCGGGTCCTTGAGCCCTTTGACACTATGGTTCAGCTGACTTGTTATTTTGTTGCTTTATGTCTTGTCTGTTTAGCGCCCTTAAGCCCCCGGGTCAGTGGCTGCGCTATATAAGTTATATATAAATTGAAAAAAGAAAAAAAATACTAATTAAAACAACAAACCAAATCTGTCTGCTTCCCCATACAGGCTTGCCACTGTCCACGACATTTATTTCATTTATTTGCGTTTATAAAGCGTACAAACAGCCCAGAGGCATTGTGGTGCTGTTACCAGGAATCGACTTAGTTACAGTGGCAGATGCGTAGGTGTACAACTTGGGTAAATGATGTGTTACATCGGGGGCGTTATGGCTACACAAAGGTTACATGGTGTAAAGCATATCGTGGCATATCACGTTACATATAGTTTATTATTAAAAGTGTACACACATCGACCTGCGACCTGGCCTGGAGGCACTGCTGGGGCACATAGGGGATTAGGCGAAAACAACAGGCTGGAAGCAGCAGACTGTGCTGGCCACTGTGGCCAGGCACCCAGTATCACTGAATGGGAAACTGGGGACAATTGCCCCCCTGGCCCATGACTGAAGACCACTCTGACAATGTGATAAACAAAATATGATCTTGTATTTGCTGCACGTGCATTCATATATATATATAATTATATATATATATATGTTTGTGCCCTCTGCCAAAGCAGCCCACTAGCCCAGGCACCAGCCTGGAGGAGGAATGGAAATGTGTTCACGCTTCCTAACATTTTTCGCATATGTCCAGGAGCCTGACAGCCAACGGGGGATGCAGGCAATGTGCAATATTTATAGACTTCATAGCCCCGCTCCGCTGGTGGACCGGTTCGAGCATGGGCCTGAGGCCAAGCTCTGCAAGGTTCACTGGAATTCATTCTAAGGTATCGTATGCAGGGCCCAGTAATGATGTCTGCTTGGGTTAGGCGGCGCGCTCCCTCCACCGGAGGGACCGCGCAGAGTGATGTCAGGTGCTATGTACGCGGCAGGACAAGTATCCGTGGTGTGATTACTTCTGCATGCGCAGAGCTTTTTGGAACCCTTTATCCGCCTGGCTGAATCTCTTGTATTCTCAAGCGGGATCACATGGACTGGTCAGGCATGCGTTGGCCCAGGCAAACCAAGATCGCTCATTTGCACTATTTATTTGGCTGCGTTACGTTTGCTGATTGCTAATTGAAATGGGCCTGCTCTGGATCCAACGTGAATAAAAGAGGACCACCTTTGAGTAGTTATGCTCGAAAAAGCAGAATTGTCACGGTTTTGCTATTTGGAACCCAACCTATTTATCATTCGTGGTTCACTTTGGGCATCTGGAGGACAATCAAAGAGCACAAGCCCAAAGGTTGACCTGCGGTGAGGCATTGCAAGTGACGGTCTTGTGTAATCCTTGTCTGGGAAGAGATGATTTCCGTGTACTACTTGACCTCTGACATACACGACTTGGGTAGGATACGCCCCAGAATTCTTCACTTCGACCCTAAAGGCTATGGAGGACAAAGTGCTCTTCACTCCCACTACAATTCTCTATCACAGATTTAACCACCTCCTGACAACCCGGACCCTCTCAGCGCCCGCCAACCGACCTCTAATAAACAAAAGACCACAATGAGGTAAAGCAAAGACCTTCCCCCATTGCAACGTAGGGGCCAGCAACTGCAATGAAAGAGGACTAAGGTGCGACTTTCACCTGATCCAGCTAAATATAGAACGCATTTCAAGGGCTACATATTAGCCTGCACATGGCCAAAAGGGCATTTACCCAGTTTCACATTACAGATGCTGATGGATTCTCCAAGCACTGGTGTGGAATTCCCTTTATCGTTCCATTCTGAAGCCAGGTCATTTACAGAACTATGCTAAAATGGAATCCTCTTCTTGGGCCGCGGCACTCTTTGCTGACCTATTTGGCCCAGCTGAACCATCTTGTCAGTCCGAACCCAGTGAGAATCCTCTTTTCAGGCAGTTTTCATTAGAAAGATCTTGGTCTCGTTCAATGTGTCATCCCTTCCCTGAGATCTATGCAACACAAGAGTTACCAACCTGGCCCATCCCATATCTCCCTACTCACCATCTCCATAAATGCCTTGATACCCTCTGACGAAGCCCAGCGAGCCCTGAAACATGCATTCATCAGCCCTTTGCGAAAAAGCCTGCGGTGGGTCAAGATGCGATGTGAAATTATAGACCACTCTCACATCGACCTTCATTAACAAGGTACTGGAAATAGTGGTTACACGCCTCCATTATACTCCCATCTTCAGTCTCACAAGAGTTTAAGTGATTTCCAATCAGGATTACGACCCCTGAATGGGACCAAAGTAACACTGCACAACATATGCAAAAGAATTGTAATTCTCCGGGATCAGACAAAAGAAAAAAGGTTCTCTAATCCTATTTGGCTTCTCAGTGGCATTCCAAACCATCACTCACTCTTGACTGCTTTCCCTGATCCAAATGTTTGAATGACAGTACCTTCTTACCCTGGCTCTGAACCCATGACAAAACACATGCAACTTGGGGCACTAGTCAGCAAAACACTCCACCCCGTCACACCATAAGTAAACTTGTTTGCTTGAAGGGCTATTCACAGTTTTGAACATCCTCCAAAAATACTACTTTGGCCATTGCAAAGGCAGCACCTTTTGCTTAGACTGTTGCAATAGCTGGTACACAGGACACACAAACAAGTCACTGTGGCAATTTCAATGAGCGCCCAATCATGTTGGCTGCTCATTTTGAAACTAAAAACCACAGCTACATCATACCAACGCTGAAGCCCTTCATTCCATCCCTTGGCATTTGATGTACAACACCCTGCCTGGCCGCAGGCCCGGCTTCCGATAGAAAGCTCATCATTCATACCACTCATCGGGAAGTTTGAATCCATTCAGAAAGAATGCACTCCTTATTAGTTTGACTAAAGATTTGAGGATAGAACTCTTTGTGTACGCAGCTCTCCCTTTCGACTTGGTCACCATTGAGACTGAAGAAGGACTTCCTAATGTACAAGAGATGTCTGGATACCTACCTTTTTCATGTGGCATGAAAAGGGTAAGCTCCTCCTTCCCGAATGAATGGCCCCTTAGGCACACTTTCACTTCTTCTGCCTGTCAGAGCAATACGCTCAGTTCTTCAGACGGTTCCATGTCATTTCATCGCGGGATGTTTTTTCGCGGGTTTTTTACTGCGATTTTATTCACGAAAAAACCCATCAAATTTGTTTTTAATTAGTTTTGGGGGGTTCCCCCAACCCTCCAATTTCTTTAATTTGTATTTATTCCCAAACACCCACAACCCATATATATAATTTACTAAGCCCCCCTAAAAATTTCGATGGGTTTTTTTCGAAAATAATTCGCGGCAAAAAACCCTGTGAAAAAACATCCCGCAATGAAAGGACGACGTACCCTTCAGACGACCAGAGGAACTCCTCATGACAGCTGACTCTTGCACCCCTGAACTGTGCCTCTTCCCACTCCTCTTCTGTACCACTCACCTTTGCTCTCCTTCTGTAGGTCCTCTGAAGCAGCCACAAGGTAGCCTGGAGGCCTATATACAAGCATACAAACGAATGAATGTTTATGAAGAAAACTTCTTTTTCTAATGCGAACAAACATCCATATGAAGAAACAGTGGTAGCTATCAAGCTCCCCCCCTTCTTTACTGCTTGCCTTTGGTGCATAAAAGTAGCGAATGCGGGAGAGAGATTTGCTGTGAAAGTCCATGCTTGTGTGACACATTCCATGTTTATCATGGGGGCTGAAATTCATTAGTTCTGGCAACTGATCTATGAATGTTTGCCCCAAATTAATCGCCGACCTACACTTTCGCCAAATTTTCTTTTACAGAATGTTGCACTTTTTCTGTAGCAAAATGAAGGGGGGGGACCCCCCCACATCCCCTTTACTATTCCCGCCCCCACCCCTATATATATCTTACCCGCACTTACCATATGCATTTTGCTGCAAAAACAAAATGCTGAAAACCTGGCAAAAAAACATTCGCTGAAAATGTAGGTGGGCAAAAGTGGGCTAGGCACTTTAAACTCTAGCACAAATACATTCCTGCAGAATGAATAAGTTACTTGGGCGGCACAGCAAGCTCTTGATGCTCAGGTTTAAGTTGGAGCTCGGTACTGCATTGATATGTGTCTGCCCCAGGAGTATGTATTTGCTTAGGGGCTGCAACATGGCATTCAGGGGTTAATCACTTTCTTGTACACCATATGACATCAGGAAACCTTGAAGGGTGTAAGCTGAATGGCGGATTAAGTGACCAATAGTAAGGCAGTATTGTGTCAGCGTTTTCTTACCAGACTTGATTCTCTGAGGAGAAGCGAGTAGGATACTTAGAGCGAAGGTGTTTTTGGTAAGGGGCGGAGACATCTTTATGGGAGGGTAAAATGGGCAAATGCACCGTGCCCCCACTTTGAGAGATGCGCCAACGTTGCTTCTTGATGCAAAGAAGTATTTGACCATAAATAACACGTCAGGATATTTTATGGCCTGCTGGTGAGGTTAGAAACCCCCTGCCTGACTATAGACTAGTACAATCCATTCAGATAAAATATCCCTGCAATGCTTCCAGTGTCACTGCAGGACCAACAGTTTGTGTATTCACTACAGTACAACTCCTGGAGAATGTTTAACTTTTTGTGGGCAATATGTTGCTCACTTACAATAACCAAAGTTGAATTCCATATGGACAAGTTGGAGCACCATTTCAGTTCAGAAGATAGCTCAGAGTAAATACTTCACAGGGTTCCATGTAATAATGTCCCCGCAAAAATGTCTCCTGACGAAAAAGTTGCCATTTTTTGCAGAGGCATTATTACATTGAACAAGGAGAGCAGGGGACATCCCTGCAACCCGTCCCATGCATAATGTCACCGTATATATTGTCGCCAATGGCTTTTCCCGGGGACATTATTACCTGATACCCTTCACAGTCTATATCCATATATATGTCCCTTCCTGGTAGATTCTAATCTGTAACCGCTAATTATACTATCGTTTTTACTGCACAAGTGCCCTGCTAATCCTGCTCTTGAAATGCCACTTACTATTCTGATTCCAGTAAGGAAATGAGGGCAAATGGAAGGTAAGGGAGGACCCGTGATTATTGCATAACCAGAGATTCTGGACCCCTTGATTCCTTTTGTTCTAAGGAGTCCCCAAAGGTGTTTGTGCACCGAGCCCCAATATTCCTTAAGATGGCCCAGGTAATGGCCCTACAACAATGGCTGTGGACTAGTAGCTTCATTGATTGTTAAACTACTAGGACTCCCCAAGCTGCAAAACATACAACATACAACTGCACAGTGTTGTGTACTGCATTTGTCTCGCTCACTGGTCATCCCTACAATCATTTAGGGGTGGAGCTTGTGTGCAATCAGCAGACCCCTGCCTCTGGCACGGTTTGGGTCACAGGCGATAAGGAGGCTGGACTGAGAAGTAAAGATTACGTATCACTGTGGCCTTGTATGGGTTGTTCCAAGAAACTCCTGTATTGTAGGTTGGAGGATGTGACAAAGAGAAGCGACTTTTCCGGGGGAAACCTTCTGCAGGGTCCTGCTGCTTTCTGAGTACAGCAGATGTCATGTAAGGCGTTTGGGCTTTGAGGTTACCAGTTATGGCTGACCCCCCCAACAGAAGCCCAACTCCTTCCCACCAGGCTCAGACTGGCCTATAGGCCAATAGGCCCATGGCAGAACCAAAAACGCAAAATGCTGATGTGGGCCAGTTTTTTTTTTGTCAAAGTGGGATTGTTTTTGGGCCAATGTGGGCCAGTTTGGTGAGCTACTTCACTGTAAGGCTAATAGTTTTGACCAGAGCTGCTGAATAAATATTCTTTAAAATGCACAATTTGAATCACATTTTATCAACAAAATCCCCTTTGAGTATGATTCAAACAGTGTCACAAAAGGAATGAATTGCCATTTACAACTGTGGACCACTTTTTCATTGGTGCCTGAGTCCATTTTATGGCCCAATCCAACCCTGCTTCCCACTGAATTCCCAGCTGCTGCTCCAGGTACATGGGCAAAGGAAAGTTGGTAAAGGAGTAGTGTTCCCCATAGGTGCTCTGGAATTAGGAAGAAGAGCATTGTCTAGGGCTGCAAACAGAGCCTCCCAGAGGCTCCGATTAGCCACAGGGGAAAAACTAGGCACCCCGTTGAATGCAGCCTGGGAGTGTCCTTACAAGCACCGATCATGGGTGCTGTTTACCCTGTGATGAAGCACCTATCATATCCTTCTAATCGCTATCTATGAGTTTGGTGGTGCGATGTGGTAGATTACACTACAGGTTACATGAGCGTTAGGTGACTATGGCACTAGGTCTCACATCTGTCTGATTAAGGTTTCGTTCTGTTAACATTATATTAGGATATTTCTAATCACTCTCCTTGAGACTGGGCGAGGGCCACTGAGAGACAGCCTTGCTGGGTAGGGATGTTGTCATTCCTAAAATAGAAGTTCTCCCCCATTGAGTGATTAATTATGGGGTCATGAACACATCTTGATTTGAATCGCTGTGTACGGTTGGCAGATCATACATTACTTGCGGGCATCTATAGACAAGACCTTACATAAAATAAATGCTCTGGATCTATTAAAGATAATAGTTTGATGTCCTTTACTGGGAAGAAACATGTATGAGTTTTCCAGTGTGCGACCAACAATGCTTGATATTCCGAGGCCCTGCCGCCTCAGCAGATGGAGACACTATTTCATGTTTAATATAATATACAGGCATATATGAAGCTTGATTGCATATGTCTTTCCCACCGCCTTATGTTCATCACACTATGGTAGATCTCAGGTTGTTGGCTGCCCCTCTTCTGTCTCACCGGTCTGTACCATGAAGCCCTCGTAGCCATCAGCAGTTGTAGCTAGTTATTGTGCCACCATGAGAAGAGAGGGTTTCACCATCAACATAAACATGTGGATTTATATTCTTAGGATTGAATATGATTAGAATGAAAATATGGCTAAGATCAAGACTGGGATTCAACAAGAAGAAATAGAATTCACAAGCACGTGTCTGCCCTCCCAGCCGGTCCACTCTCCATGCCTCCCCTCTCTGCATGGAATCAACGAGAAGAAATAGAATTCACAAGCACGTATCTGCCCTCCCAGCCGGTCCACTCTCCATGACTCCCCTCTCTGTATGGAATCAACGAGAAGAAATAGAATTCACAAGCACGTATCTGCCCTCCCAGCCGGTCCACTCTCCATGCCTCCCCTCTCTGTATGGAATCAACGAGAAGAAATAGAATTCACAAGCACGTATCTGCCCTCCCAGCCGGTCCACTCTCCATGCCTCCCCTCTCTGTATGGAATCAACGAGAAGAAATAGAATTCACAAGCACGTATCTGCCCTTCCAGCCGGTACACTCTCCATGCCTTCCCTCTCTGTATGGAATCAACGAGAAGAAATAGAATTCACAAGCACGTATCTGCGCTCCCAGCGTTTATGCCCCGCCTATGCTATCCTGGGCCTACATAGAAGATCCCACAGCCTATGAACCATTTGGGGGCACCAGAGTTCACAGCTGTCCTTGAGAAATTAAGTGGGGAAAGGGGGGAAATTCCCAATTTAAAATGTTACCCGTACACTTCAATGCTTCCCCTGCCCAGGACACAGAGTCACAGAGTTTCTTTCTTTTGACATTCGCTCTGCCATGAAAGCAGTGAGCCATCTCCAGACCAACTCAGCTCCTGGAGAGAAGGTAGGACTAGACCAGCCACAGGAGGCGCTGTTTAAAGGGAAGACAGGCAGATATTGCAACCACTGGTCAGCCATGATATGATGAAATGATATGATATGATAGGTTATTTATAACGCCCTTAATACCCAGAGGTTTCTAAGCGCGGACCTGGGGATTGAACCTGTCTTGCTCCGTGTCGTCTTGCTTGCAAGGTGAGCACGTTGCCCCTGAGCTATCCTCCCGAGCTATGTCATTCTGACAAGTGGGAGAGAGCTTTCCAAATCCATGGGTTGTATTTTCCCACCAGACTCTGCTTCTTGTCTGCTTTCCAGGGCCTATGACTGGATTGTTGAGAGTCCAGCACCTCAGGGATGGAGCGAGGCGCTGTGTTCCTGTCCCTCCCAGATGCGTGCCTGGGTGCTCATCCATCCTGTCAGGTGGGGCGCTGCCCTCCTGCAGTCCTAACATCACATGGGACCTATCCAGGATGATCCTGTACGAAATACTGGTGTAACCAGTTACTGGCGAGTCAGACTTGTGTTTGGGAGCCTTTGATCATCTCGAGACAACGGAAGTGTGAGGACCCGCCAGTTCCAAGGCATTGAGACAGTTTATTCCCTGCGCCATGGCAACCAGGTGGCCCAAGGGCAGATGCTCGCCTGCCACTGAGTATGATTCCTCCAGAGACTGAAATAGTCTTTCCCCAGATGGTAATTCTTGGGACTCTGGGTCTATGTTTACGCAGAGGCTGGGAGTGGAAGGAACTGTACACAACCACCCACTTCTCCGATAAAAGAGAGCATATCAAACATAGACATGTGGTCCAACTCGGCAATCCATATGAGCACAGTATAAAAGAGGTTGCCTCACTATGCGGGCTGGATTTAAAACTCAATTTCCCAATGTTAGGCCCATTGGCACACTTCAGGTCTTAAATGTGTTCTGCCCCTGCAAAGGGAGTATTGAAAGCGAATACAGAATTCGTGTTGTGGAATTTAGGATGAAAGGGTTCTGCAGATGTGGATTCCGGTATCCATGGAACTTTCTGCACAGTACAAAGTGACTTTGCATTGCTGAAAAGTGACTCTGCCCTGCTGACACAAACCCTGATTCATGGAACTGTGCAAAGTAGTCCAAAGTCATTTTTGCAGTGCAAGGTGTCTTTGCACTGACTTTGCACTGCAAAAATAAACTTTGCACAGTTCCATGAATCAGGGTTTGTGTCGGCAAGGCAGAGTCACTTTTCAGCGGTGCAAAGTCACTTTGCACCGTGCAAGAACATTCCATGAATCGGGCCCTCTGTCTCCAAAGTATGGAACTGGTCCAGACCCAATTATTACCGGTCCAGCATCCAAGTATTGCAGATAGATTCATAAAAGGGACGTGTTCTGGCAGCTCGGTAGGTTGAGTTTCAGCTGCAGAGATTGGTGTCTAGACCAGAGTTTGTGGGGTTTGAAGCCACATGTGTTGAACTCAAAATTCCATCCTTTGGAAGTTGGCAAAATAAGTAGCATTGACTGGGCGATAACAATATATCATCAACTGCAAAGCGAATATTCATTTTGTTGTGAGTGCTACATGAGTGCTCTATAATAGGAGTCATTAGAATCAGAAAGTGGGTACTTCTCCTCAGGGTGGAAAGGGAACTCTGTGCTGAAAAGTCAGTCTGGTCCCCGCTACTTAGATTTTGAGGACGTATAAGGTATGTTGATGCAGTAGAATAGGTGAGCTATGTTTCACGAATAACACTGAGACAACTTGCATAAAGGCCCGGAAGAGCAGTCATTATTTTCACAAGTCAAATACTTCTTCTTCCAGTAGCCAAAGCAGTTTGGACAACATTAGGGAGGCCCAGTCGTGTACAGCTACTTCCATGGAAGATAAATGTATTCAATAAAGGAAAACATGCTTAAGTATATATGCACCCTGGGTGGGTATGCACTGCTTGTGGTGTGATACAAAACATCAATAAATAAAAATATAAATGTCCCAATGAATTGCTATGTTACTGGGATGAGTGATCTATCTGGCGGCTTGTCCTAGCATGCTGTTTCAAGCCACAGGGAACCTGGCAGATGTTAAAGTCATTGCCCAGTTTGGAAGATCAGAATTCGTGTGCCGCAATGTCTGTCCCCGACATGTACCCGACCGGGCAAATTCCAATGAACCGGCTATTGATAGGCAATATCCATTTTCAAAGGGCCTTCTTTCGTGTAATGTCACGGGGGCTCGCATGCCCCCCTGGCTACTTGCCAGGAACACGCAGCCCCAGCGTGAGTGTTTATGCTGGCACAAAGGGGCCAGGCTGTTGCATGCGGGGGCACACGTAGGATTCGGTTTGGGCTCGGACTCCTCCAGGCTCGCCTTCATTTTTACCCACTAACTGAAGCACTGCAAATAGGCGGCCTGCAGTCCCAGTGACTGAACCCGGGGCTAATGTGGATCCTTTGGTTTAGGCGGTGATTTAGGGAATCCAGAAAGTGGATCTGATTTACTCGAGTCCTGAAAAGGTTTAGCGCCATCCATATTGTCTCGGGAGGATAGCTCAGGGGCAATGTGCTCGCCTTGGCAACAAGACGACACAGAGCAACACAGGTTCAATCCCCGGGTCTGCGCTTAGAAACCTCTAGGTATTAAGCGTGTTATAAATAAGCTATCATATATCATATACCTCCTTCAGTTTGCCCGCTGCACATTACCTTGGACATCATTAAACCGCGCTCGCTTCTGGGAAGTACTTGTGGAGATGTCGATTTCAATTGGTGCATAGTAGCGCGCCTTTTAGGGTTGCAGAAAAGCGACCGCAGAAAACAAGCGATACACTGGAGTATTGATATGATATGATATGGCATTTATAACGCGCCTATACACAAGTGTTTCATGACTAGTATTGATGACTAGCAAGTCCCACTCTGTGGGTGTTGTGGGGTATTGCAAGCTGGCTAAAAGCCTCTCCAGTTCTGAGCTTTCTAGATAGTCCTGCCAAAGTGCGTAACCCAAACACAGCCAACATGGATCCCTGGAATGAAAATACATTGGATTTTCCCATTGAAAAACTCTTTTGTGAATCAGGGCCATAGTGTCTTCAGGCTTCTAGCGGATTTAAGGTGAGGCGAAGTGCAATGACACTGCGTTTGCCAGCAACACTATCCGCTTACAAACTTGTTCCTTTGATCTGTGAATGATTTAAGGACACACATATGACCAAATAATAAAATATAGAGTATTTTCAGGCGTAGCATGTTGAAGTGAAAGGGGTTCTGGCGGAGGCTTGAAGCGCTCTGGTGGACATTGTAAGCGGACCCAAGAGCGGTGCCACAGCTGTGACGGAAGACCAAGCACACTTAATGACCTTCATTTCTTCTTTTGAGTGGTCTGACTTTTGGCTCACGTGTCATTAAGCTACAAGATGTTTTATACATGCAACAAAGGTCCGACAATGTTCACACGAGATGGGGAAACAGAGCCGATGTAATACTTAAGTATATGCGCGTTATAAATGGCATATCATATCAAATAAAGAGAGTGAACTTTCAGACAAAGCTGTTCCTTGAGAAAATGAGCATGCGTCGGGAATGCACAAGCAATGTTGATGTATGTCAAAGTCCCAACCTGGCCAAGTTGAATGCGCAAACTGTTTTCTAAATAGCACAGATACCAGCTCTTTTCTTTGCCCAAGAGTTGCCTCCAACAAGAGCAGACCATCGGCGCCTAAAGTGCCAGCGGTCACGCCGCTCCCAGCCTCAGCCAAGCTGTCAGGAAAAAGATCAGGCTGCGGGCACCCCGCCGAAGCTTTCCTGAAACGGGGGAGCCCCTGCTGTGAGTCCGGGCAATTGAATTAGCTGTAACAGATCACAGAATTTGCCCCCTGCAACTAAACCAGATCAGTGTTTTAACACGTGTTTTAGAGCCCCAGGGAAGCTTGCAGTGTTTTTTTTCCTCTAATTTGCTAGATTGAAAATGTAGGCATACAAATTTTTTTTTTTTAAGTCCATAAATCGAAAACCATCTATTTCATTATGCGACAATTTTCTATTAACAATATGTTTGCATCATGTTGTGAGGGGCTCAGAGGGATGTGTGAAGCCCCAGCAGTCACTTATTAGGTTTACAGCAAGGCTTTTGGCGATGATGATGAAAGTCAAATGGTAGAGAGCAGATGTTGGAGGGGATCTGGGGGATACACTATGGCAGGGCGAAGCAGGGGCAACGGGCCACACTGCGACTTGAAGATTTTACCTCGCCATTCACCTTGCTGACATCTGACCTTAATATAAACTGTGAAGACATCATTTCTGTAGCGTAAACACTTATATACATATTCAGTAAAAAAACTTTGTTAAAGGGACGTTATGGTTAAGTTGCGCCACTGAAAACCTATCAAATTCAGTAAAAAAACTTTGGACATGCTCATGGCAAATTTCAACCATTTGAAGAACTTTGTGGAGGACCACATAAAAGGAAAAATGAAATACCATTGTCCCACATGTACCTGTCCCCACTCTCCATATCCCAGTCAATTATCCCCAAACCCTCCCCATGAACAAAAATGTTTTGATGAGACTTCCATCCCTTCATCTCCTCCTATCCATCCTCTTGAAACCCCCAATTCCCCTGTGTTTGTATCAGTTTCTGCTTCCCCTTCTCTTTCATAAATTGTACATCTATATATAATAAAACCAAAATATTATGTGTCTTAATTCAGTAATTTTTTAGTTTTTAAAACAAAAAGTCAGTTAGGGTGTCCGCGGACAGTGCGGGGGTCCGGGATGTCCGCAATTAACCAAAATGGGGGTGTCCTAAGAACACTATACCTGTCCGTACTGTTCGCAGGCAAGTTGAAACTGTTCTAAGAACACAATCGGTGTCCGGGATGTCCATAAAACCCAAAATGGAGGTGTCCTAAGGACACTATACCTGTCCGTACTGTTCGCAAGCTAAATGGAACCGTTCTTAGAACACAGGCGGTGTCCGGGATGTCCGTAATTAACCAAAATGGGGGTGTCCTAAGGACACTATACCTGTCTGTACTGTTCAGAGGCAAGTTGAAACTGTTCTAAGAACACAATCAGTGTCCGGGATGTCCGTAAAACCCAAAATGGAGGTGTCCTAAGGACAATATACCTATCCGTACTGTTCACAGGCAAGTTGAAACTGTTCTAAGAACACAATCGGTGTCCAGGATGTCTGTAAAACCCAAAATGGAGGTTTCCTCAGGACACCATACCTGCCCATACTGTTCGCAGGCAAGTTGAAACTGTTCTAAGAACACAATCGGTGTCCGGGATGTCCATAAAACCCAAAATGGAGGTGTCCTAAGGACACTATACCTGTCCGTACTGTTCGCAGGCGAGTTGAAACTGTTCTAAGAACACATTCAGTGTCCGGGATGTCCGTAAAACCCAAAATGGAGGTGTCCTAAGGACAATATACCTGTCCATACTGTTCACAGGCAAGTTGAAACTGTTCTAAGAACACAATCGGTGTCCGGGATGTCCATAAAACCCAAAATGGAAGTGTCCTAAGGACACTATACCTGTCCGTATTGTTCGTAGGCAAATAGGAACTGTACTAAGAACACAATTGATGTCTGGGTTGTCTGCATATATGTAAAATGGGGGTGTTCTAAGGACACTTTACCTGTCCGTACTGCCTAAAGAACATCCACGTACATGCGCACCACACTCGTAACTTTTCCGAACATCGCGCCTGTCCGTAACTGTTCGCGTCACTTGTGTCGCACTTTTAATTAATTTCAGGACCCGAACACTGTCCGTAGAACACTCGCGCACATGCGCACAATCATTCCAGTTCATTTGTTGTCCTGCGGACACCAATCGCCTTCGCAGACATGTTCGCGACGCCATCATGTGACCGCACCCACGCTGATCGTGTGTTCTGAATTGCGGACACTGTCGGGGTCCCGAACATTTTTAAAGTGCATTTTCAGGCTATCCACAGTATTTGATAGTAAACATTCATCATAGCATATGTCCCAGACAATCACCCTGACTCTCTACATACTTTTTGGAACTTTTTGAGCCTTTTTGGGATGTTCGATCTGTCTGCAGACAGCACGGGTGTCCGCGGAGCGCCCACATGCACCCCTATAAAAGGCCACACCCCAGAGCTCATCCTCATTGTGCTTTTGGCTATTTGACAAAGCATCGTCTACTTTGGCTGGTATTTTGCTGCCAATCTTCAGAATTTTCTGAAACCTGATGGCATCCATGGCTCCTCTACTGCCACCTGGTGCTACATCTGCCTCAGCACCACAACCACCCCCTCCACCAGCACCTCCTCCCCAATGGCCTGAAGAGGGGAACAGCCGTGAGGATGCAGAGGAGGATGAAGAGGATGACGAGGATGAGGTAGTGGAAGTTCCTACTACCAGCACTCGCTGTGAGTCTTGGGTGTGGCGGTTATTTACCATTCATGGTAACGTACCTAAGGCGCGTGCGAACGAAGTCACCTGCAACGAGTGCAAAATGGTGCTGAGTCGCGGGAGGTTTAGTTCGTACAGCTTTGGTACGACTACTATGAAGCAACACCCAAAGTCGTTCACGGTGGGGCTGTTCGCAAGGTTGTACCTTGCGAGGAGCATAGTAGGTTGAGTTCCTCTACTTCATCCTCCGTTTCCGCTCCTCTCACCACAAGAGACACTCCTTTGGGAGAGCGCATCCCTCCAGCTGCCTCACAGGCCATTCACAATGCTGATGACCCTTACCTTTCGAGGGTCACAGTACTCTGCAGGGGGGAGAGACTTCGAAGTGCTTTCGAGACTACGGTCTCGGCGCACGAGAAGACCTGCCCACTACCTAAGTAAGGCCCACCCTACATCTTCCTCTCTCCACCCGCCCTTTCTTATCCCCGTGGTTGGTGTCCCCCCTTTCCCTCCTTTCCCCTCCTAGTGTGTCGGGTATAAAAAACCCAAAAATATTTAAAGCAATAAAAAAAAGGCTCTTTTCAGAGCCGCCTTAGACAGTCAAAAAATAGAAGTGCCAAATAAATTGAGCAGGCTCCTGAGCATTTTTTTTTAGAAGTCCGCGAACATCAAAAATTTTGGGGTGCTGCCCTATCAAAATTATTGCACTTTTATCTGGAGGAAGTGGTGGCTCTGAAAAGAGCCTTCTGGAGGTGTTTTTTTCTATTTGAAAAACTTGAAATAATCAACACCTACTGCTAAAAAGATGCCTGTAATTGCACAAAAGGACACAATGCATTTTGTACATTTCTCAGAAAAATCTGATTACGAGCATAAGTAAGATGGACTCCGTCTCTACGAAAAATGTATGTGCTACGAAACATAATATTTTCATTGTGAGAAGAGGACATGCCAACATCTCTTAGAAAGGCACAAACAGCCTTATTAACATTGCGCCTCGCTTTCTCCATTTGTGGACCAAATGAAGAAGAACGCAGTCACATTTGTCTCTGCGTAATATGAGAAAATATTACTTGGGAATTTGGAAACATTTACATGACCTTCCCAACTCCTTCGTTCATCGCAAATTGCAAAGAAATTCCTGACACATGTCCCAAACTGTTCCCTCCACAAAGAATTATAATTATGTCTGGATGATGCTCTGTCTGCAAACTAGCACAGAGAGGTAGCAAGTCTAGCCACTTCATTCCGTGCACTCCATAACAGTGCACTTCCACATGAGGGAATCCAAGATCTGCAGCTACTCCACAGTGTTGTGCATGCACCTCCAACCAATGTATCCATGAGTCTCCCAAAATGTACACAATCTGCTTTCTTAAACACACAGCCATAGCTAACTGTTCTTCTCTATTTTTTTTTTTTTTTTACATTTTTAAAGCGCTCACACAGCCCACAGGCATCGAGGCGCTGTTACAGGAATTGTTTGTTTTGTAGTTGCGTAATTGTTTTTCTCTTAGTTGCGTATTTATAAGGCACTTAAACACCCAGATGTTTCTAAGCGCGGACCCGGGGATCGAACCTGTGTTGCTTCATGTCGTCTTGCTTCCAAGGCGCGCACGTTGCCGCTGTGCTATCCTCCTTTCAGAAAAATACTTTCTGACAAACTCTCTCCTTAAAGAACACACCCACTAACTAAACTTAAGTAACCAATCAATTGCTCTGCTCACTCTCATTTACATGCCTCTCCACCCCAAAATCACTGTATGTAATACGCGATGTCCGCGGACTACCGCCATGTCCGCGGACATATCGGTACTTGGCCAGCCCTTCTACCATTTCCACTTCACTCTCTGTGTATTCCCTCATTGGATACAGCTAACCAGTCACATAGCCATCCACCAATCACATCCACAAACTCTACATCTAACTGCATCATCAGAGTTCAGCACTTCAAATGTACTGTTGATCACTCTGAGTACAAGTCTGATATCATTGGAAACCACCTACAACAAAAACTGCTCTACAAGTCTACAAGATTTCTACTTGCAGCTGCATGCATATTCACATGCATGAATACAAACTACAGGTATGCATATTTTCTGCACAGTACATGTACAACTCTTATAAATTGATATAAACAGAGTAACTGCCACTTAAACTGTATAACCTATAAAATGAAATTACTGTCATTTTTCCCATCTGATATAATCAACTGTCACTTCCAACCCTGTCTACTATCAATTTTTGTTTTTACACACACAACTATCTAAAAAAATTATAATATTAGAAGATGGGAGAAATAACAATATAATAGTGGAAAAACACTTAGTAGTGTATTATAAAATTATAAACAGCCAGTAAAAGGTCATGCATCTTCATACACTCACACACATACACACTATAATTGAAAAGCTCCCAGCTGCAATAACTCCAATACCTGTAAATCACATCCTTCTGCTTTATTACCCACACCTTCACAAATGCATACATTCCATGCTTTTCTGTACAGTTTCTGCCATTTACCTTATAAAAATTGCAAAATAAATATATCATTATTTCTTCTTTCTCCTAACATCCTATAACACAGCTTTAAAAAACAAGTGAGTTTCATACACTTACATATTGTAAATGAAATATGAAAGCTGAACATAGTCAAATGAAACTGCATGCATACACTATGTTCAGATATCAAACAAGAATACTACTACAAAAACATAAATATGAATCTCTCAATTAACATCACTGCTATAAACACACAAAATTACTAACTTCTTTCTTTTACAATTGCAGTGAAGACCACTCTCCTGGAAAACAACATCTGAACTACAAACACCAACTACAAAGAAACCTGCTCATTCCACAAAAAAAGAGTAAGTACAATACTACCATACTTTCTCTGCCTAGCCTTTAAATCTCGCCACAATCTTACTCTCCCTTATTTCTCCTCTCTCCTCTCTTTCTACACTTAGTCCCACTCCCTCGCCACTTTCTTCTCACTGTTCCTCCTTCCCCTTATACCACACCCCATTTCCGCTACTTTCATCTCCTAGCCCCCCTGCACTGGAACTCCTTACCTCTCTCACTCCACTCTATTTCTACCTTTTCCTCATTTTAAAATGTACTCAAATCTCTCCTTCTCGATTCCCCAACATGAAACCCCTACCACCTTCTTCACCCTCCCCCTTGCCTTATCTCCTTAATCATCTCCCTCCCCTTCCCTCTCCCCCATTCTCACCTTTAACCCCATTTGTTTCCCTCCTCCTCCTCTTCCCCACCTTTCCCTCTCACTTCTACTGCACTACTCACCTTCTTCCCTTCACTTTAATTGGTCTACTTACTGTTTTCTTTGTCTGATTCTCAATTTTAAATTGCTTCCACTGTTACTGTTATAATTTAATGTGTTATATTTATCATCTTGTTATTAAAATATTTTACTCCAACACACTGTGTAAGTGATTCATGTAATTTGCGCACCAAAAAAACAAACATTTGTGTACCATTCTACCCACAAATCACCATTTAATAAACAGGGATTAGCACGCAGAATGGCACACAAATCTCTGTTTTTCAGAGCACAAATAACATAACTCAGCCCCTAGAATACTAGTATTACAAAACAAAGAATAGTTTTAATTTTATACCATTTGATTTACTATTAGTGCTTATCCTCACCACTATCTCACTTTTTACTATCATCTGAACCGCAATATATAAAACACACAAATAGAAGAGTAGTCTTCCCAACTTATTGTAGCTGCTCAATGCACAATCACGCACCACCAGATACATCTTTACAATCATACTCAAACACTCATGCATACAGCACACATACATTCACAACAGCCCACCCATGCCTTCTATTTTTTTGTTTCAACAGACCCCACAGAATGCCTACCAGAAAGCAAGTCCGTAGAAAGCAACGTAGAAATAGAGCAAATAAAAATAAAAAGATCCAAAATAAGCATCCATCTCTAGCAGAGTTTGTACAAAAAGTTCAAACAATACATCTAATACAGTCATTTAACAAAACTAAACAATCTTCCAGTACAGAAACTTGGCCTCCTCTATCAAAATGTAAAAGAAAACAGAAAATGATTAACAGAAATACAGGTACCACTACAGCTAAAACTGCTCCTATAAATCTTGATATAGCAGGAAGTAACCATACCAAAAAAAGTATATTAACAAAAACGTTCTGCCACAGAGTCCTTCAGAATCTTATAAAATCCGGAGACAAATCATGCACAACCCTTAAGAACTACCGTAGAAAACTAATCTTAGTAGCTTTGATAGACAGTGCAATCCTTCTCAAAAGAAAATTATTTCTTTTAGTGTTAAACAGAATGAAACCACTAACAAAACTAACTACTAAATTATAAAAAAAGCTTCTCAATAAACATGTCAACAAAATAACTTCTTAAATATCTGTGGAGGTGAATGGAGTCACACCACAAGCACAGAACCATATTTCAATGAAGAAGCATATAAACAAAATCAAACAAACACAATTGGCATCCATAGCAGTGGACAAGGTTATGAAAAACTTAATAATACCATAATGGAGCAAGAAATACTGCTTACAAAAATATCTCCAAAGAACTCAGAATCAATTCTCCATTGACTGAACCAGAACATCCAGTATACAAATGGCCATGCACTTCAAAGTGTAACATTGCCAAAAAATCTTTCAAATCTTTACGCCAGTTCCTCAATCAATATGTGAAAGGCAAAGACAAAATGAAAATAAAACTGCTGCAAAATATGGATACTTGTCCAGTGCACAAATACACAGGACTGCAAGGACATTAATTGGCCTGCATTTCAGGACCTATTTGCAAAATCAGCTTTCATTATATCAAAATGATATCAACACATCATTCAACTATAAGAATTCTAGTCTATAAACTGTACTATGCTAAAAGTCCTGCTTTAGCACTAGCCAATTTAAATAACAATCTTCTACATGGTACAGTCAAAGACCTACTCGAAGAAATCAACCATATCCAGGGTAAATATTTTGTAAGTGAAAATCACTTACAAAATGCAATAGCTTTACAACAGACTAGCAACAATTCTGCGCATGGCAACCTTCTACTACACACATACAAAAAAGAAATACTAAAATTCAAAAGTACATCCGCTGAAATACCAAACCATGTGTGTGTGTGTTGCCGCAGAAATGTTTATAAAAATAACACAAAAACTATAGACATAACATACAAAATAGAAGACAGTGAAGATACCAAATGGTTTGAATTAGTTCTCTACTCTATAGCAGAAAACAAATACGAAATAACTGACCCCTTAACAGTTTGCAGTTACTGCACTATAAAACTTGACAACAATCAAACTCCTTCACGTGCTATCACAAATAATTTGGAATTATTCCCTCTACCAAAACCACTGCAACAACTCAATTTATATGAGAGCATCATAATTCAAACAGTACATGCATTCCAAGCAATAATACGCCTTCAACCAAAAACAGCAAAATTACCTCCCTCTGAATTGGTGAAAGGCATTCACGGCAAAGTAGTATATTTACCATTAGATCTAAAAGATAATGTGCACACTCTGGGAGTGCAACGTCCAATAGAACAATCTTTAATTGTCATAGTAAATGGTGTACCCACAAAAGACAAACAAATTTGGCAACAACTGGTAGATTTACATAAAGTTAGACAAGCCTTGCAATATCTAAAAGACAATAATGAATACTACAAAGAAATACATATTGAGGAAAACCTAAGAGAAACAATTGAAATAATACAAGAGTCACCAGAAACTGGTCAATTTGAACTTCTAGATCCTGCTACAATATCCAATATTTTAGACCATTATACAATTCATCCATTACACTCTAAAGACACCATAGATGATGCACTAGAAACGTAGCAAATGCGACAAACAAAAGGAACACCAATCAGCATATGGGAAAAAAGTATAGAAGCACATGCTTTTCCTTTACTCTTTTCTACTGGCAAAGGAGGAAGGTATGATTATAGACCCGCTCAGATAACAGCATCAGAATACAGCTCATTACGAATGTATTCTGAAGATCCCAGATTTAGACAAAATGTGTAATACATATTCCACCTACTCTTTGAAAGTGAAATAGCAACTCTATGTTACGGAGTTGCACACACATTAAAATCAGGAACCCACTTTCAAAATATGTCAGCTATGCAATTACTACAAAAAGTGCAAGAAAAAGATGAAGTTTTACAATCAAGCATTACAAATCTGTTAGCAAACATGCGTGGTACGAAAGAGTACTGGTTCCGACGTCACGGAGATAAGAAACCTTGGCCCACCAACTTGGTTTATTACATTAAGTTGTGCAGAATATGCATGGGAAGATCTACATGATTTCCTACGCATATCAAACAAAAACAAAACAAAAATAGACATACTAACACCTGGAGAACTTTGCTCTCTAGATCCTTTTAATGTTTCCAGATATTTCCATCACCGCTTCATTGCTATGCTACACTTTATTTGTAATAAAACTGTTCCTCCCCTCGGAGAAGTGCAACACTTCTTTTAGAGAAAAGAATACCAAGCCAGAGGAGCACCACATATCCACATGCTTTTATGGATTAAAGATGCTCCTAAATTTTGTCAAGACAGTGATGCCACTGTGTTACAGTTTATCAAAAAATATGTCACTTGTGAAATTCCATCGAAAGCAACAAATAGTGATCTTCATGCACAAATTGTACAATTTCAAACACACAAATGTGGCAAATATTGTCGTTGCAAATACAAAAACAAAGGGAAATACTACACCAAATGCCGTTTTGGTTTTCCTTGACCGGTTACAGAAACAGGTGAAGTGAACAACTTCATGTCTTCAGTTAGACATAGTGTTAAAGGTAAATCACCTAAAAATACATATTACATAAAAAGAACAGAAGAAGCAAAATATATCAATGATTACAATGCAATCATTGCCCTATTGTGGAATGCAAACATAGATGTGTAGTACATTGCAGACAATTCCACTGCAGTTGAACGATATGTTACAGCCTACTTAACAAAAGCAGAAAAAACAGAGCTTCAAGACCTCTGGAATGACCTGTCATCAGACAAAACACTGTCTCAGATATTGTACAGCTTGGGCATAAAAATGCTCACCCATAGAGAATGTGGCTGCTATGAAGCTGCAGATCGTTTAACCGGTACTGCTTTGTATGGAAAATCTGAAAATATAGTATGGCTAAGTCTTGGTCCTGCTAAATCTAGAAAAAGAGTTCTCAAATCATATGACAACATAGAAACAATAGCCAAAAATGATCCGAACAGCCAAGACATTTTAAAAAACTATTTAATAGACACATACTAGCCAAACAGGAGTACCATTTTGGAAACCATGTGTCTATACCACGTAGCTCAAAACTTCACATACAAAAATAATAGAAAACCAGATCAAAAAAAGGTAGATACAGAGTGACAAATTGTGAAGGCAGCTTAGTAAAACATACCAAACCAAGTTTAATTAATCATATCAAATTGTCATTAAAAACTCTTCAACAGAAAGAACTATATTACATGTCCCTGCTACAACTCTTTAAACCATGGAGAAAAGAAGAAGAGTTACTAGATAACTATGACTCATATGAAGACGCTTTCAAAGCAAATGAAAGCACTATTACCGATGTAAACTTTACACAGTACAAAACAATGTTGCACAATGAACAGCGACACGAAGAAGAACTCCACACTCAACTAGATAAGGACACTCCTGACAGTAGTCAACCTTCTGTAACAGGAAGCCAAGAACCACTGGGACAGCCACTAATAGCAAATGAGGCAGAATTAGCTATGACAGAAGAAGAAAACTCCATGTGTCAGTATGAAGATACAGAAGACTTAAGTACACTACAATCAAAACTAAACAATGAGCAGCGTAGCATTTTTCAAGATGTAACAAAAGAAATTGCACATGGTGTACAACATGAAAATAAAGAATGTACCTGTCAAAATTACAAACCTATACTATTATACGTTATTGGTGAAGCTGGTTCAGGCAAAACATTCTTACTCAAAATCATCAGCAAGTTCCTTCAACAATTGACAAACAACAAACTGTCAGCTGTTGTAATTGCCCCCACTGGTTTAGCTACCTACAACATAGGGGGTGTAACTTTACATCGATTACTACTCCTAGCAGTAGAACACCAAAACCAATTAGAATTTTACAAACTTTCTACAGAAGCTGCAATTGAACTATGCAGAGTGTTAAAACAAATGAAAATGCTACTAATAGATGAAGTGAGCATGGTCTCCAACCTAATGTTGGCTTTGATTAACCTCAGATTACAAGAAGTACTTAAAACAAACTTTAAAGTGCTCTTTGCAGGAAAACACATTATTGTTTTCGGAGATCTTCTTCAATTGACACCAGTGAATGGTGAACCAATTTTTAAAACCTTAGGATACAAACTCTGCCGGAAAACTATTGGTAGCATAGGAAATGTCAACCTTTGGCAACATTTCCAATACAGAGAATTAACAGAAAACATGTGACAGTCTACAGACCTCACCTACGCCAACATTTTAAAAAGTATTACAGTTGGAGAACTATCTCAAGAAGCACAAACAATATTAAAAACCTGGCACATCCATGCACTTTATTGGCATAACTCATATGCTACTGATGTTATGGAACAATTAGCACACAATAATATCAATTGTATGGCCTTAATGCCAAGTCTTGTAAGCTGTTCCAAATTCAATGAAACAATGTTTAAATAAGAAATGCAACCAATAATTGAAATTTCCGCTACAGACAAACTGGACATACATGGTATGACACTACCCATGTGTGAACAAGCCACAACAAGACTAAATACCTTAGAAAATTCGATCTCAAACACAGCTGGTT
Organism: Ambystoma mexicanum; assembly: GCF_040938575.1. Classification (NCBI taxonomy): domain Eukaryota; kingdom Metazoa; phylum Chordata; class Amphibia; order Caudata; family Ambystomatidae; genus Ambystoma; species Ambystoma mexicanum. The sequence goes on along the minus strand of NC_090930.1, from coordinate 1,309,087,100 downwards.
TGGAAAAAATATTAAAATTATCCTTAAACTGTAGAGTAATGCTTAAACGTAACCTTGACGTGGAGCAAGGACTAGTTAATGGAGCACTGGGTACAGGTGTTGGCTTTCAAACATACCCACATGACAATAACATTCAGTTTGTCAATATTCTCTTTGACAAACTTTCAGAAATAAAAAGGATAGGCCGCTCAACAACTCGATTCTTTCTCTTCAAAGACATGTATGTACGTAGAGAACAATTTTCTCTAACTCTAGCATATGCAGTCACCATTCATAAATCACAAGGTCTTACCCTAGACAAAGCATTGATAGATATTGGTAACACAGTCTTTAAAGAAGGCATGGGCTACATAGGACTATCATGCTTACGTACACTTGACAGTCTATTTCTAATCAACTTTGATGCAAATATAGTAAACGCTGATATTCCTTGTATTTTAGAAAACAATAAACTATGTTCTCTATACACCCCCATCTAAAAAGATATCCTGTTCCACAAAAAAGAAATATCCTGTTCCACAAAAAAGAAAACGTTGTAAAAGAAAAATAATTCAAACAGAAATGCAACAGGATCTCACTGCAAATCCTCCAAAGAGACAAAAAGAAACAAATACCTCATCAAGTACCACAACCAAAGAAGAACCTATTACTCAAAGTAACTCAGGTACTTCTTCAAAGAAGCAACAAACACTCCAAAAAAATTACTTGGACACAGACCTATCTGGTCCATTCAAATTTTCAAATATAACTGGTGTAAGTTGCTACGCAAATGTAGCAATGAATATTCTATTTCAATTACCACCAAATGTTGAGAACATTTACTTACACAGTACAGACCAATTGTGTTTGCAAATGTTAGTACTTCATAGAAACGCAACAAACAATCCTGACAACACGTATAGTGTTCATGGAATAAGACAAGAATTAGACTACTGTGCTGCAATGGTGAAATTCACTATAAACTCACAAGAAGATCCACAAGAATTTCTAATGTACTTACTACAGGTACTGGAAAACAAAAACATACCTATAAATGAAATCTTCCAGATTTCATACATGTGGAAACATACATGCACTCTCTGCAACAATGTGACACAGGAACAGATCCCTAATGAACGCTTTGTGTATGTATCCATACCTAATTGGGAATCCATTCCATTTCAGCAACTTGTACAAAATGCAAACCATGGTAGATTATGTACTACCTGCAATTCAGATAATCGCTCCACCATACTAATACAAACACATAGTAAATACATAATACTAATGATTCTTCATTACAATGCAGATGGCACCAGAAACAACTGCAAACTGACTGGATTCACACATGGTCAAGTATCACTTGGTAAGAAAACCTTCACACCAATAGGTATAATCTACCACACAGGAGCCACGACCAATGCAGGTCACTACACTGCATATATTAAAATGAAATGTGGTTGGTTCGAATGTAATGACAGTACTGTTACTCTAAAGCAAAGATTACCAGCAAATCTTACAAACGCTTATTTAATACTCTTAAAACCAACATTTAATAACTAATCTGTACTTAAATATGAACAAAACTTAAATTAAAAAACTATAAACAGTTAGAATACGCCAACAGGTATCTAACTGCTCCAAAAATATGTAACAAACCAACAGATAGAACATTAACCAGAAACAACAAGTGAACTCTGAAAACAAACAAACAAATAGACTGTAGCATAACAAAAAAAGAGTTTTTTTAATCTGACATGGATTTTTTTTCCAACAGACCCAATGATTAGAAAAACAAACACAGTAACTGAGCAAATAGCACAGTACACTGGTTTGTAATCTACTAAATATGAGGGTCAAAATGAATAAACAATGTCTATTATTCAAAGCTATAAGTCCTTACAAACTACCAATATTAACATGATCTTTTCTTTTATCACAGAAATTGACAAGGAATATATGTACTGCAGTTACCAAACCAAACAGTAAGTATACTACAATAAGTATAACTCATAAATACTGCTCCATAACACAACCACCGCAGCATATCACACCCATGAAAAATGCTTATAACTTCGGTACTTATAACTTTGGTCTTGGGTAGACCCTGGCCACAACCACCACATACACCCAAGAATCTAGGCGCTGACCACAACCACCACATGCACCCAAGACTCTAGGCCCTCACCACAACCACCATATGCACCCAAGACTCTAGGCCCTCACCACAACCACCAAATTCACCCAAGACTCTAGGCCTTCCCACAACCACCCCAGCATATCACACCCATAGATCACACCCATGTTTGATTCTATGGGTGTGATCTATGGGTGTGATATACTGCGGTGGTTGTGGCCAGGTTGGTCATGCACCCAAGACTCTAGGCCCTGGCCACAACCACTGCAGCATATCACAGCCATAGAATCAAACATTTTAACCATGCCATATAGCCTTTTTAATGTCCGTGGACACCATCCGTGTTCTTAGAACAGTTTCAACTTGCCTACGAACAGAACGGACAGGTACAGTGTCCTTAGAACTCCTCCATTTTTTTTTTTTTACGGACAGCCCGGACACCATGTGTGTTCTTAGAACAGTTTCAACTTGCCTACGAACAGTACGGACAGGTATAGTGTCCTTAGGACATCCCTATATGCGTTGATTACGGACATCGAGGATAGCGGGGCTGTCCGTGGACACAACGAACACAACAGCGGTGCCTACCACCTAAATAGATACAATATTTGAACCAGGACATCCCGGACACCGTATATGTTCGTAGAACAGTATCACCTTGCCTGCGAACAATACGGACAGGTATAGTGTCCTTAGGACATCACCATATGCGTTGATTACGGACATCGAGGATAGCGTGGCTGTCCGCAGACACAATGAACACAATAGCTGTGCCTATCACCTAAATAGATACAATATTTGAACCATCTCTTACTCCCCCACCATCCTCAAACAGTCTTACAGACCAACAGACTTGCCAAAATTGTATTTCCCCACCATTTGTCACCGCGCTGTCCGCAGACGTCCGCGGATACAAGATGGCAGGCGTTTCCAAAAATCTGACACACCCCACTCTCTCCACCATCCAATCAGCAGACACATTGCATGTCCGCGGACATTACGCAAGCCGATTAGCCAATCGCGACACTGTCCGCGGAGCGAACAGGGAAGTGTGTCTGCGGACCGAACATAGATATCACTATTTTTCTTTACCTACTTTTTTATCATTTTAAAAAAAACTACTGGACAGATTGTCACCAAATTTAGAAAAAGCACGCTTTCAGGACCAAGCCTCTGCTCCTGCTGCAAATTTGGTGAAAATCCGTCCAGCAGTTTGAGCTGTAGGCGTGAACAATGTTTTTTTCCCATTATGTCTATGGGAAAAACAGACGTTTTGGGACCCCCCCTATAACTTTGCCCCCCCTGGACCAAACTTCACCAAACTTTGCACAAATATTCAGAGTGGGCCATATATTGTTTTTCAAAGTTTGGTGAGGATTCCTCCAGGGGGAGCAAAGTTATAAGCTGCCCAAAACGTGCTCTTCCTATAGAAACAGCAACTTGGCCATGTAATAACGCACTTAATTCCAAAAGGTTTCTAAGCGCTGACCGGGATTCGAACCTGTGTTGTTCTGCAACACTTGCGTCCAAGACGAGCGCATTGCCACTGATCTATACTACCCATGCCACCACACTGGGCTATACTACCCCTGCCAACTATGCTACACACTTTGCCAAAATATTCCAGCCTTTTCCCAGTAAATGCAGTGATCTGTCATTAATTCAGAATTCTGCAGCAGTTTATTGTGCGGGAGGGGTGCTCCATGGAGGTGGTCTAGCGGGGCCCTTCTATACCCTTGCCATGTCTTTAAATATCAGCTCCAATCTTTCCCAGGCGGCAGAAAAATCCAAAGGAAATGGGAGGATTCTGCACTATCACTGACACAATGCTCCGCACTCACTTATCCAAAACCTGGAGTGGATCTGGCAATGCCTGGAACAGCTTAAGAATGCACAACCCTGTAGTGCAGCCACAGAGGCACCAAGAGGACCCACTCCTCAAGGGAAACCTAGGGAATATAAGGAATTTGCATTATGGCCACAGGTGCGTGACCTGCCAGAGGGAAAGGGAAACAGAACCCAATTTCCTTTAATACACTGCTCCACAAGACTTCAATTCAGGATGGTCTCAAATGGAGGTTGAGAAGGAAATGTCAGAGGGGGAGACTTGCGTAGCCTCGGAAACCCCGTCCCTTCCATACATACAGCTACTTCCAGTAGACGAGCAGGGCTTCCAGGGTGAAGTGCGACACCAGCCCATTGCATGGAGAGAGGTGCACCGGCAGATGTGGGGATTTGACCAATATATTTGCCCGTGCCTAAAACAGTGCTACACAGAGTAAAATCCGATCCCTTTGCAATAGAAGGCTAAAATACCCCTTTACCTCCTCTTACAGCAAAAGTGTGTGCCACACGCAAAGCCTAACAAATACCTTTTAATTTAGCAGGGGGTCTCCCAGGGCATTAGCAATGCCAAAAATCAGCACCTTGAGGCAGGGCACACACCCAGGTGAACCTTACAGTAGGAGAGTCAGATTAAAGACAGCCACGGTGGAGCATGGAGGCAAAGAGCGCATGACATGTATCCAAAATGGGGGCAAGCCCTCATGAAGATGTCCTCCTCTATTGCAAACCCTACATTCTCATAACGTCCTGTAGCCCAGCTGACTAGTCCCATCAATCAGGAATCCAAAGGAATTAAGAAGCAGCATGAAAGGCTCCAGCTTTCCCACCAGTTGGCGAGAGATGGAGGTAGAAGAGGCAGGAAGAAGAGCTTGACTCCTGGCAAGTCCTAACACCAGGACCGCTGAGGACTGGGGCAGGAGGACAACCTGCAGGCACGGCTAGAGAAAGCAAAGTCTGTTTGGCGCAGCTGGGCCAACTCTTTGTCTAGAGTTGGAGCGATCCGCCAAACTATTTGGCATGCACGGGTCAACCCTGTGGTTGGAATGGGAGAGTTCAGCCAAGTGATTTGGGATACGAGGGCCAACCCAGTGGCTGGAGTGGGAGAGGGCAGCCTAACCACAAACCAAAAACTGAGAAAATAATCCTTGCTCAGAAGGGCAGCCTCCCAAGAGGGGAGAAGAAAGTGAGAAGAGAAGCCTGGCTCATAGGAATAGCTTCCCAAAAGGGAAAACATTCAGCATGTTATCCTGGCCCAGTAGTGCAGCTCTCACAAGGGGAGAAAGAAATGGCAGAGAATCCTGGCTCAGAAGGGCAGCTTCGCACAAGGGAGAAGAAAATTACAAAGAACCCAGGCTCAGAAGGACAGCTTCCCACAAGGGGAGAGGAAAATGATAGGGAATCCTGACCCAGAAAGACAGCTTCCGAAGGGGAGAAGAAAATGACAGAGAATCCTCGCCCAGAAGGGTAGCTTCCTATGAGGGGGGAAGAAAATGACAGAGAATCCTGGCCCAAATGTGCAGCTTCCCACAAGGGGAGAAGAAAATGCCAGAGAATCCTGGCCCAGAAGAGCAACTTCCCACAAGGGAAGAAGAAAATGACAGAGAATCCTGGAGCTTCCCAAGAAGGCTGACGAAAATGCCAGAGAATCCTGGCCCAGAAGAGCAGCTTCCCACAAGGGGTGAAGAACATGACAGAGAATATTGGCCCAGAACGGCAGGTTCCCATAAGGGGAGAAGCAAATGACTGAGAACCCTGGCTCAGAAGGGCAGCTTCCCACAAGGGGAGAGGAAAATGGCAGAGAATTCTGACCCAGAAAGACAGCTTCCGAAGGGGAGAAGAAAATGACAGAGAATCCTGTCTCAGAAATGCAGCTTCCCAAGAAGGGAGAAGGAAATTACACAGAATCCTGGCTCAGAAGGGCAGCTTCCCACAAGAGGAGAGGAAAATGACAGGGAATCCTGGCCCATTATCGCAGCTGACAAAGGGGAGAAGACCATGACAGAGAATCCTGGCTCAGAAAGGCAGATTCCGAAGAGGAGAAGAAAATGACAGAGAATCTTGGCCCAGTAGGGCAGCTGTCGAAGGGGAGAAGAAAATGACAGAGAATCCTGGCTCAGTAGGGCAGCTTCCTACAAGTGAAGAAGAAAATGCCAGAGAATCTTGGCTCAGAAGAGAAACTTCCCACACAGGGAGAAGAAAATGACAGAGAACCCTGGCCCAGAAGGGCAGCTTCCCACGAGGGGAGAAGAAAATGACAGAGAATCCTGACCCAGAAGGGCAGCTTCCCACAAGGGAATAAGAAAATGCCAGAGAATCCTGGCCCAGAAGAGCAGCTTCACACCCACAGGGGTAGAAGAAAATGACAAAGAATTCTGGCCCAGAACAGCAGCTTCCCATAAGGGGAGAAGCGAATGAAAGAGAATCCTGGCTCAGAAGACCGGCTTCCCACAAGGGAGAAGAAAATGACAAAGAACCCTGGCCCAGAAGGGTAGCTTCCTATGAGGGGAGAAGAAAATGACAGATAATCCTGGCCCAAATGTGCAGCTTCCCACAAGGGGAGAAGAAAATGCCAGAGAATCCTGGCCCAGAAGAGCAACTTCCCACAAGGGAAGAAGAAAATGACAGGGATTCCTGGAGCTTCCCAAGAAGGCTGACGAAAATGCCAGAGAATCCTGGCCCAGAAGAGCAGCTTCCCACAAGGGGTGAAGAACATGACAGAGAATATTGGCCCAGAACGGCAGGTTCCCATAAGGGGAGAAGCAAATGACTGAGACCCCTGGCTCAGAAGGGAAGCTTCCCACAAGGGGAGAGGAAAATGGCAGAGAATCCTGACCCAGAAGGGCAGCTTCCCACAAGGGGTGAAGACAATGCCAGTGAATCCTGGCCCAGAAGAGTAGTTTCTCACAAGGGAGAAGAATATGACAGAGAACCCTGGCCCAAATGTGCAGCTTCCCACAAGGGGAGAAGAAAATGCCAGAGAATCCTGGCCCAGAAGAGCAACTTCCCACAAGGGAATAAGAAAATGACAGAGAATCCTGGAGCTTCCCAAGAAGGCTGACGAAAATACCAGAGAGTCCTGGCCCAGAAGAGCAGCTTCCCACAAGGGAATAAGAAAATGACAAAGAACCCTGGCCCAGAAGGGTAGCTTCCTATGAGGGGAGAAGAAAATGACAGAGAATCCTGGCCCAAATGTGCAGCTTCCCACAAGGGGAGAAGAAAATGCCAGAGAATCCTGGCCCAGAAGAGCAACTTCCCACAAGGGAATGAGAAAATGACAGAGAATCCTGGAGCTTCCCAAGAAGGCTGACGAAAATGCCAGAGAATCCTGGCCGAGAAGAGCAGCTTCCCGCAAGGGGTGAAGAACATGACAGAGAATATTGGCCCAGAACGGCAGGTTCCCATAAGGGGAGAAGCAAATGACTGAGAACCCTGGCTCAGAAGGGCAGCTTCCCACAAGGGGAGAGGAAAATGGCAGGGAATCCTGACTCAGAAAGGCAGCTTCTGAAGGGGAGAAGAAAATGACAGAGAATCCTGGCCCATTATGGCAGCTGACGAAGGGGAGAAGACCATGACAGAGAATCCTGGCTCAGAAAGGCAGATTCCGAAGAGGGGAAGAAAATGACAGAGAATCTTGGCCCAGTAGGGCAGCTGTCGAAGGGGAGAAGAAAATGACAGAGAATCCTGGCTCAGTAGGGCAGCTTCCTACAAGTGAAGAAGAAAATGCCAGAGAATCTTGGCTCAGAAGAGAAACTTCCCACACAGGGAGAAGAAAATGACAGAGAACCCTGGCCCAGAAGGGCAGCTTCCCACGAGGGGAGAAGAAAATGACAGAGAATCCTGACCCAGAAGGGCAGCTTCCCACAAGGGAATAAGAAAATGCCAGAGAATCCTGGCCCAGAAGAGCAGCTTCACACCCACAGGGGTAGAAGAAAATGACAAAGAATTCTGGCCCAGAACAGCAGCTTCCCATAAGGGGAGAAGCGAATGAAAGAGAATCCTGGCTCAGAAGACCGGCTTCCCACAAGGGAGAAGAAAATGACAAAGAACCCTGGCCCAGAAGGGTAGCTTCCTATGAGGGGAGAAGAAAATGACAGAGAATCCTGGCCCAAATGTGCAGCTTCCCACAAGGGGAGAAGAAAATGCCAGAGAATCCTGGCCCAGAAGAGCAACTTCCCACAAGGGAATAAGAAAATGACAGAGAATCCTGGAGCTTCCCAAGAAGGCTGACGAAAATGCCAGAGAATCCTGGCCGAGAAGAGCAGCTTCCCACAAGGGGTGAAGAACATGACAGAGAATATTGGCCCAGAACGGCAGGTTCCCATAAGGGGAGAAGCAAATGACTGAGAACCCTGGCTCAGAAGGGCAGCTTCCCACAAGGGGAGAGGAAAATGGCAGAGAATCCTGACCCAGAAGGGCAGCTTCCCACAAGGGGTGAAGACAATGCCAGTGAATCCTGGCCCAGAAGAGCAGCTTCCCACAAGGGGAGAAGTAAATGACAGAGAATCCTGGCTCAGAAGACCGGCTTCCCACAAGGGAGAAGAAAATGACAGAGAACCCTGGCCCAGAAGGGTAGCTTCACATGAGGGGACAAGAACATGACAGAGAATCCTGGCCCAGAAGAGCAGCTTCCCACAAGGGGAGAAAAAAATCCTGGCCCACAAGAGCAGCTTCCCACAAGGGCAAAGAAAATGACAGAATCGTGGCTCAGAAGGGCAGCTTCCCACAATGGGAGAAGAACATGACAGAGAATTCTGGCCCAGTGGGGCAACTTGCCACAAGGGAAGATGAAAATGACAGAGAATCCTGGCCCAGAAGGGGAGCTTCCCACAAATGGAAAAGAAAAAGACAGAGAATCCTGGCTCAGAAGGGGAGAAGAACATGACAGAATAATAGCCCAGAAGGTGAGCTTCACACAAGGGGAGAAGAAAATGACAGAGAATCCCGGCTCAGTAGGGCAACTTCCCCTAAGGGGAGAAGAAAATGACAGAGAACCCTGGCGCAGTAGGGCAGCTTCCCACAAGAAGAGAAGAGAATGACAGAATCCTGACCCAGAAGGTCAGCTTCCCAAGAGAGGAGAAGAAAATGACAGAGAATCCCAGCTCAGTAGGGCAGCTTCTCACAAGGGGAAAAGAAAATGACAGAGAATCCTGGCTCAGAAAGTCAGCTTTCGAAGGGGAGGCGGCTGGGAGGAGCCAATGAGAGAACAGCCTTAATTCTGAGAGGCAGCCTCCCCAGTGGGGAAGATCACCCTAGACTCAGACACTGGTCCACTGTCATGAAGCAGTTAGTCACAGATCTTTCTAAGCGTAGCAATCACAGCAAGCTTCTAGATCCTACCCAACATTGGGGGGTGGCGTGATGTTTTGTCATAATGTTCATATTGACTAAAATGTTTTCTTTAAAGTAGAAAGTGGATACGAACAAGTAAAATAAGCAGACTAACTATTGGGACATTCAGGTAGCTAAGCAATGGAGCTGAATCACAGCAAAAAAAAGAAAAGGGTATTTTTAATGAATGAAACCTTTGGTTTAATAAGGGAAACTTAAAATGTCTGCGTCCAATTATTAATTTCAGTGGAGCGTTCTTTCCATCACAAGACTCTTGAGAAATGTCCACCAGTTTCATCTTACAAAAGCACTCACGAGCTCAAATATTACGCACCCCACGGAGAGGGGTGCCTGGTGGGAATTCATTAGTGCACTGACCCCACATTTTGACAGTAATCCAACATTTGAGGCCGTCAGTGCAATGAATATGCGCGCGACACACACGTAAGCACGCACGCGCGCACACACACACACACAGGTCAAGGTTGAAGAAGTGTGTTTCTAAAATGTTCAGCAGACGCAAAGCTTCATTTTTACATTAAACGGGGAGCATGTGTTCCCTGGTAATTAGAGTCGTTTTTTAAAACCTGTGATTCATCTGCCAGGTGTCCCATTCATATGCGCACTGTCCAGATACACCCTGCCACATGTATCTATCCAGTTCACAAGTGCACGTATGTACATGCCTATAGGATTACATCAAAATCAGGTGCAGTAAACGTTCCAGTCCACGTTGAACACGGCTCGGTCTTTGCAAACAGGTGCAAATGGAAAGGAAGGACAGCCTGAAAATGAAGCAACTTCTTCCCCATCACAGAAACAAAAGGGTTTACATTGATCACGAATGACCAAAATATTTGCATATTGCACTTTCAGAGTCCCAGGGATCTCTAGGAGATCAGGAGAGTATTTTTTCATTTAAAAAAAGCCTGGACGTACACCTCCATTTTGTTTATGGTTGTAGGTCTTAGTTGTTTTAGAATCACACTGAAGAGCGTATTCTCTGGTAAACATTTCATTGTGGAAGTAGTGTGCTTTTTTGCAGACAGATAATCTTGCTTGATTTTTGGATACTAAGAAAGAGTTCCTGGGTCATTGGGTCAAGGAGGTGGGTTTTTGAAAGATGTTAAAGCAAGGGTCTCTGAATCCATTCTTCAAGGATGAAATCCACTCCATATGTTCTGGTCATCCACACAAAGTACACTTGAATACAGTGCACCTAAAGGGGAGTTGTTTAAAGAGTCAGTGGTTATCCGGAAATCCTGGTGTGATTGGGATTCTCAGGTTCTAGTCTTAGGATTCCTCTGGAACGCTGGAAAGAAAGCGCTAGTGTCCATTTGGGAAAACAGGAAGCCATTAGCCATTATGAAGCTGTTTCTTTGTGCAACTAAAATTGATATATACAAAGATAAAAACCAAGTTCATTGACTCCCAAAATTCTATTGCTGATAACTTTTGACTCTCTGGGTGGATTTGGATGACATTTTCCAAAATAATCCTTGCCAGGGGCATAGCCCAAATTTACAGTTTCGGGAAAAAATGTGTTACACTGTTCAAAAGTAATAAATACAATTTTAAAAAGGTGGTTTTGAGCTACTCCCATTCATTCTCCCATAGTGAAAAAAGTACTCCCATTGAACACACATAGCGTGAAAACAGCTGGACGGATTTGCACAAAATAAGAGGCAACTTTGGCACAAAGCGCCATAGATGTGCCTTTCATTGGTTTTGGTTAAACCATGTAGTAGTTTTGAAATAATGTGATGGAGAATGGGGTGAATTCTGGTTCCAAAAACTTGTAAATGTCTTCCATCGTACCTTGCAGCAATTTCTTTTTCCTCAATGCGAATAATTCCTGCAGTAATCGAGTGGTAAACCGAAAAAGAAATGTGTGCAAAATGATATTGGAGGAGAGAAAAGGGTGGATTTACATCAGGGTAGAGGAGGGGAGGGGGAAAGAGGACCATGTGTAAAGTGGGAGAGTTAGGGGTGGACTGGGGGCCCTTCTGTGCCCAACTGCTTTCGTTTTACCGGGGGGTTACTATGGAAATGCCGCAATATGTAATCGAAATAAAAGTGTCACACAAACCGGTGAGTGAAAGGGAGAATAGTAGAAGGACTGGAAGGATTTGCAGTAGGGGGGACTTAGAAAGGAAGAGGGCATCACATGGAGAATTATATGGGGATGCGCAAGACTTTAAAATTGCTGAGCTATTTCGCATTCCCACGATGAATGGACAATGATGAATTACCACAGGAATGATTACAAATAATAGTTCCCGTGGGAATAGAAATCAGTACAGGGGTGCCCCGATGGGACACTACCACAAAAATGAAAGAGGAGGGGAAAAAGAAGGCCTGGGTCCTGGGCCACACCAAAGGCCATGGCTGTTGTAATCTGGCTAGTTAGTAGGCAGTGGGGTAAGCCCCAGTCTTCTTTAATAATTGGAGTAACTGCCCATCCCAAAAGCCTAAGTCCAGTGAGCCTTCCTCTTTTTAATAATTGGGCAACATGGAAAGCGGCCACAGATGAAGTCCGAAGGCCATGGCCAATGGGCCATGGAGAAGATATAGCATAACAAAACCCTTGAAATTCAGTGAACAAACTTTAGTTAATACTGAGTTAAGTTGATCTGATTTATTGCAACAAAACCCATGAAATTCAGCAGGTGGGAGAAGTGATGAGCATCTTAATATGGAGTTTGCCACTCTTGTGCCCTTGAGCACATGCGTTACATCACAGCAGGCATTAACAATGAGATAAAGCAGGACACTGTGGGGGATGTCTACGCGGGTATGGCTCTGAGGTAAGATGGTCATCACTTACCACACCCGCTAAATTTGGGTTTGTGCCGCTTCTGAACAAGTACAGATGGCCACACTGACTGTTTGTCAAGCCAGAATTGCTTGGGATCGACATCACTACCTAGTTGGTATGTGTTGGGAACCATAGGCGTCAACCATCAGTTCTGCAGTGGGTCTTGCACATTTTTGTGGGGACCCTGAAGCATGCAGCAAGCCAGACTAGGAGCAACGTCTGTCCCACAGCTTATGTGTTTGCATTCTTTGAATTCTCACAATGGTGCCCTGTGAACTTGCGTTGGAGGTTGTGGAGAATAAGTGTTTACTTTCTGATAAACCTACTGACGCTGGTAGATTCCAGCACTGGATTGATGATCTCTGACCTTTGCCTCTCTGTTTATTTCAGGCTTTAAAAGTCTCTTTTGTGCACTGTTAAACATGTATAGCACATTCTCTTAGGAATTCCACCCCTGCCTTCTCCTCACCCTTACGCATATACCCTTCACAATTTGCTAACTTGACTTTCAACCATGGGTCAAGAAATGCTGTCAAGTGTTACTCCATACCCCTCATCCCAACAATGTGTGGATCCTGTCAGAAACTCGAGAACAGATTAATGGGCAGCTGCCATTGTTCTACATGACGGGTTCATGTAATATGTTGGATAGTTCTCATTCCAACATATATACCTCTGCCAGTCCCGTTCCGAGTGACGTAGTGTACAGGCTAAGCCACTGCATGGATTTTTCAAAAGAGTGCAGTAAAGAACAGTGTTCAACAGTTGCCTCTATGTAGGTGTTGAGTAGGAACCCTCCAGTTGCCGCCTCTGGAGATTGCATTAGTTGGTCTCTGCATTGCACACTTCTCACAGGTGCTCTAGCATGCAGACGGGTGAATTTCACAGTCCGCATTGTAGTTTCAAGCTGGCAGTAAGGGAGATGGTGGAGCGGCAACAGCTTTCCTAACAGATTTCAGATGAGGTAAAAGCATCTAAAGTGGGCCCATCTCTGTTTGAGCCACACATACCATCTCATCTAATGGTGGATACTTATGAAGCGGGTCACCACAAGATGGAGGACACAGGCAAAGTACGGCATGTGCATGGTTTTGCCTATCCTCACAGCAACAACATTAGAACCATTGGCAGGTGCCACAAAGATAAGTTGAAATCACGGGAATAGGCCAATGTGCCACAATCTCCTGTACATTCTCCCAGAGATCAACTCCTTACATCCACAAAGGCATTTGATGTCTGCTATCCTGGGATTTTCTGACGTGAGGCACTGAGGAAGATGCTCCAATACCTGGTAATGGCCATGAAATTCGTGTTTGGAGCAGTGGTCCACATGTCCATTGGTAGGTGGATGTAATTAGATGGCAGTGATGTAGTGCCATTGTGACCGCGTCTACAGAATCATGGTACTGAAGTATGGCCAGCCCAAGACTTCCCAGCACGGCGCAATGAGACCAAGGAGCTGTCTGAATGCGTCAGTCAGTCTGTTTTCAATCTGACATGAAGGATGTCATTGAAATGACAGAGCTGTTGATGTACTTTGTGATATTTTGTAACACACTCAGAAGCCCCAGCAACGGTGGGCATGTGAATTGATGGGGGAAATAATTTGCATGCAAGCCAGGAGAACTGCAAGCTAAAATAGTGTTCTGACCGCTGTGCCCACTTTCATCGTATCCATTTCCCTGACAGGATGCACGAACGGTGGCCTGTCGGGGAACACTGCATGCTCGTACTGCGCGTGCGGTGATGGATCAGGCAGTGGCGGTGGATGCCTGCTGTATGGATATGGATGGCTTTTGGGAGAGGGGTTTATGCATATGTATACATATGTATGTGTATGGGGTGCGCATTTGTGGGTGTGAATGTTTTTAGAGTTGGGAACGGGACGGCAGGTCGGGCGTTTGGGGTTGGCAGGGTTGTCCCCCGCTGAATACACCATAGGCCGTGGGGGGGGAAGGGGGAGGGAACAGGTCTTGCGGGGGTGTCCCCCACATTGGTGAAACCAGGGAAGGGGGCCAGCAGCACCAGAACCGGGCTCCGGGAACCCATGGCAGTGTTTGTATTTGAGCCACCTACTTCCTGACTTCTCAGATTATGTGGCAACATATATGTTACATTCATGGATACACATGATCCTTTTCATTGTCATAAACCTTCACTGGCCCCTGCCACTACCCCGAATCCCTGCTTTCATCATGACTAGGCTGTGCAATGTGTTGAAATGAGATTATGCCCCTTAACAGGTTTTTGCGCTTGTGTAACCATGATTTCCTTACATGTTTCCTCCACGGGGGACAAACTATCTAACCTTTGCCAAGAAGATGCTAAATCTATTTCTCCCGCAGAAAAGCTGTAATTAAGGTGCAGTGTACCTTTATTTGTGTATCATATGATACTACACGAAAAAGAGAGGCCATCGAATAATACTCTGATGTAAGAAGAAAACAACCATAATCATACTTTTTGGAAATCCCAGGACTTTAGAAAAGCAACACAGCATGACACAAACACAAAGAACATAAATTCCACATTTTAACCTCAATAATGAAAGAAGCACTAATGCTTTGATGGTTTTGGACTCACAATAGACCAGCATCTGACTAATGATAATTTAAGATAGTCTTCCACAGTGTGGCATAAGAGATTGGGTGCATGAACCAACAACTGCTAAGGCAATGTGCATACAGAAATAGCATTTACACTGCATACAACTCCCCAAAACAGTCTTTTCAGGCTTTGCTAGCTCCTCCCACTTACACCCTGTGCAGACCAGTGACTCCTCACGCTGGGACTGGTATTGCCTAGTTTTGCTTTGTTCAGATGGATCCTAGATTCTACCGCATGTGGGGATCTAATGATCCCTGATGGGAGATGAAAATTCAACTCTCTGATTGCTCAGATCAAATGTTTCCACTCACATCCTGGGATCCAGGAATTTGACTTGACGATATAGCTCAGTCAAAAATTTGCAACAGGCATTTGAATTGTAAGCAGTTTTTTTAGTAAAGTGCTGAAAGTACACACACTTCTATGGTAGTACTCCCTTCAAACGCAGGAAATCTGGTGTAAATCTGATCAGAGGCCTTACCTGTCTCTGCCAAATGTTAGGCACAAGGTTGTGTTGGTTTTTCTTTCATCTATATGACCTTTCCATCTTTCCCTCAATACAACCCAAATAATTTCCTCAAGAATTCGCCCTCCCTCCCTGTGCTATACAATTTGAAGCAGTTCAAAAGTGAGACAAACATTACAAACTAAACACAAAATAATATTATTTGCACTCCTAGGGATTGCGACAGAAGGGCATGTGACATGTAACAGGAGTGGCGCCTTGAATCATAGGGCAAGTATTTCAGACGATTTTGATTCTCATTTTCCTGCTTTCATAGAGATGTCTGATTACTTTTAGGTGACTGCATGCTTTTAGATTAGATGTAGTCTCAGGATAAATAATACTTCTTAAGAGTGGAGGGATTTTCAGAGAGCAAACCATGTATGATATCAACTATTTTGATAACCGTTTTGTGCCCACTCTACCATTTTGCATCCCGCTGCCAAGATTCAAATCAATGGATTCCTGTAGCCAAGTTAGGAGATCTACATACTGAATATGATGACTTCTTACCTGGGAGGACAGGCTTGCAAATTGCATGGGATCATTCCAGTGACTGGTCTTGTTTTGGCATTGCAGAAAGACGTGTTCACTTGAGCACGCAGGTCTTTGTAACAGGCCTCTTTCGTGTTCATCTGACCTAGACGATCGAAAGGAATAAGGATGGATTATACCTTTAGCATTAAAAAATTACTATTGGCCACAGTGATATTGAAGCAAAGCCCTGGAAACCAGTCGGTTCACTCAGTTATGATCACGTGGAAAGGATCTTACAAAACTGAAATTCATCACATGAATTAACTTCACACTTCCCTAATTGGATAATATGAAATATACAATTTAGGCTTGTTCGGCATAAGATGTATAATTGTAAAAAGTATATAAGCTCCTGCTATTATGCAGTGCAGCATAGTGGATACTGAAAACAGCAAAACATCCAGGCAAGGAGGCAGAACCATTTCTTTACAACAGCTGAAGACCTTTTGGAGACACAACTTTACTGTGTATATATCTAAGAGGGCTAATGGACAGTTGGCCTTCACAGGCTTTGGTACAAATTGGAAGATTGAAATGTATAGACTAGGTTAAAAGAGTATTTGTTTGTTTATTTCGTTGCATATTTAGCCTTTCAATTCTTGTATGTTCATTAGAATACATTGGATGATGGGAAATATGCAAACTATTTTGCTATGTTCTTATTACACAGCGATAAGCTTGTCTGAACAAGAAACTGTAGGTAGAAGATGCAGGAAACCTTTCTAGAGGTCACCTTGTAAATAGCGCATGGAGGGGTTTCCTGAATAACTAGCTCAGAGCCTTTGATAATAGCAATACAAGCATATCTTATATCAAGCTTACTTGTTGTTAGGTATATTTTTTTCAATTTTCAGATTTTGTAATTCATTTGTATTTAAAGGTCATGTTTCCAAAAAAGGCAAATCATTTACGTGTAAAAATATAATCTTAAGGTATGTGTTTTATATCAAACTTCCTTAGTATTAGGTGTATTGTTTTCATTTTAGAGATTTTGTCATTAAATCCTACTTGAAGATCACATTTAAAAAAACAAATTGGAAAGTATATTGTCAATGATATTGTTTTTTTATAATATATAATATTGATAGCATGTAGGCTTCTCAGGATGTGAGTTGTATTTAAGATATATTGTGATTACGTTTATGGCAAATGTCGAAATAAAATTGAAAAGTTCCATTTGTAACTATACAATGTGTGTTTACTAGGCAATTTGGGGGACTAATACGTTCTTTATATAATGCTGCATTTCAATGACCTGACATTGAGCAATATACTTTACAATTTGGAGGATTCATAGTCAATATCGAAATTTGAATTTATACCAAACTTTGATTGACGGTCTAAATAGATTAATAATGTATTAATGCATGCCTCCTCCATTTTTATCGTTTTTAATGTCCAACTCACTTCTGCTGCATGCAGTCTGGACGTTGGCGGGGACCTTGTAAGTCTCATTTTTTAAAAAGGGCCTTTCTTTCCACAGCAGCTACAGAACAACAGGACAGGCTAGCCAGGATGTGGTTAATGTTAACATAATAATCCCTGTGAATAAAGAATTGCTCAATGCCCGTTGTATTGTTACATTATATTATGTCTTTGATCTAGGCAGAGGATTGGTGGTGGGTGCAAATAATTCAAGCTTTCTTATTATTTTAATAATTTCAAAGCAACATGTACACATGAATCCTTCTGCAGCTTATGGGTAAATTAATTTATAGTGCAGAATATTGCACAGGTACTCGGTGAACAGCTTGGAGCTGATTTGAAGGTCAGTTTAGTTATTTAATTTGGTGTCTTGCCAGCATTCAGAGACAACCGATTGGTTGCACTAGGTAGGAAAAAAGGGGGCGGGAGGAATAAACGGAGAGTGTAGAAAGGGAACCACAGTCCATTCAAACCTAAGGGCAAAGCCCTGTGGATCCAGTAGCCAGAGGCAGAGGTGGGATGGCACAGTTTGGATGGGGGCTGGGGGGTCGGCAGGTAGTAGCAGGGTATCCAAACCATCCCTGTATACATTACTGGGCTTCATTTTATCAAACTCGATTGTTTTGTTTTTTGTGTGTAAGGAGCAATCTATGAACCAACTGTGGATAAGAGACTGGTGAATTGCCTAAGTGCAGCAAGCTAATAGGCTGACAGAGGACCAATAACTGCCATGGAGATGTCTAGAAAATCTGAAAGGATCCTCTGGTATCACTCTACTGTCAGAAAAGACATGTGCATACAGTAGAAAAGGGAATAGTGCTCTACTAGACGTTCTTCACTGTGAATGTCCTGACACAAACAATACAGACATCAAAAACATTCTAGACAGCAACAGTTTAACAGTTGCATCAACAAAGAAATGAGCAAGTGACTAACAGTCCAATAAGCTGTTTTTTTTAAAAATGTTTATTTGTATTTGACTCTCCTAACAAGTAAGAGAGTCTTTGCAAAAAAAAGAAAAATACAATCAGATATAGTGAAGGAATCATTACAAAAATATACCTTCAGACATCGAACATTGCAATATATAATCATATAAAAACCATCATTCAAGTAAAATTACAGACCAGGAATTCTTATGACATATTACTAAAGAAAAAAAAGGAAAAGAAAAAGGTAGACGATAAAACTATCTACATGTTAAAATGGGCATACATCATCAATCTTGTACAGATTTGCAAAGGGTAGAGAGAAAGAGAATGGATGGTTCATGAGATATTCATGTAACAGTCTTTTTCCAATTCTCTTACAATTACTTTACATAGTTTCGTTAAGGCATATATCAGCGGTGAGTGGTTGCCTTGCATCATTCTGGCCCAAAGGAAAGGCAGGCAGTCAGTATAGTTAATATTTACGAATTCAATCAATAAAATCGTTCTTTGATTCTTAAAATGGGGACAATATAAAACCAGATGTTTTAATGTTTCAATGGTTTCGGTGCACATAGGAAATCTGCAGTGAGGACTCGAGGCATACAACTTATGACCAACCCATTTTACTACTCTTTCTTTGGTGTGAAACAAATTGAATTTAAACCAAAGAAACATCCTCCGAGTAGAATTACAAGGAAAAAGCACAATATAATCGTATCTATGGATACGTTTGCGTGTAAATAAGTGATATTCCTTGTAAAGTTTGTATGATCCCATTCTATCGAGGGTGGTACACCAATCGAGTTCAAACAGCTTTTTTTTGGCATATCCTGGTCTGTAGTGAACATCATCCACAGTAATGTTGGCCATCTTAAGTATGGCAGCCATTCTTGTCACATAGAGAGCCATAGAGGATGTGGGCAACAAGTTAATGGTATGATTCAGCTCAGCATATAGGGAGTTCGCTATAGGATGTCCAATCTTAGCGAAATTGGTTAGAAGTCGCCATTTCCAACGAGTGGATAGTGCGACTAAACCTAATTCATGCCTCAAGATTACGTTGGGTAGGGACATCGGAAGCGACATGGCACGTTTCAGGGCAGTTCCTTGCAATTGGTCCAGAATTGGGCCCATCTCACCCATACATATGTCGAGAGAGTACACAATTACACTTTCAATTTTCAAAGTTAAAAACTCGATGAGGGGAGTTAGTGAAAACTTACAGTATTTCGCATAGATTACTTTGGATTGTGATATCAGGGGTCTGATCTTTTTGTTGAGTAGGTCAGTCCACATTAGGATAGAGTTTTTCTCTGTTAAGTGATAACCCAAATAGATCGTTTCTGTAATGAGAGGGATGGGGATCTGCATGATGTGCCATTGCGACTTGCCAGTTCGCTTCCGAACACCAAATTGCATTACTGCTGTTTTAGCAGGATTAGGCGTCAAATTGTGTGCTAATGCAAATTCCTCAAATAGCCGTAGTTTGAGTTGGAGGCCTGACGGGGTTGGATCGAATAAAATAATGTCATCTGCAAAGGCGAGCCATTTGAGACGGATCAAGCCAATTTTAGCAGAGAAGAGATTTTTTGCATCCCAACCTTTATCGAGATCGGAGAGGTATAGATTGAAAAAGGTGGCGGCAAGGTTACAGCCTTGCTTTAGGCCTACCTCTGTGCTGATAGCTTTAGTAATACGTCCCTCTGAGGTGAGCTTAATTCTGTAAGAGGTGTTAGTATGTAAGGCTTTAAACCAATAAATAAGGACAGATGGAATTCCCATATTGGTAAGTTTGGCCCATAATAAGTTACGGATCACTGTGTCGAAGGCTGAGGACATGTCGATGAGAGCAATATAAACGGGGTTAGATGTTAGTTTCTTGGCTTCTGCGATGGTAAATGCCATAATTATGGCATTAAGCGAGGTGGACATACCTTTTCTAAATCCAGTTTGGTATTTGGAAAATAGTCCTAGTGCTCCAATGTGATTCTCCAGATCATGAAGAAGGAGAGAGGCGAATAATTTGGCCGCAGTGTCAATTAAGGCAATGGGTCGATAATTCTGCGGCAACGCAGCATCTCCTTTTTTAAAGATCGGGATGATATTGGCAGTTAGCCATGAGACAGGAATAACTCCTGTATTAAGAATAGACTGAAACTTGGTGTTTAGGATGCATGCCCACAAATCCGGGTCTTCTTTGAATAGACATGGAGGCAAGCCATCGGGGCCGGATGATTTAGAATAGGTGAGTTTAGATATCGCCCACTTAATGTCAGCGATAGTCCAAACCAACCGTGGCAGGTCATGATATCTTAAAACAGGGGTCGTTATATTCGAAAATCGCACGGGAATCTTGAATTTATGTCTGATATACTCATATATACAGATATAACATTCGGCATAGAAAACGATACTTGAAAGGTATGGCTCTTGATCGTTCGCCATATAGTTCGAGTGTCATGAGATGAAATGGCTCTAACAAGTTTGCAATTTATTTCATTGTGTCTTATTAGCCTTATCTGCTTCAAGCTGCGTTTGTATGCTGACACGATAGAATTGCGCCGCGTGAGATACCGTTCCCGCGAGAGATCGGTAGATTTTTTCAAAGCTCTAAGAGCCTTGTTTTTCTCCCGCTTCTGTACTTTGCAAAGTGGATCAAAGAAGTGACGATTTTCAATATCAGTTTTTTTCTTTTTGCTAAAGTATGTTAGTGCTGCATGCGTTATTTCAACATATCGCTGCTCAAGGACATTCGTGGGCATTCTTTCCGAGTTGTTCCAAAGTACTATGGCTGACTTTACAAATTGAGTGAATTGCTTGCACAGTGCCATAGACCATCTAATCGAAGTCATAGGACGATCTACTTCACACAATGCAGTAGAATGGTCAACTCCAGTAATGGAAAAGTCGAATTTCAAGTTGCCTAATAACACAGCGTGGTCACCAAAAGGCAACATGGAGATTCTTAGAGGAGATGATCGTAGAAGCAAGTTGCGACTAGCAAATATGAAGTCAATTGTTGACCTTTTTCCATCCCTTGACCATGTGATCCAATTTGACGGGTCAACGGGGGGAATAAGATCTAGATCCCAATCTTTCAAGAAGGTCCTCCATATGTTACCTCTATTTTTCGAGAGTAGGTTTCTGGGAGATCCTCCAGTTTCATTGACGGTTCTGCAGTCGCAGTTAAAATCACCGCCAAGGATGATTTCAATATTATCATATTCATGAGTTACAAATTCTAAGCAATTCTCAACTGTCTCAATCATCTCATCAATGGGGGTAGTAGACGGATTCCAATAAATGGTCATGATAATTAAATGACGATAATTATAGGTGTTAGATTCCAGTAATATTGCTAGAAGATTGTTAGCATGCCAGACAATTTTTGAATTAAACATAAGAGCATTGTCTATAGCTATCATAATACCACCAGATGGACGACCGGCAGGAGCTCGTATAGCAGGGATGTGATGCGTTGAGTAATCAGGCAAAAAAAAAAGAAGTGGTTTTCATGGTCTCCTGAAACATGAGTATTGATGGACGACTAAGGCAATCAAGGGTTGACTGCCATTTCATAAGGTTAAGGTAGCCACATGAATTCCACGATTTTAAAACCCGTTCCGGCAGCTTCTAAGTTAACCCACCCTTGTGGACCAGTATATATTTGGTTTCTGTGTTTTTAAGCACACAAAATGCATACACCATAGCATAGCTGCAGAAGGCACATATGGTTCCTGTTTTTCTGCACGGTTTTGCTGGTTCAAACCTAAATTCATCATATAATGTTTTATTCGACATAAGTCTTTCAGCAGCAAGTTAGAACAATTACAAAAAAAGAACAGCATCGTAACGTACAAGACAGAACACTTGTAACATCATTGTGTAATACATACATTCTATAAATGCATACAATGCGTAAAATTATATGGTGCAGCAGATTAAAATCCAGTATATGTCATAAAACTATGCTAAAAGACACATGAATCATGAATGAACCTTGGCTGATGCGTTCCTTCTTGGCCATGCTCTATCAATAAATTTCAACACAGCTTTTCTGACAGCTGGGTTTATGATAGATTTACAGAAATTCATTGCATCAACAACAGTTCTGATCGAGTGCTGGATTAGCAAGGGTTTCAAGCAATAGGATCTAAAGTTACTATATGCTGCACCAAAAAGTACCTAAAATGCTGCCGGGTCTCTTTCTCTAGTGTGCATGATATAGGTAGGTCAGTTTCAAACTAAGCGATCCATTTCATTTATAAGACTGCGATCGGGAGGGTATTTAACCTCGACCTGACGTAAAGAGATCTGGCGTGCGGTGGGTCAACCAGACGCAGGTACTCCTCCAACCCCAGTATAATTGTACGCGACCAATATTCACGGAGTAGAGAGGATCTGTGGCAATTCTCAATTTGTTGGTTACATATTTCATTGGCACATTCTCTCTTTACCCGTTCTTTCGTGCTGGGAGTTAGACTAAACCTAATTTCAATTAGGGCTGTACCGAATAGCATATTTAGTATTCGGCCAAATACTGAATAGTTTGTCAACTATTCGGCCGAAGCCGAATATGAAGCCGAATAGTTGCTTTATTTAATAAAACATGTTCCAAACTTCAAAAAACACACTTATTAAAAAAACAAATAAAGCACCATTTTAAATGCATTCTATACTTTTATTTCTCTTGATTGTAATTAATGTAGCATCTTTATTTAAAGCATAAAAGCCAGAAATAAAGCAGATTTAAACAAAATCGAGGGACAAAATGTACAGAGGATTGTTGAATATTCAGTGCCAGTTAAAGTAGGAGGCTTCACAAATGCAAAAGGACTGCCTTTGTGAATCAGTTGCATTGCATTCCCTATCCAGTTGCAAAGTCGATGCGGTGCAGCTCACATAGAAATGTATAAAATGGTTAATGTCAGCTCATGCAGGACACAAGTCAAGAGGAAATCTGAAATGCGTGAACTCCATCTCACAACTATTCACCCCACTCAAACAAATTCTGCTCACTTTTCACTTATCTTGGCCACTCCTTCTCACCAATACACAAACATATGCAACGTATCATTCCTGATAAAATATCAGATAATGTTAAACTCAGGAGTCGATAAAGAAAAAAATAGGAGGGACTGTGACGTACGCAATGGTAAGTGAAATGACAGGAACTGAAAGTATCTATGCATATTTCTTTCAGTTTGTCTTTTCCAAATGAAAAAAGTGCACATTGCATGTAAATATTCGCCAAAACAAAAAAGATGTTCCTGTATTGTTGCAGGCTAGGTATAAAAGATTATCACCTTTTATGTCTAAGAATCTGTAACAAAACATGCCCTAAAGAGCAGATTACAATATAAGATATTTTTCAGCTGTGTGATAGCAATTTATCTGGTCTAATTCTATTCAGTTTTGCAAACTGAAGTCTATGTTTGCCTTTCTGAGTTCATGTTGCATTGTATTCACATGAGAATGTCAAAGTATTCGGCAAGAGCCGAATAGAAAGAAACTATTCGGCCGGAGCCGAATAGCTTTATTTCAGCCGGAATTCGGCTGAATACTTACTTGAAGCCGAAGTTCGGTACACCCATAATTTCAATGGGCCTGAAAGGCAGCAGCAATGCTATTAAATTGAGAGGACACTTTGGGGAGATATTGGTGGGGGACGGGAGAGAGGAGTAGCCCCTGCACTTTGCTCTCGGACCACACAACTCCAGACACAGCCAATTGCTTTGTATGTACATTTTGGCTAAAAGGCCAACTCCGCATTGCACTCTGGTTCTTAGTCCAGTTTGTATTGGACTTTTATTTGGACTAACTGAAAAGAGAATGCACACATGGACCAATGCGTTAGCTTCCGAAGTCCCCTAGACTTCTTCTTCAGATAGAGTAGGGGTAAATAGTAGAGTTATTCTACGCCAACTGATGATGCTCATGCATTGTTCCAGTTAGTCCAATAACATGTGCTCATGCAAATGAATGTATGGCTATTGACCAATGAGTAAAGGCCAATTGTTGAACCCCGGTGGCATGTGCACTTACCTAAGTGAGCCCATGGCTAATGCAGGCCGTTTAAAGGAGCAAGTGCCTCATTCAAAATATGGTGGTAACAGTAAAAACGTGTGGCATTTGCATGAACTCCTGTTTTCAAACTACCTCCTAATTTATGTGTTATTTGTGGCATGGGACCATAGAAAGCGCTTAATGTGGTAAACCTGAGTTGTGTACCACTTGCTATACTTTCTTTGTACCCCATGCCACAAACAGAACATACACTATTCAAGTAAGAATGGACAGTTTAGCACTTCAATGTCCTGTCGTTTTAAGGCCTCTACCCGACATTGAGTAATGTCAACTACCAGCACACCCTCCGTCTCCCCGAGATGTCACATGGACAACTCTTCTCCCGTTCCTTTCACGGGGGCAATTTGCAACCACAAACGTGTTTGGATACCCCCCATTTGCATCACATGGTCTGGCCCTACAGGATCTACACTTCGGGCCGCGGAGATGGATGGAAAGTTGCGAGTCCAGCAAGCCTGTGTACTGATTGTTGCCCCGCCGCATCCTGCCCTAAGTCTGCAGACCCCCCCTTCTGATGAAACTGCACCGCAAAGGAGTTCAGTCCAGTGCTCACACGTGCCTGGGAGCATTGTCTCTGTCACGCCCAGGGTCCGATTGGTAGTACACCCTCTTTTGGCGCTGCCGTTTCGCCGCGGGTCGGTTCGGCGCGGCCAGTTCGCGGCAGTGGCTGATTTGGCGTGCCCACTTTGGACCTGTTTGATGAGTTAATTCACTCTGTGGCTAATAGATTTCACCAGTGTTGCTGAATAAATGGACTTTAAAATGCACAATTTGCATCACACTTTATCAAAAAACTCTTGCTTAGTTACTATTCAAACAGTGTCACAAAAGAAGGAATTGCCATTTGCAACTGTGGGACACATTTTTCTTTGGTGCCCGAAACAATTTCATGGCCCAGTCCGCCCCTGTATGTGAAATGCGTAACATTTTTTGTTCCGGAAATAAAATAATTGCCTGTTGGCCTTGCATCTGACCTGCGCAGTGGGGGGGAGTAGGGGAGGAGGGGGGTTTAATGTACTTTCCAACAATGGGCCCAAAGACATGCGCAAGAAGGCGTGCACCGTTTGCCATATCGTTCACGCACTCTTCAAATCACCGGACCGGTCAAGTGTCACGGTCTGGACCTCAAGCGGTACGCGGAAAAGGCAGCTTTGTTGACTTGGCTGTTTTACTGCACATTAAAGGACTCCGTCCGTCCTGTGGGGTGCACTCCACACCCCAGCCGCGCAGTGAGACTGAAATGCACACTCCACACAGGTCGAGGGCTCATCCATCAATCTCGAGCGCGCTTCAGGTGCTATGTGGGAGATGCCTGCGGCAGGGAAGTCCTGGGTGGGCAGGCATCTGCGGTGTCAGTTAGGAAGGCACAGTACCTTGGCGGCTCTGGCATTGCCCAGGCAGCGTCAGTGCCGGTGCAGAACCCCGGGCCCAGAGGAGCGGAATGGAAGCGCGTGTCATTAAAACCGGCGAGCGGCCGATACCCAAACGCACCAATTGGTGTCTTGTTCTGTACAAGTCACGGCTCTTTTTTTTTTTTTAGCAAAGCCTACAAATCAACCATGTGATCTTCCTTAGCTTAGCCCCACACGTGCCTGGGAGATACAGGGTGTGGTTGGGCTGGGGCACGGGGTACAGACACACCACAGTCGGATTCACGACGAACTTTGAAAGCACAGACAAACGACCGCGTTCAGATCATCGTTTCAGTCTGTCCCGTACAATGTTCTGTGCTCAGGACCACACACACTCTCTGTGTCAAACAAATGAGCCGAGACTTGAACTCGTGGCCTCTGACTCGCACTCCAGAAACACAAAAGGGGTGCAAGCTCTGGCCTGTCCCACTCACCCCTTGTACAATTTTGGAGCATGGTGTTGGTGTGTGATGTCTCCCCGGCCTACCGATGCTGTGCGGCGTGTTAGATGCCCAGCATGCAGCACTGGGTAAGTGCTAGAATGTAGAGTGCCTGGGATAATGGTGAGTTGAAAAAAATGTGGACGGGGCTTTTGAACTATTCCCATGAAAGGAAGCAAGCCACATGAAAACCCCTTGAAAACATGTTTTCAAGATAAAATTGTATTTAGGCTGGTAGCGTCTGCACATCCTTAGTGGCTTCACCTTCAGGACTCATTTTACATCTTTTGATTTTTGTTTTTTATGGTGCAAACCGGTCTATGGAGAATGTAGCGCTGCACATGTTGCTGAGGGTAACATATGAGGTCAGGAGAGGGGTTACAATGTGTGGCACACGATGCTCTAGGATTGTGGGTGGGATGTGATGCGCGCGTCCGAGGCGCTTCTGCGGCACCTATCCATGGACTCAAGAGTAAGGCCTGGAGTGCCTTCCTGAAGTGCCAGAGCGGTGATGCCACTGGGATGGTGCTCCAGTGGGCAGGGGCATAGCAAGAGAAGGCCTCTTTCCTGCTTATGCCTTATGTGCCCGTTTGCTTTCTAGCCTAGTTATAGCCTGGCACTAGGAGGAGCGTGACCCCCCTGTGCAAGGTAGGCAGGCACTCGAGCAGTGGTTGCCTCAAAGGTGATGCCTGCACCCTTAAAGAGTATTCTGGCTGGTAGGGGAAGCTGAGGATGGAAGAAATGTGGTGTAATACAGTCTTGTGTTCCATTATGAGACGTGCCACAGTGTGTTGTTTGGCAGCCCTAAGTTGGGTCAAGTGAATCCCGGGAATGCCAGGAAGGAGGGCCTTGACTCTGGTACAAATGTTCTCATATGGAAGGCAGGAAGTCCACCAATATGCACTATTCAAGCAAAAAATAAAAATGAACAGAATATGAGAATAAAGGTCTGCACAGCAGGAACGGTCGTTATCCATCATTAGCACCCGGTGCACAGCCTCCAGCCAATCAGCATCATGGAGTGCTAGGGTGGAATCGCTGCTATAAGCCTGCACTCCAGAACACTGAGGTCTGCTACTAAGCTCCCTGGGCTCCATTTTGTGTGTCTAGGGCCACCTGCTTGTCTCTCTGCCCCTTTATCCCTCCCCTCCTATTGTTCCACTTACCTGCCGTCGCTGCCCGCAACGGCTTCAACGACTCCCTCCTCGCCTGCCTCACAGTGGGCATGAAAAGCAAGAAGGGACTTGCTCCCAAGCTCCTTTCACTTCTCCCTGGTGGTCATCTTGGAACGGGCTATTTTCCCCTTGGATGAATGGGTGCTACACTCCTCTTGCTCATTCATCCAAGGGAGACTTTGTTTTACCCAAAATGCACCTGGTGCAACAAGCTAATAACATCAAATCCTACTTTGACGGCTGGGCTTGGGAGCTAACAGCCCCTAGTCCTCATCACAGCCCTTGCTTCGTTGAGTCTTGAGGTGCCCAGGATTTAGGACGGGGTACATTGCTGCTGATACAAATTAGGTCGTGTGAATAGTATTACAATGTCCTAAGGGCTCTCAAAGTGTTAAAGAGGAATTGAATCTATTGGAGGCTATGGAATAACAAATGGCACTTGTTGCTGATCTTAGTTCTTAAGGTTTCCTGAATAATTTCAATCAAATCTTCCAGAAACGGTCAGTTATGGTAAACAGACAGCTGATGAAAAAATGGCAGCTTGCTTCGATGGCTACCTCTGTAAAATGAATCAAGGATTGGTCAAACTGTCTGCCTCGCAGAGACCGTGATGCAAATTAAAAGGCCAATTGTGCAGATATGGCTTTACTTGGTTGTCACCGAAATGTGTTGCAATAGACAAGTTTATGCGTACATCAACGAACGTAAAATAAATCTTTTAAAGATGTATTTGTCCTTTTCAACTCCTTCTTACTTGTTGCTCTAAATTTTCGTTAAAAGTTGACTTCTTGTTTGTATGCATTAGTTCCAAAGAGTAATCAATTGTTAAGCTGCTGAGTCTCAATGTGAATTTATATTATAATGTATTCAGTTATTTAATTAGATATTTTAAAAAAGCAATGACATTATTTGGGCACAGTATGCGTCAGAAGGGAATGGAAGAGTTGGGAGGAGAGGGAGCGTGTAGTACGCAATGACCTTTGTTTAATAGGAATGCTTTGAAGAATTCATGGAAATTGACATGGTGTGTGATCGAACACATGGGGCCTCATTACGACCCTGGCGCTGACTACGAGGTTCTTTCTCCCTTTGCGGGACCCGGATCAGACGTCTGGTAAAACCAGACGTCTTTTCCGGGTCCTGCGAGGGGAAGAGGGAGGTAACAACGGGACATTTGTAATGTGCCCGTTGCCACCTCCCTCCCCATTCCCATTGAGCCCTATGGGGCCTCAAATGGGAATGCGGAATGGTTCCTGCAAGGAGGACTTACCGGGTCCTCCTATGTCGGAATGACCGGTAAGTCCCCATTGCAGGAACCCGGTAATGGAGCCCGGTTTGGAGGCAGCCATGGTGCTAACAGCACCATGGCTGCCTCCAAACTCGTAATGAGGCCCATGGTTTTTGGCATCTATGGAGAGGTTGTCTACTGGCGTTAATCCATGTAACGGAGAGCCGGCTGCAAACCTGGAAGCCGAATCCAATAGGAACTTTGAGAGGTGAGTTCAGAATTAGGATGGAGATGGCAGCTGGTTAGTTACAATCTATTCGTAAATTTAATGTTCTAATTAGCACCTTGTGTGGGTGCACCAGCCAATCAGGTTTCTCCAAGTCCAGGCTGAATCTAGAATCTAATGATTGAAGCCCAGCTGTGGAGTAAGCCACGTGGTGCTCACACCCACCGGTCGTCTTCTTTCACTTTGTCTGCTGCTTCCTTCATTCGTTGTGCTCCCCCAGCACTCACCATTTGCCTCCTGGCCCAGACTCACCTCTCCATCTTGCAGTCCTCCCTCGCCATGGCATAACACACCTCACTTCCCATCCTCATCACCACGTGGAGCCCCACCCACCATTTCCATGAGGGACATGTTAGGTAAGGATTTCTTTTGTGTAAAACAACGGCCCGTGCGCTCGCCACGCCCTGTCATTTCACACAAACATCAATTGCTATCAGCACCCCAGTTAGAAACGAATAACCTCGCCAGGGCCTGGTGTTAAGGCCTTCATTTTGCTCCAGCCTATAATGTGGCCGTGCACATTACCAGCCAGTGAAGCTTGCAGGAGCGGTTACTATTGCTATATTAATGAATGTATTGATGCTTTGTAGGGTACCACATACAGGCAAATGTTGCTTGAAAAATATAGATGATTCTGAAGGGTGATCTGCCTTTGATGGCAAGCCAAAGTGACAATGTTATTCCCAGACTAATGTGTTCTGCTTTTATCGGGTGTAGTATTTATTGAACTGTGTGATGCTGTGCTTCTGCAAACACGGAGTTTGCCATCATGTACACAGGCCACTGAAATAATCAAGACCTGCTAGAATGTGACCGTGTCTTTGGCATGTGAGGAGGGGGAGTCTGTGGTAGGATTTATAATGTGCTTCTTGTTATAGGTGAAGGGATGCTTCCTGGGTTGTAGAGTAGAGGTTTTTGGCAAAGGTTGCTTCTGTGTAAAGGAGGTCACAGGTTTCTTGTACAGATGCAGGGCCTTATCTAAAGAATTAGGTTGTGGCCTGGCCTCAGGAGCGATTATACCATTAGAGATGAGAAGGGCCGCCATTTTAGAAATATTTTCTTTGTTTGATATCCTGACAGAACTTTCAAACTCTTATATGATAATTATTGTAACCATTGTTCAAGCAAGACCTTGGTAAAATGGATGCTGCAAGTTTGTTGCATCATTGATAAAAGACTGAAGCACAGCCAATGCACTGTGGATAAATCACCCAGCTGCGCAGCAAACGTAGATGACGCCGTGAACACAGCCTGCCAACATCTGAAAACAGGACGGATTCGCCTCATTTGGATGCAAGTCTAACGCGATTGGCCAGTTGTTGGCGTGGCGTTGCACTGGATTGGCCAACAGGGCGTGCAGGCTCTCAGGCACAGGCCTGCTTGACTGTGTCTAACAAGTGTGCGTTTGCTTGCATTGCAGATCCGTGACGAGATTTGGTCCCGGTGATTGAGTTACCAAGTGTAAACGCAGGAGGCCAAGTTCTGAATGCCCTCGGTGATCTTTAGCCAGCCATTTTGCGCGCCTCAGTAGCTTAACTGTCCGTTGGGAATGCTGAGAAAGGCTCTCACGCATGACCCCAATGAACTCCACGCATACAGGTCACTTGCCACTCTGCATTACGCTCATAAACATCGACATGAACGTTGACCTCAATGCAGTATCTTGTATGTGTTCCCCTGCTGTCTGCATAATTATCTCCCAGCCAAAAAAACTACATTTCAGTCATATTACGAATACGTATTTTTGAGTCTTGCTCTACCAGGATGGAAACAAGGCAACATGAAGCTTAAACATAGGTTTAGAAAATAAAGTACATCTATAAAACCGAAAAGGCGTGATGTTCAAGCTTTCATACAAACGTCATCACGTTCACACGTTGATATTAAAGCAACTTTTTCTTCCCAGCCAACGCTTTGAAGATTTAATTGTACCTTTATATGAAAGGTACAATTAAATCTTACAAGTCTCTGAATGCAAAGAAAACAAGCCTTGCCAAAGCCAAAAGTTTAGACCTTTGCAGTTGGTGATGCATTTTACATGTATAAGCATGACATGTTGTTGGTCACATAAAGTTGAGGCCTAGCTCAAAGAACATACAAGCTGAAGGGCTGGTCATCACATGACTATTATGATGTTAGCTGCCAGTCTCTGCTGACTGATGAAATATGTCCAACATTTTATGTCATCAGCTGAGAAAGGACACCGGAAGCTTCCAGAGCCTGCAATGGTGGTCCATCAAAAACTTTTGATCTCTCCACAATCCAGCGTGGCATCATCAACAATGTTATCCAAAGAGTGTAACTCTTATCAATGAGTTCACTAGAGGGCAGCACATTCACAGTGTACTGAAATACAATGCAGACATACATGATATGGGAACATGTGTGATAAACATGTTTGCAGAAAGATGCAACTATTTTGTAATACCAAGACCCAGCACCAGATCCTCAGCCACACCCATGCAAAGGGGCATCAGCACTCATGTAGGCATGCGATAACTGCGGAAAGGAAGGTCTGCTAGAGGGACGGTATACTGCCTTTCCATGTACTTCTGGGACAACTGAACCAGCCCCTGTACTCACTTCATGCCTGCTCGTTTCATGCTTAATAACTAGGGGGGGCTTAGAGGGGATCTACCCCCAGTTCTTGTGGCTGTAGCTCTGGATAGAAGCTCAGGGGCTACAACCAAAAGGCTAGATATCCCTGACTTCTGACAGTCCCGACATCAGCGTAGCCCCGGATCTTTTCCCGACCTAGCGACTCCCCTGTTAATAAGAGAGCTTAGGTTCCATTCATATCCCAGCCCCCTACAACCTAGAGACGCCTCCAGTTAGCCGGTCAAGTGGCACAGCGAGTAGAGCACTCGCTTTGACATTGGTGCAGAGTCTCCTAACGCAGGTTCAAATCCCGACGGGGCCAAACTCTGCCTTTCATCCTTCCGAGATCGATAAATGAGCACCACACACCATAAGCAGTGCTCAGATACCTGAGGGTTCGTAGCACTATATAAATGCCAAATTATTAATAGTTGCAAAATGTAGGACTACCATATGCAGAACCACATGCGGCCTTAGAAGGTGGTCGCTTCATCCTACCAGAACAAAGTTCTCGTAAATGGTATCTCATTTTGTGCTTCCATCCGCCTTAGAAGCTCTGCATGCAACCCTTACTTCTTCCTTTGCCTTCTCTTGCTCCCTGTACGCCACCCCGACCTGCACCGTGTGCCCAGTGAGAGGAAGGGAAAGCAAGAAAAAGAGAGAACAATCAAGAGAGAAAGACAGATAGAGCGTGAAAAGAAGAAAAGATAGGTGAGGTGATACAGAGGGCAGAGGGTGGTGACTTCATTTGCTACTCAGCTGCAGTGCAAGGGAGGGTGACAACTTCTAAGCGGTATGCCACACCTTGTTCTACAACTAAGCCAAACGGTGACCCAATCTTAAATCGAGTTACCTCCACTCCCCGCTGCACCCACGTCTCTGCAATCTTGCGCACCTCGCACTGGCGTCCATTTGCAAAGTGTATTCAATTTAAAGCACTAAGCCTGGTGCATCGGGCTCTGCATGGCTTAGCAGCCGTCTATCTACAGGTGAAATTCAGGTTCCATGTCCCTCGTCGGGCCCTAAATTCAGCTGAGGCCTGTTTGGTGGAGGTTCCACGATTTAAACTGACTCGGATTGGCAAGTGGTCCTTCTCAGTGGCTGTCGCTTCTTTGTAGAACTCTCTGTGGGCAGTGGATGATTGTATGTCATTTAGGCGCTCTCTTAAAACTTATTTATTTTAGTTTTCTCTCTGTCCCCATCATCCTGTCTAAGTTCACGCCAAGATGCCTTTGGGCGTATGTTGCGTTCTACAAAATGCTGATACGATAATATAAGATTAGAACACAGATACATGATTCAAAACACTAACAAGCCACAGAGGTAAAGCAGAAACATAGATTATGAAAATGTGATAGATATAGTTGATCACTTTGGGTATTAAATGATAAGAGGGAAAATGTAGGCAAGAAGTAAGAGAAAGCTAAATAAACACAATTTGGTGACTGTGGCATACTTACTTAATAGGATTCAAAAACTGCAGTGTGGATCGAAGAACAGGGACAGCTCGAAAGCGCGAGGTTGTTAGGATGAGGTCAAGTGACACATGGGCTGGAATGGCTTTATGGTTCAATGGATATTTCCGATTAAAGAAAGCAAGCAAAATGGTTCAAATGTCTTAAAGCAGTGAGCCAGCTTGAAGGGCTTAATGAGATTTGACAGTGGCTTTACAAGGTGAGGCAGGCTCTGGGCAAAGGTAGTGAACAGATATGGCAGGCGTCAGCCTCTCGACTGTTGTTCAGCTCTCTGTTAACAGGGCTTGAAGGTGTCTTGGTGTCTTGAATCAGAATAATGCTGTGCGTGGTACCAGCATTGCCAAGGGCAGCACCTTTGACATGGTACACCTGTAGGTACTTTCAGCAGTTCCCTAAAAAATTGAGCCACTTGTGCTCCCCAGCTACATTATCAGGTCCAAACAATAATGTGTGCTTCAGTCTTGCCCCAGCAGCCCTGATGTTTTGTGCCCCACGATCCACGGTTCTAGCATACCTTCTGTGGCCCAGGAATCTGGTTCTATTACTTGCCCAATGTCCCAGTAGGCCTTTCGGAGTATCCAAATCCTGTACTTGAAGCAGTGGCTGGCATGGGGAGAGCCCTGCAGAAATAGACCCCACAGGCTCCTGTCGGTGAAGAATGGGGGTCCCCCTAAACAGGATCGCTGATCGGCAGAGAAGCTAATTCTAGCGAAAATATACTTGGGTTCAGTTTGAGATGGAGCATGCAACCACGCCCAGTGTGGCCACGGCCCCTAACCCAGTGCTTGTGTGCCAGGAGAGTAAGTCTTTCAAGAGTTTCTAGTGCTTGTCCTCGGTGCTTGCCTGAGAACATGGAGCCACTTGTTCCTTCACTTGCGGCAGATCCTGTCGCCTTTGTCTCCAGGTGTTTGTTTGACCATTGTCCCAGGGTCACTGCTGCACTGGTCGTTATAGTGGCACTACTGGTGTTAGCAGCGACATCACACATGTTTAAAGGTGCTCTTAGTGGATGGTTGGTCCGAATGATGGTATTATTAGCTGCCCAATTTGGTTGAGTCATGGAATAGGATGAGAATAAAGGAAAATGACTAGGCCAAAGTACTAGGATGAAGGAGAAGGACTAACAAAAAGGATTTAGATGAGGAGAAAGACTAGAATGGTTGACTAGGATGAAAGATAAAGCATTAATGCAAAGCTGAAGGACTGTTTATTTGTTGTATTTATTTATTCATATACAGGAGAAACAATGCTCTTTTGATCACAAAAGAACGTACAAGAGATAAGAAATAAGATTTGACGGGAAACAATGAGGTGAGTTTGAGGGACATTCTGTAGATGTTGCGCAGGGGAGTAAATGGAACAGTCACCGGAGACAATACATAAGTGGACATGCATAGATTAAGGAAAACCAACATTGGACATTTTTAAGTGCAGGTAGGCGGTACGGTCAGCTGTGCTCAGGACGTGACCATGAGGGGTGAAGTGCTAGAATGGAGGCAGAGGAAGCAACAGACAGAGTCAAATTAGAGATAAGCAAAAAAAAAATGCTAGCTAGTAGGCAGATGAGAGGTAGGTTAAGAGGGTAACTCAGAGGCGAGGAGGTAGTCTTTTAGTTTGGTTTTGAACAAATCTGTGTGAACTGTTTCTCGGATGTCCGGGGGAAGAGAATTCCATGCAAGTAGCGCAAGAATAGAGAAAGAGCGGAAGCGAGAGGAAGCACAGGGAGTGCGGGGAGCCACATGGGTAGTTGAGGAGGCAGAGCTGAGATTACGAGAAGGTTAATGGAGCTGGATAGATGAGGAGACATACAGTGGTGCCTTACTGTGGATAGATTTGTGAACCAGGATACCACATTTGAATCTGGTTCTGCTTTGTATCATCCATCATCCAGCCTGGTGACAGTACAAGGAAGTAGGTGTGAAGTGAGGGAGTTCAAAGAGAGGCCTGGTAGCGAAGTTAATGATCTTGTCGAGAGGACAGAAAGCATAGTTAGGGAGATCAAAGAGGGCACTGACACGGTAGTCCAGTTTAGTGAAGACAAGAGTGGTTAAGAGATGCTTGGTGGTGTTGAAAGGAAGGAGGTGCCTGATTTTCCTAATATTTCAGAGGTTGAGGTGAGCTGCTGTTCCAGTTTTGGAGATGAAAGTAGTGAAGGCGTGAGAAGGGTCATAGATGATGCTGAGGTCTCTAGCTGAAGAAGAGTAGGGGAGAGTGTCCATGGGAACTGGATAAGCAGAGGAAGAGATACGAGAGAGCTTTTGGCAGGGAAGAAGTGTACCTCTGTTTTGGTAGAGTTTAACATCAGAGAGTGCAAAGCCATCCAATATTCAATGGCAGAGAGACAGTGGAAATTTTGATAGAGAGATCAGAAGAGAGTTTAGGAAAAGAGAAGAAGATTTGGGTGTCAACCGTGAAGAGTTGGCACGAGAACCCAAAGGAGGAGATTAGTTCCCAAGAGCAGACGTGTAGAGTGTAAAGAGGAGTGGACCCAAGTCAGAGCCTTGTGGGGTGAAAAAGGAGGCCCAGAACAAAGGGGACGGTCTAGAATGAAGGAGGAAGACTATACTGAAGGACAATGACTGCGATGAAAGGTCAAGGACTACGAAAAAAGACTATGATATCTATCTATCTATCTATCTATATTCTTGTATAGCGCCACCAACCCATAGGCCTCAGGGCGCTCACAAAAGAAGGAAAGGGACAGAAACAACAAAGAAACAATGGACAGACAAAGGACTAAAGAAAAAAAAAAAAAAAAAAAAAAAGACATGAAGACTTGGTAATAACTAAGCCTCGTAAGGCCAGCAGAAGGGGGAGGAGATAACGGAAATTAAGTTCAGATGCCGAGAGGTCTACGCTAAGAAGGCAGAAAAGGACCTAGCCTTTATCGAACAGGAAGGTCTTCAATTTCTTTTTGAAGATAGGCAGAGACTCACTATTAGAGAGGTATTTAGGGAGAGCATTCCAGAGAGCTGGAGCCCAGGAATTAAAGCTAATACCCCCAAATCTTTTTAGGATAGATGGGGGCTGAACCAAGACAATGTTGCTACTTGAGCGCAAGAGACGGGTGACAGGTTTCTTTTTGATCCTGGTAGCGAGATAGGATGGAGCTTGGCCATGAAGGCATTTAAACACAGTAGTAAGGCCTTTGTGGTGTAGGCGCTGTTTCACAGGGAGCCAGTGAAGGCTACGCCTGGCACCAGAGACGTGCATATTGCGCTTAAGGCCCATTACAGCGCGTGCTGCGTTGTTTTGTATGATCTGCAAGGTTTTGATGTTGGCCTGGGAGGTACCGATCATAAGGCTGTTGCAGTAATCGAGCTTGCAGTTTACAATGGCGGCTGCAATCAGAGCAAGGTTCTCTTTCGACAGATAAGGACGGATCTGCCATAGGAGCTGGATGTAATAGTGACACGAGGATTTGAGATAATTGGCCTGACGGGTAAAAGATAACTGCGGGTCAAAGTAAACTCCTAAGGTCTTTACTGACTTAGATACGGGAATTGTATGTTGTCCAATCAGAAAGTTGTCGTAGTTTGTGTCTAGTTTCTTCAAATTTTTCTGGGTGCCTAAAATCAACAACTCTGTTTTCGCATTGTTGAGGGCCAGTGAGTTTAAGGCCATCCACTTCTGGATTTCAGTGAAAATTGAGTTGATGTGCTGATAAAGAAGAAAGTCAATGACAAAGGACGATATTGGTGGATTATGATGAAGAAGAAGCACTATGACAAAGGAATATGCTGACAAACTATTATGGAGGAAAAGGATTATGACAAAGGACTATGATTAAGTACTAGGGAAAAATACTTTGATGAAGGAGAAGGACTATGATGAAGAACTAGAGAGAAGTACTATGATGAAGGGCGACTAGGACGAAAGACTATGATGAAGGAGAAGGACAAGAATAAAGGACTAGAATGAAGAGAAAATACTATGACAAAGGACTCTGATGAAGTAATATGAAGAAGAAGAAAAGTGTAGTGAAGTACTATGAGGAAGTAGAAGGACTATGATGGAGGGATATGAAGAAAGACTATGATGAAGGAAAAGGAGTAGGTTGAAGAAGAAGAAGAAGAAGAAGAAGAAGAAGAAGAAGAAGAAGAAGAAGAAGAAGAAGAAATACAACAACAACAACAACAAAGAATAGGACACTATGATGAAGGACCATGGCGAATGAGAAGGACCATGGCAAATCAATATGAAGACGGAGAAGGACAACAAATTACTGTAAAAAAGGAAAACGATCAAGAAAAGGGAGGAGAACTTTGCTGAAAAATGGGGAGGGGGTGAATATGTCCTAAAGTGATGTGATAACTGGATAGGCAGGCTACACAATGTTATGATGAAAGCATGAGAGCTTGGGAGTGTGCTTGAGTAATCCTGGAAGTTTGGTGAGTTATTTGCCCAAGTATCTCTATATGTTTAAACCCCAGGTCAAACGCAAACATATTATTTCAGTGACAGCCAAAACCGAACAGAGATTGTAATAGTCAATAATAGACTGTGTATTAAGGTACATTTTGTTGGTAAGAAAACTGAATGGAATAGCATGGTTAAGCTAGTAAGGTAAAATTGAAAAAGCATGGCACCTAAATGTGAAAAAGGTTATTATGAGGAGTTTGTTTTCTGTCATGTCATGACAGACTTTATTTCAGTTCATGGTGAGAAAGGGTAGTACCTTATGGCGGAGTAGGCCATCAAAGTATAATGAAGCACAGCCATCTTGGTGAGGAGATATACCTGGAGGTCCCTATGTAGGCTGTAGTCATTAGATTTAGGTAAAGGCAGAGGTGGGTGTGCAGCCAACAGAATAGGTAGGGAGAGAAGGGCCAGATGTCTGTCTTTCTCTATTCAGTAATAGCATGACACCCTTGTGGTATGTTATGTTATGATGCCATGCTTTGACTGTTGACATAAATAAGCCAATGACAAGCTTGGTTGCTTGTACAGTGGTTCATGCCATAGTAACGCTACCTCACAGGACATTGGATCAGGGAGCGAATCTTTCTGGGAGCAAGTCAACGAGATGAATACCAATGCTCCCAAAGAACAGCACCAAAGGTTCCCTCCCCTAGCTAGCCACAGTGGAGGTGATTGGTATGAATGCAAAGGGAAAGCTTTTCAAAATGGACTCAAAGGTATGATGAAACGTAATCTGGGCAGCTTGTGCATCTGCAAACTCTTTAACACCAACCGTTGCTAGTGGTTTTAAGTTATAAATGCAGATTTGACATTTGTTTGACTACCTAACAAAAGTTTACATTTTCATTTTGGCATCATTTTCCATTTTTTCTTTTTCTTGTTTATGTTATAAAGGTTTTACACTTTTTATACTGCACCCAGCTACCACCATAGTAGACCCAGAAGCCCTAAGCTTGTTTTTTGTGCAGAATGTTTAAATATATGAGCACCTCTTTGGCTCATCAGTGGTCACACTTGTAAGCCTTCCACATTGCCACGGGCAAGCGCAAAGGCTTGCCCTTTTGTGCAAATAGTTTAAGGCTATGAGCACCAATTTGGCTCAGCAGTGGTCAGGCCTTCAGGCCTTGCACAGCGCCCTTGTTTCTTTGTGAGCCTGGAAATGTTGAAATCATGCGTAAGAAAACAGGAGAAAAAAAGCCCTTCTACTTACCCTCCTGTTCCAAGAACGCCCACAGATGGCCAGGTTTTACATATAGGAAAGTTGGGAGGAACTATGGGCACTTTTAAATGAGGGTGTGTTTTGAACCATGGGTCCTATGAGTCTAGAAGAAAGATTGGCGACTTTAGGGCACAAAAAATAATTTGTGATGCAGTCGGTGCATACCAATAGCATTTCCAGCAGCCATGCCAAACAAATATTCTGCTTCTCAACATCCTTTCTCTTATCCCTCCTCTCTGTAGCAGTTTGTTGACCACTTGCTGCACAAAAGTGGCACTATACGTGGCAAAACCAGAAAGTATTGGACTAGCATTGCCCAAATGGAATAGGTATCCTCTCATTTATAACACTAATTTCAATGATCAAACCATTCCTTATGGTGTGCGTGATTTCATGAATGACTTCTAAGAACAACAATCACAGGTGGGGGCATGCATATTCAAAATAAAACATGATAGGGTGTATGTTTAGTTGTAACCTTGAGACCACTTCTAAAACACAGTGTGTAGTGAGCTAAAATGTGGCTGTAAGACCCTCTTGAGTGGAATACATTACATAGAATTGGCTATTTGAGCCATGTTCGTTCTCAGTAGAGGGGCTCCCACACCCTTTGTAAATTTTGTAAAACTTGGGGTTTTACCCTAAATTACTAAGGGTAATCCAGATGTGGACCCTTTGCTCACTGTGCTTTAGAGAGGCTCAGCTTCACCTCACTGATGAAGCCCAACAGGGCCAAAACACGTGTCTGGGGCTGCTGATGGTACTCTTGTTCAGAGGAGTTTTGCCTAGTATTTCGGCACTGGAATGCCCGCATGGGTGGGACCAGACTGATATGTGAATGGTTATTTCTCTTCT
Source organism: Ambystoma mexicanum (assembly GCF_040938575.1). NCBI lineage: Eukaryota > Metazoa > Chordata > Amphibia > Caudata > Ambystomatidae > Ambystoma > Ambystoma mexicanum. Next base: position 1,309,047,790 of record NC_090930.1, on the reverse strand, counting down.
GTGAAGGGTGCAGTGATTTAAACGTGGTTGTAGACCCTCCTGAGTGGAATACATTCCATAGAACAGGCTATTTGACCCATGTTAATTCTCAGTAGAGGGGCTCCCTCGCAATTGATAAACCTCGGACATTCAATGTATGTATTCCCGGGGAGCAATTACTGTACCAAACTGATCACAAACACCATAGTATTCATTTTGTCACAAAGTTCATGACTCTGTTACATATGCATCACTTCACCATATTTTCTTAAGTTTACACTGATGCACAACCCCCAGGGTAACTGAAGATAGATTACACAGAACAGTCCTAACATCTCTACCGTGCATATTTTAGATTGATTAGGTGTTGAAACCTAGCCATCAACTGATAGCAAAGCCACTGCAAAGCATCCCCTCTTGAAATGCAGAGATACTACAAACTGCTTATAAATGATGGCACACATACTCCCCCAAAAGAGACATGTTTTGCACATGTTGACAGATTTTCTTAGAGAAAGAACTGCAAGTAGTCATGCAGTAATGTATTTTAAAAGTCAGAATTCCTAGCAGTTTTGAACTTTACTATACTGCCTCAAATGGTAGCCAACCAGATTGCTAAACCATGGAAAGTACATTCATAAAGAGACAATGGATGCGCGTGTCCTTTCAATATGATGCCACTGGGATTTATACTGTGCACCGTTGCCATTTGCATGATCTCCAGGAGCTATAGCGGGTCTGAAAGAGGGGGTGATAGCGGGAGAGGGTAGGTTAGGTTAGTGGAGAGGGAGGGTAAATGCAAGATATCTTTGCTGTTGTCAAATGTGTTCAGATCAGAAGTACCCTAAACTCTGGGTTCGGGTCTGATTCTAGGAGTCCTCAATGGAGGTCAGGTGCCCTGAAAACCACTATCCTTGTATTGAGTTTTACCTAGTGAAAACACAGGTGGGAAGCAACAAAGCTCAGGTCAACAAGGGGATACAATGATCGAGTACAATATTATGGATACACTTAGAATGATAGACTATTAATAGCACAGTTGGAAGGATATATAGAGAGAAGGGGCACAGATGGTTAGTGGCAGGCATGCAGACTATGGAGGGAAAGCGAAACCTAGTCTTGGTTGAGGAAGTCCCGCAGATTATCAGTCTATCAGATTTTCGCTGAAGAGATTAGGCGTCAGCTCTTTTCAGATTTGCAGAAGGGAGGGGCCAGTCTGATGTCTACAGTTTATGAAACATGTGGCCTTCCAAACTGCTTTGTTAAGTACCTTGGGTCTGCAACTGGTATCCAACCTCCTGCCTATCCCAATTAGTCCAGTCCTGTCCCCCAACTTCCTGCGTTGAAGATAGATGTCAGTATATTCAGGAATGAACAAAGGAATTACTAAAAGCACAAATGAACACATGTTAAAGAATTCCCGTAAGCCTAGGCTTGCTATGCGAGCATTCATAAATCTGCCCTGGTCTCGACACAACCTTTAGTGGGTTCCATGTAATAATGTTGCCACAAAAATCTCGCCATGCAAAAATCTCACCGAAAAATGCCCTTTTTTTGTGGCGACATTATTGCATGGAACATGCGGGGGACACCCCCGCAATCCCCAAACTTTTTTTTTCTTTTTAACATTTTTTTTTTGCCCCTGTCCCCATATATATGGTCACCCAAATAATATCGCCACGACATTTTCCCGGCGATATTATTTACGGCGACCATATATATGGCAATATTATTACCTGATAACATTTAGTTTATCAAAAGAAAACTCATCCAGCAAGTGCATGCAGGATGTTAGTAAAACATTATCCAGTTCCCACATCCCATCCCACATTGTATATAGACGACATCCACCCTCAAGACCCTCCCTGCAGAAGCTCTCCTTCCCTACCCGAAAAACATCAACAGCTCCCTAACTCAAGGCACCTTCCCATTGACTCTAAAAATAGGGCAAATCCACACTCTACTAAAGAAACTCACTCTGGATCCTGACAACCTAGGTAACTATTGCCTCATCACCCATAACATCATCGAGAAAGTGGTAGCCACGCAACTTCAACAACGCAGCGACACCAGCAATCTCCTCAAACCGACCAATCTGGGTTCAGACACAGATGCAGCATGGAGACGATAGCCATACAGGTAGTCAACGATGCTCTCAACATCCTTGATGATGGCCACCCTTGCCTCATGGTTCTACTCAACATATCTGATGCTTTTGACACAGTGGACACCAAGGTGCTCACGGGCACCCTACATCAGCGCATATGGATCAGTGACCTTGTCCTACACTGGTTCAAGTCCTACCTCTCCAGACACCAATAGTTTGTTCAGATGGACTCCTATAGATCACCACTGCTACCCGTCACCTGTGGAGTCCTGCATGGTTCCATCCTCTCCTCATCGATCTTCAATCTATACATGAAGCCGCTGGGAGTCCTCCTAGTCACACACAACATCCACATCCACCAATACTGCGACCACACACACCTATACCTCAAGATCGACTCCATCAAGGACATCCACAGACTCAAAACCTGCCTCTCGCTGATCCAGTTTTGGATGTCCAGTGCATACTTGAAGTTCAACCCCTACAAGACCGAACTCCTACTCACCAACACCACTGAACACACAGACATACAGACATGGCTATCAACCATGAACCTTCAGGAGTTCACACCTGAGCTCACCTCCTGCACCAAGTCCCTCAAGTTCCACATCAACAAACACCTCTCCTTCAAGACACAAATATCGAAGAAAACTCAGACAGCCTGGTATCAACTCTCCCTCCTGCGGAAAGTCAAGCCCTTCATCTACCATTCAAGCACTGGTCATATCCTACCTGTATGGGGGCAATGCCCTCCTCGAAGGCCTCCTGTCATCCGCCCTTGTGCCCCCACCTCATCAAGGGTCTACGCAAATACAACCACATCACCCGGCCCTCAGTGACCTTCACTGTTACCTCTGAAAAGTGCTTTGTTATGCATCTGTACTGCTGTATACCCCTGTAAAGCGGTCCGTTGCGTATCTGTATTGTTGTATACTTCTGTAAACCACTCCGTTGCTTCTCAAAGCTAGGTCCACACTCAATAAATACCATTATAAAAAATAATAATAATAATAATTGTTGTTTACTAAAGAACAATGAGGTAGGTTCCCGTTCAGTTTGTTATTTTTTGCATGGATCAGTGACGGCTGGTACATTTATTTTATTAGAAGGGCGTAAACATTTCCCTCAAATATGTTTGAGCAACCGAGTCACTGAGAACGTTTTTTTCAATGATGGGTTAAAATGATTCATTATACAGCACACTTTCTGGGCAAAAACTGGGCAAAAAGCTAGACAGTTTGTAATTGGTTTTGTAGGGTAACTCCAATCCAAAAATGGAATAAATGCAAGCTAGCAACGGTTCCCAATTCATTTTCATGATGTCCTTGCCCACAATATATGCCAGTATAAAAACATCTTCTAGCTGAATCAAGCAATACCTTTGGGTCAGACACACACATTGTAGCCAAATTAAGGATGGCTTATATAGAGTTGTTAATTTGAAGAAAAGAGGAGTCTACTAAGCAGGCATGGCTTAACCTGAATAGGGCTTTGCAGACAAACAACAACATAGATTTCTGGCAGTTTGTAAAGAGGGGTGCGAGGGAGGATGGTGATAATACCAACGCTACAAAAAAATGCCATTTTTGAACAACAGTATCTTGACTACTATGGCACCTTATATAGTGAGATTATATCAGATGAAACATCTGCCAGTTCTAGCTCCTGTGATGCAGGCATGACAGTGATGTATACTAACCCCGTTTCACCATAATAGGTGAAAGTGGCATTGTTTTCACAAAGAGTAGGTAAGGCATACCAGTTGACATCCTTAAAGAGCAGTCCACCATATAGACTCCTCGCCTAACAATATTTGTCCATGAATTGTTAACAGCGAACATTGTACCAGGTAGTTAGCAAGGGGCTAACCTGGTCCCAATTCAAAAAAGGGAGCACATCCTTTTCCACAAAACTATTGTCCCATCTCATTGTTGGATTCCCTAGGGAAATTCTTTGGCAAAGTGCTGCATACTAGGTTGGAAGACTGGTGTAATTCACATATTGCAAAAAAGGTAGCAGGTGATCCACTCCAGAAAGAACATGGCATGATAACCTGTTCTGAGCTGAGAGTTTGCAGCACACGCTTTTTGCTCACTGTACTTTTCACAGATGGGAAATATCCATTTGCATATCAGTCTTTGTCCCGCCCACATGGGCAGTCCAGCACCGAAATGCTATGGCAATTCCTCTCTGAACAAGGGTACTAACAGCAACCCCATACACGTGTTTCAGCCTTGTTGGGCTTCATCAGTGAGGTGAAGCTGTGCCTCTCTGAGCACAGCGAGCAGGGTGTCCTCGTCTGGTTGCCCCCAGGTAACTCTGGGTGACCAAACCCAAGTTCCTTGCAAATATTTCAAAATTCACATATTGAACTACCTCCCATTCAAGTGTCTCGGGAGGATAGCTCAGGGGCAACCTGCTTGCCTTGGAAGCAAGACGCACAGAGCAACACAGGTGCGATCCCCAGGTCTGCGCTTAGAAACCTCTGGGTATTAAGCGTGTTATATATAACCTATCATATCAAGTGGGCCTTTGGAAGGGTGTCTCAACCATTTTTGACCAAGTATTTCACCACCTTTGGATCCTATATACATTTGTTTTAATTAAAAGACAGCTTTTATAGATCTTCAAAAAGCCTTTAAAATGTTTTCCAGATCTGAGTTATGCTATTGAAACAACGGGCAATTACAGCTGTTTTAGTAGGTGCAGTGTGGCTGTTATGTAGAAAAAACTTTGCAAAGGTGAGAGGTGGACATGACTCAGGTTATGCTGCATCTTTCAAGATTAATGTGGGGATCAGGCAGCAGTGTGAATTGGCACCCCTGTAGTTCTCCTTGTATGTAAACTATTTGATAAGAGACATTTCTAATTTAGATGCAGATGCCCGAGCTTTGGAGGTCAACGTTTGGCGACTCTCTTCTTTGCCAACAACACCATTCTACCATCAAAGACACCAATGGGTCTCCAACGGCAATTAACAACTTTTAATAATTCAGTGAAGGACCAGGGTCTTGGGCTAAATGGTAATAAAATGAAGATCATGGCATGCAAACCTCTAAGGCAAAAGAAGGTTCTTCATCCTAAACTGTACAATGAAGGCACAATGGTTGAAACAGTGGACGATTTTGACTATATCGGCATCAGAATCAGTAATACGATGAGTTGGAATCCCCAACATTTATGTTGGTTAATGGCTGTTGGCAGCCCAAATACTTTTTTTTAGGTCTTATAAGAGTGAAATAATGAAATGTGTAATCTTTTCGAAATGAGAATAATTCATGTTTGCTGTCAGTTGTTATTATGGTTATTGTTTTGATGGTAAAGTCGAATCAGCTCATGATGTTGTTTATTATATTGATCTTATTATATTTGCTGAACACTCACACTTTATTCTGAGGATGCTGCCACCCTACGATTTCTTTGTATGTTTATTTTCAACCTTAAGAGAACCAGATGTTATGGTAAAACCATCCAGCATTTGATACGTAGTTGAATTAGAAATGATTCTATCTAAGTAATTCACAGAAGGTGACATTTTAAAGATTGTAATGTTTACATATGCCATAGCTATTGTTATTTGTTATTAGTATTGGTTTTTGTCTGCACATTATTGGCATGAAAGTGGAATAAAGTTATTATTAAAAATATTTTCACTCTGACTATGCCCATACAGTTCCATGCCTGCTGCACAAATATTTGCCTGTATTCACATACCAGTACATGCTCATGTTTGTTTTGCACACCATTCCAGTAATTATACTATGAGAAAACATGTCCACACTGGTCCTGACAAAATATGAAAGTAGCCCCATGCAGCAAAATACTCCTGTTGGCTTTGCCATTTAAAATGCCATGCCTAATATGAAAACTGGCTGCCACAAAATGACAGTCCAACCAGGAAATAACACATAATTCTTGCTTTATCATAGATGTCCAGTAAAAATGCAGTGTCAGAGTAATACATAGCTAGACTTGCTGCACCAATATGTCACTCTAAACACGTAATAAAACTCATCATGTTTTGTTATAAAGGCCCAGTAAGAAATGCCATGCCAAAGAAATAGCTAGACTGGCTGCACTGCAATGCCAGTTCAGCCAGGAAATATCAATTAACACGTTTGCTTAGTCAAAGATTACAGACACAAATGCCATGCCACAGTAAGAAATGACTAGGCTGGCTGTCCCAAAATGCCAGTCTAGACACATGATAACACTTATCATGCTTGCTCTTGCTGTATCATAGAAGCCCAGGCCAGGAAAACAAATATTGTGCCACAGTATGGCTAGACTAGCTGCCCCGAAATGCCAGCCCAGCCATATAATAACTTTTAAAAGGCTGCCTTTATAATAGATGCCCAAAAAACAGTCAGGCCACAGTATAAAATGGCTAGACTGGCTTCCACAAAATGCCATTCTAGCCACATAAGAATCCTTAACATGCTTGTTTTATCATAGATGCATATTAAATAAAGAAAATGTCATGCCACAGTAAGAAATTGGTAAACTAACTGCCCCAAAATACCAGTCTAGCCATGTAATAACAGATTTCTTTTTTTTTATTTTAAATCAACAGATCTTTTCACTGGGCAACTATGATAGATGCTCAGTAAAACGGCTTCTGCTCCCATAACCCTTAGGCGAACATGTCTAAATCTCTCATAGGTTGATCAGTACTTACTAAACTGTTCCACAGAAAGAACTGAAATATACCTAGAAGTAGGTAGAACTGTCCCTAGGCCACGTGTTGGGCTGCCTATCTAAAAGGGATAGTAGGAGAGATGACCCTTCACTAAATCAATAAAACAAAAAGGTGTCCTTAAAGTTACCAGGAGCACTTGTGCTCCTAGTGAAAACAATCGTACTTCCTTGTGAGGAGAGATTGAACTCTACAGGGTGGAGTGAGAGTGAGGATGAAATGGAATCTTAAAAAATAAAGCACTGAATGCCAAACTATACATTTGTTGTTTTGTAAAAAAGATATATATATATATATATATATATTCATGGAAAAATCTTTAGTTGCACGGACGTTAAAGTGAGAACTTAATGCAACAAAACACTAGAAATTCAGCTAAAGCCACCTTAACATTGTGCCCCCTGTTGCGCAGACTATGACCACAATGATGATATCATAGATCACATCACTGATGACATCATTAATTACATGTTGTATGGGAACACTGATGACATCACAAATCACATCACTGATGCCATCACTGGTGACAACACTAAGTGCATTGTATATAACTGATTACGTCAATAATGGAATTAGACATAACATCATTTATAAGTTAGTTCATGAAAACTTTGATTACCTTAATAACAATTTAGGCCATGGGCTTGGCCATGACAAAGGTGAGGGTCACTGGCCAGCACCAAAGGCCAAAGCCAGTGGTCGATTAGTGTTAAAAAATATCAATGTGCAAGGTTAAAAGCCATGCCTAGTAGCCCTTCACTGTTTTAAAATATACAGTGGGCAACATTGAAAGCTGTAGTCAGTGGCTAGGGCTAAAGGCCATAGCTAGTGCCCATTAATGTGTCAGAATATACAGTCGGCACAGCCAAAGGCCGTGGCCACTGGCTAGTATTGTGTTGAAAACAATGGCTAGCAGCTGGTTAATGTATATAATATGCAGTGGGCACAGTTGAAGGACATAGCTAGTGGCTGGTTAGTGTTGTGTAATACACAGTGGGTACCGCCGAAGGCCAACGCTTATTGCATTTTATTATTTTAAAATGTACAGTGGACATGGTCAAAAGATGTACAAACTGATCATGGTCAAAGGCCATGGCTAGTGGCCCATTTATAAGTTAGAATATATAGTGGGCACAGTCAAAGATTGTGGCCACTGACCAGTATTGTGCTAACGTCCATGGCTAGTGCATGTTCAGTGTATATAATGTACAGTGGACACGGTTGAAAGCTGCATTCACTGATAACAGCCAAAATCTATGGTTGGTATCTTGTTAGTGTTTTAAAATATTCAGTGCACATGGTTGAAGGTTGTGACCACTGTCCATAGCTGAAGGCCATGACTAGTACCCATTCATGTGTTAAAATATATTTGGCCATGCACACTGACCATAGTACTGCTGTAAGGTAATTAGTGATGTCATCAGTGATGCGATCTGTGATATCATCATTGTGGCCCTAGTCTGCACAACAGGGGGTGTGAAGTTAAGGTGGCTTTAGCTGAATTTCCAGGGTTTTGTTGCATTATGTTCTCACCTTAACGTCCCTGCAACTAAAGTTTGTTCCTTGAATTTCAAAGGTTTTGTTACAATGTATTGGTCAACTTAACGGCCCTGCAATTAAAGTTTTTTTCCATTGAATTTCGAAGGTTATGTTACAAAGTATTGCTCAACTTAACGTCCCTGCAACTAAAGTCTTTTCCTTGAATTTCAAGGGTTTTGTTATTGCACAGATTTTTAGAACGCTTCCAGACCACTAGCATGGTCTTTGGCCATGGTCAGTGGGGATAGCCTTTGGCCATGCCCACTGTCCATTTTAAAATGCTACAAGACCACTAGCAATGGCCTTCGGATTGCAGGCTTTGAGAACTCACAATGTTTTTAGGCAATGTGCAGTGAGATGACATAATTTGCCATGGAGCACACACTTTGGTTAAGGAGCATTCTTCAAGTGGTACACCCCTTTTTTGGGTCCATCATTTTGGCACGGGATGATTTGGCATGCCCATTCAGCCACAGCGCCCATTTCAGCGCACCCTTTTTGGCATGTAAGCCATCACCACCTCCCACTTGCGTTGTTTTTCTTTAAAAAAAACACTTTATTTAAGCAAACAGGCAGACAGCTTGGACACAGGCTTTTCTTTTAATTTAATTAAATTAGTTAAATAAAGTAAACAGACATACAGCCTTGAACCCTGGTCTGCCAGAGTTCCAGGCCCAGCATTTAACCACTTGGCATTTAAAATGTTCAATAATAAAAGGCTAGGTATGATACTTGTGAAAATCCAAACACTAAGATAATTGTAGCATAATGGCTAAGTGCTGTGTCTCAAACTTCTCAAGGCCAGGGTTCTCTGATGGCAGCGTTCAACATATATGGGGTTCTCTGATGGCAGTGTTCAACATATATGGGGTTCTCTGATAGCAGTGTTCAGCATAAATGTGATTTTTTAAAATTTCATTTTCCCATTGTATAAAAATGTGGATGCTGCGTGTTATTAGATATTTAAAACTAAGAACACACACTGCATTCAGGACCGTGGACTATCTGCTATCCATTCAGTAACCGGGACCGACCCTGCTTAGTTTCAAAGTGAGGAAGGATCCAGCCCCCTTAGGTCATGTTTCTCTAAGTGTTCTTCTAACAGGGCACTCGCACATTATAGGCAACATGGCTTTAGTGGGCTGATCCCTTCCTCCTTCTGAAGCTAAGCAGGGTTCATCCCAGTTACGGCAGGGATGGCAAACCCATTCTTGCTGTAAAATACCTATTTTCTTATTTTGTATTATTGACTGGGAGACTACAAATACCAGAATGCAATTCAGTAAACGGCAAAAAATTGTCTCCGAGTACAAAACCTTCAAGGACTGACAGTAGCACGGTTTAAACAAATTAAATAATTCAGATGCCCATTCAATCGCCCATCCATGCAGCGTCTGGGACGGACCCTGCTTAGCTTGAAAGCAGGGCTTGCACTGCTTACCTTCAAAGCAAGAAAAGGTTCAGCCCATTCCTCTAAGTGGTCTTGTAAGTTCAGCTAATTTATCAGGCAACATGCCCTGAGAAGGCTGGCCCTTTCCTCTCTTTGAAGCTAAGCAGAGTCTGTCCTGGTTATTACATGAATGGGAGACCTGCATGGCATTTACATAATTGGCCATGGCCTTTCAACTTTTCACCCCCTCTTTGTAACCTCAAATATAGCCACCAGCCAAAAAAACATGCTTCCCTGCCATCACCAAGTGCCTTCCCCCCACTCCACACTCCCCAGACAGCCTCCTCACCTCCTCTTCCCTCTCCCTCTCCCTTTCACCTGCTTATGTGATGCGGTTTCCTTTCAGATGGTGGCTATAGCGGAGGCTACAGAAAGCTTTGTGTTGCAAACTCGGTCCTGGACCACCTTTCACTCAGTGCTTTCTAGCCATCCCCCCACCTCTACCCTGATGGCAAATATGTTTTTTGACCTGCAAATAGCTTTCTTGACTGCGTTTAATTTTCCCATAACCTCGGCTATATCCACAAATATCTCTCGTATCAAGAGAAAAACAAGAAGACAGTCATTCATTTCTGAAAACCATGATCCTGCAATGCACCATGAGAGATATACAATTTTTAGGGAAGGGGGCACCTCCTTCTCGTCAAATTTTTAAATAAATATGGCACGGAATAACCCCAAACCATGCATGGATTGCAAGTCATCGCTTGATGCCCAAGTTGTTTGAGACCTGGTACAAATCCATCAAGCGGTTTAGGCTGTGCGCGTTGGCAAAAATTGACCTTTTTTGTCTATGGGAAAATGAATGGGAAGTAGGTTGCACTTTTTTTTACGCTTAATAACTTTTACACCTTTTAACTAATCTTTACGAAACTTTGAAGACTTTTAGTCACTTTCGGAATTTTGGCTAAATCCGTTACTCGAATCAAAGGTTATTAACAATAGAAGTTTGAAGGGTTCCTATATGTCTCTGACTCACCTTAACTACAGGGCGGCTATGTAGGTTGCATTCCAGTAGGGATTTGTTCACTATTTGTTCCATCCTCCCTGAAGTATGTAACTCAAGATTCATAAAAACCATCATTCATTGCTGTCTGTTCCAAAATTGTACATTTCTTTTTTTATATGATCTATTTACTCAGGCATTCTATAACCATAGTAAAGGATATCCTTTAGACCTGTTCACCTAGTGCGCTACAGATACAGTCTAACTGGCAGAGGGTGCCCAAAAATTAGGATTGACTAGGTGAACCCTGTTTGTTCCCATAATCCTTACACCACCCTTATCCCCCATATCCTCCAAAATGAGCTCGCTGGCACAGCACTAACACCATCACATGCTCATTCACACACAGCATACACTTGTGCACCCATAGATCATGATTAATTTTGAAAAAATGCTTACCTGTATCGATCTCGGTATGGGCCCTTCTCTTCTCCGCAGCCTTCATGGAAGCCTCCGGCTTCTGCACAGAACACACAGGAACCAGGAATCGCAGCACTCTTCCTGGTTACAGCATATGTGCGCAGGAACCGCAGAGCTTCTGACGTGGCACCCCCGACCCATTACTATGTGCTGGGAGCCACAGGAGCGCCCCCTCGCACATACAAATGTGCATTTCTCCAGCCTGCATCCACAATGGGTCATGCAAGGCTGCGGGGTATTCCCTTCGACTCAAAACTTAAGGGAAAAACTAATGCTATTATTTGGCCAAAATTAAGTGATGTATGGAGAAGATTTAAATGCAGTTTTTCTTAAATATGGCCTACCTGTGGTAACACACTTGAATACCATAGCAGTGTACATTCATTGTATGTGATTTTATTATTTGCATTTGTAAGGCGTATACACATGAGGTGCCGGACAGACATAGCCTATATCTGGGCACTTCTGCAACAAACGAGTCAAAGAAGTAAAATAACTAGTCGAATGTGCTAAAACAAGAAAATACGGACTAATTAGATGAAAAGGTAGGTCCTAAAAATCATTAGGGAAATTAGGGAGCAAAGCTTTAGAAAGAGGTTGTTCCAGAGACGCGGGGCAAAGACTGGTGAGACATCCTGTTGCCCGAACATGTAACAGGAATTGAATGGAAGGCCGCAACTGGCGCCCTGTGAGGTGAGGTTTAATTTTTACACAAAGATAATTGGGTGCTAATCCATGGAAACATTTGAAAACCAAGATTAACATTTTAAAGGTTACTTGTTGGGAGATCAGAAGCGAGCTTCTAGCCATGAATATTGGGGAGAATTTGGGAACTTTACAGATGAGCCTAACACATGCATTTTGAGTGATTTGCAGGTGATTCATCAGGTGGCCCAGGAATCTGGTCTATAAGGAGCTGTCATAATTCGAGAGTTGATGGGGGAACCTACCACCACTGTGTGAGACGCAAGTGGGAGAAAAGGTAGAGTCCGTTTTAAAAAGCACAGATAATAAAAAGGTCATCTAACAACATAGTTAACTTAAAGAGTCTTTTTTATTTCATGTTCCCATAGGAGTCTGAGATTCTTAATTTTAGTAGCAACCCTAGTGGAAAGATCGAATATATTAAGTGGTCAAGGATATCTAAGAGGGTATTTTAGGAAGTGGGAAAGGCCAAGAAGCATAGTGCCGATTTAGGATGGATTGAATTGAAGTTTATTATTTCTCAACCATTGCTTAACTTCAGTGAGACAAGACTGAAGGTGGGAAAAGTTTTATTGGGGACCAAACACCTTAAGAAACGGTTGCAAACGCTCAGTGTAAGAGTGGAAATGGATGTCAAATTTACGTATGATGGCCAACAAGGGAGAGATATGAATATTAAATAAGCGGGGGAGATAAGGAAGAGCCCTGAGGGATGCTGCATGTGACCGAGAAGATGACTGATGTGAAAGGGCCAAGCTCAACAGCCTTTGGTCTGCTGGTCAGCAAGCTGCAAAACCCATCCAAAGTAGGGCATGTGATCCATCCTAGAGTTGAAAGTCTAGTAGGAAGGATGCACTGATCCCTGTATCAAAAGCGGACAATAAATTAAGCAACACGAGAAATTACGAATGGCCCTGATCTGAATGCAATAGTAGGAGGACGTCCCAAACTGGGATCAAGACGGTTTTGGTACCATGGTCCAGACGGAATTCCGATTACAGTGCAGCTCAAATCTGGTTGTCTTAGGCAAAGGTGCCTAATTGCTGGGTCACCGTCTTTTCAAGGATCTTGGCGATACAATTGAGCTCAGAAATTGGTCAATGGATCACCATTTCCTCGTGCTCAAAAGAGGGTTTCTTGAGAAGAGGTGTGATAAGACAGGTGTAAGGACTCTGGGGAACACACCTAGAGCTTTATCTGACAATGCAAAGGAAAACATCATAGTCAAATACATAATTGTAACTCCCAGGCACCAACGCATCAATGGTGCAGGGACGACAGTCTGGCAGATTGGTCAGGAATGGCAAGAGGCCCATAGGGATATGTACAAGCTACTTGGCTGGCACTTCTGCTGTCTAAGCTGCCCCGTGGTCCTGTTGTCTTGTAACACTCTACTTTCTGCATACAAAAACGGTTTCATCAATAGTTGTTATTAACAACCAAGTCAATGTTACTCATTTTAACATACCTGGAACTTGGATGAAAAGCAGAGTGATTCAACCATACGGCTCTGTGGTTACACGCTGACCTCCACCGGGGGAGTGTCAACCCACAGTGCAATGCCACCGCCTAGCTGTGAAGCACATGTCACAAACTGATGCTACATAACTAGGAGACAGAATCAGGAAAGCAACTGCATAGCCAGTAGCAACTGAACGTAACAAAATGCATGATGACCTGAACATCCGGGTCTGGTAGTGAATAATCTGAAACAGAAAGCCGGATGTGTCCTTTGGAATGAAGGGTTCTTGTCAGTTGTCATGCTCACAGGGGAAAGCACAGCCTGGACAACAACGCGTTTGCCCGCAGATTAACAGACAGGCAACTCTCTTGTGATTGACGGTATGTCGGTGCACGCCAACCACAGCTCACAATGTCCTTCCCATCATAACCTTCGGATCACGCCGAGACGGGCATTTTGGTATTCAGCGCGTTTCCAGGAAGAGGTTACAGTTGTCGGGAATGCAGTACTTTGGTAGAACAAGTGCGTCTAGCTTGGCAACACTGTGGTGAAATCATGTTTTGCATGTTCATTTAATACTGGTTTTCCTATTGAAAATGCTTCACAATTGTGACAGTGAGCTCTGTTCATGGCCTTTTTCGATTTTTCAAATAGCGGGAATCATTCATGTTGCTCCATTGCAAATGTGGGAGCCGACAACCAACCCGTGCAGTGTGAATCTCACTGCTTATCATTTATTTCATTGTTTATTTTTTATTTTTATTTATTTATTTATCATTTGTCAATGTGACTCTCAGTAATGCCTGCAAGGGCCTGATGTCCTCTCTGTCATATATGATCGAACGTGTCATTTGCTATTAAACCAACTATGAAATAGGTTTTTTTCATAAAATTACAGCAGATGTGTATTGCAAACATATGTATGTAATGGTCAGGTTACATGGGAGTGGCTCCCTTTTTTGTGAGATGGATATTTATGTATCTCTGTTTGTGTCTATCTATTGTTTTCCAGGGTAAAAACTGAGTGTTTTGTTTGTAAGTAAACAATTAGTACTAAATTGTGTGTATGTAGCCGCTGGTCTTTGCAGACGTTTCCCCCACTCCCTCCCTCCCTCCACCCCCCAACCCCCGTTCACCTCTAAACTTCTTACCAATAAGTCCCTTGACCAATAATAACAGCTTGTCTGTCCCCCTTTCCCTTCTGTTTTTTTTCTCCCCCTCCCTCCCCAGAATTATCTTGAACAGTCGTTAACCTTCAACTGTTAATGACTTGTTTTGTTCTTCCCCTCACACCTCCTCTCCTCTCCCCACTCCCCCTTCCTTCCCCCTCCTCTTTTCACTCTTGCACTGCAACAATTGCCATCAGGCATAGTAATGTTACTGCTTGTTTTGCTTTCCCTCGTTCGTTCCTCCCTCTACTCTCCCTTATTGTTACATGCACTTGGACTATCTATTATGATTTGATAGCTATTTTTCACATTCTGTACTGTTTCAAGGACTTGTAAGAATGTACTTGTATTTTCCCTTGTTCCCGCCCTTCTTGAAGCACTTTGAAACACTTTGTGTGTAGGCGCTATACAAATAAACAATCAATCAATTAATCATGGTCAGAAATACTTACATGAGCATTACGTCTCCGTTGTTTTTTTGGGCAGAGGTAAATTGAGAGGATAATGGGAGACAAATCAATAATCAATTTGGTGAAACGCCCGCAAGAAGTCAGCAATTAATAAAGTCTTGTATAGTTTTGAGTATTTAAAGCAGCTATGTTAGACCTACTTTTGCAAGCCATGATCAATGAGCGACATGAATACCTGATTGAGACTCAAGTGATCTACACACACATACATGCTCACTTCTGACAGATTGCTGTGCCATCCCAAATATTTCTGTCTGACAGTGTATGGTAACACCAAACAGACGAACACGCCTTGATACTTCAAGGGTGTGGTAGAATACGACAACAGTCCATTCTGCAACTGCTTGCTTATGAAGTACAGTTCTCCTTTAAAGCACAAGAATCTGGCTGCATGGGTAATACGCTCATCCTGAGGAGCCTTATGCGTTAGAACCTTCACTGTCCTATGGTATGTTTCGATCGCTCCTGGCTAACACTGCATGCATGCAAACTATCACAGTATCGATCTCTATCTTCCATCCCCGCTCCTACCTGATAACTCTTTCATGAACTCTCCTCCGCCTTCACCCTCCCGCTCCTCTCATGTCCTTGTCCATTCCTCTGTAGACTATGCTCTGGATACCCCAGGGGAGGACACTATACCATTTTCCAGACAAGCCTCTGCATCTGCACTTTTAGTATAACGCTATTAACATAAGATATGTGCATATGCTAAAGGAGGAAGTAAGAAAACAATGTGTGGTCCTCTTAGATAGACCACATTTCTCCTTACCTACACAAGGAAGAAAGTAAGGGAAAGATAAAAAGCAGAGTTACAAAACGATATGGGTTACACCACACACGTGCACCAAAAACACACAGTCAATACTCTCCCCTCCAGGCAAAGCACGTGGTTCCCCCAGGATAGATACCAAAAACCTTAAGACTGTTCAAAGGTTCCCTTTACAACAGGGTATCCAACACCACTGATAGATTATAAGCTAAGACTAACCCTACACCTATTGTTTACACCCATCCTCACTCCTACACCTATACCTATGTGTACACCCCAGGGTGGTCTAAATATATACAGTAACAATCCTCAGACTGATGGCAATTCCTAGGAGGCCACAACACTCAACATTTACCAAACATGCCACAAGGACAGCAGCCACAAAACCTAAAGTTGAAGTAGTCAGGTGATACCAGTCCATTCCCCATAGCCTGTGTTATTTGAGTAACCAACCTACAAATAATCTTAAGCCCTATGAAATGGGGCAACATACATAATTCACTCCTAAACTATACAACTTGAATAATACTAGCATCTCTGGAACCCAGACTCCAGACCCATGCTAGCTTTTGAGAGTGCTGCAACACAACCCTATTCCTCCAAAAATGTCTGCAGATGAAATCCAAACCATGGGAAATGCTTGATAAGACTTGAAACAGGTGTTATTGCACAGTACCTCAAATGAACAGAGAGATCAGTTTCATTCATTTACAACATTGTGTTGGCATCCACTTGCGAGCCGCCATATACTTTCCTCTACCGGGGATGAGTGCAGAGGAATCCCAAAACTGACACCCATTATCACCCCATGCATTGTAAGGGTCGCGCCACACCCTTTGTTTCTTTTGACAAGGGAAACAGTTGATGAAACACATCTGCACTTATGAAGTAGCGATCTGCGCCGCTTCACTGTAACAGATGGAGACGTTCTAATGCGCAGTGGCATCACTGAGGGGAGCTGGGGGTGCCTGTGCCCCCCTATGAGACCCTGCCCCGTTTCTCCCCCACCCCACCAAAGGCGAACAGTGACCGTGTTCTCTGTTTGCAGTGTTATTTGTGACACTCACTAAGGCAAATGTCTGCATATCACACGGCAAATATTCTCCTTTTGTCTCAAAGCTAGCAGTGATCTTGGTAAGCATTCTGGCATTTATATGAACATGAGCACGAGCCACTTCTCAGGTGTTCCTGCCTGGCTTCTGCACAGTGACCTCCATAGTGTGCAGAGCATCTTGCAGCCCCTCCCATCAGAATGGAGAGCACAAAACTGCTGATGGGCCATTAGTCACTGAATAGTTCTTGCTGCATTCTGATGGGAGGGGAGCTGCACTGGGGTGTGGGTAGTTGGTGTGCACAAAAGCCTCTCTGCAGGAGTGCGTGTGATGTCAAACATTACCTTTCACAGTCTGACACCCCCCACTTTTGTCTGTGGCCCCCCTACATTTGTCTTTGCCCCCCTCTGTGCCCCCCTTAAATTTGATTCCTGGTGACGCCATTGCTAATGCGTCATCCTTCGTTGCAGATGTAGGGGAGAGCGGAGCTCCCAGCCGCTCCATCGCCCCTGATCCGCTGCACAGACCTTGCCTGTGCTCCTGACCTGCATGCCTTCCAAAGCTCCTACAGAGGTCTCCTCACCACGTGGCCTGCCGCTCTCTAGATCAGCTCCCAAAGTACTGATCCAGCACAGGCCCATCTCTGCCCAACCCCCTTTAATGCCAGTGTGCCAGGGCGGCTCACCCTCCACGCATATGTATCAAGGTAAGATAGTGCTGTACTATTCATGCAACGTCAGTTCCTGTCCTTTGGGCTTAATATGCTTTTACTGTTTTCCCCTTTTATTTCTGCCGCGTGTATTGTTTTTACTATCCTGACATCAATAGTCCCCTACCCTTGTGCTTGGATGGATCATTCTACCCTGCTGCTGCTTGGGGAGTTATTTTCCTTTTTGTTTCCTTTGAGCTGCACTTTCCTGACTACATTGATACAGGCTTTAGCCTGTTCTCTGCCTCCTCCCTGTTAGCCTTGCACACTGCTCGCTGAGGGTGGGTGGCCGTTGAGGGGTGGTGGGTGGTCCAACGTAGCTGCTTCCCCCCTCCGCAGCACTCCTTACTTGTTTTTGTAGTTTCTGTAGCTCCTTGGTTCCTCTGGGTCCTTTTCATTCAGCTGGTCGCCTTGGTAACAGAGCTAAGGGCGTCCCCATACACAGACCAGCCGTGAGCCTCTTTATAGAAAAGTCCAGGAAGTTGTATTTTACATATGTACAGTTCATCAGGATTCCAGTTACTCGGGTAATATATGCATAAAAGAAGACCACCCACCGGCCATCTTCATTCGCTCCAGCTCAGGCCCCCAGCTCAGACACATTCAGAACACTGGTTTATAGTCATAATGTCGACAACCAAAATGTCGACAGTCAAAATGTCGAAAAAAAAATGTCGAAAAAAAAAATGGCCACTTTTTTTTCAATGCATTTTTTTTCTTAAATGGGGGATTCCCCCCAACCCCCCTTTTTACATTTTTTTTTTAATTTTTCCCTTTTTTTTAACTCCCGAACCCCTAAAATAAATATATAATTAAAAAAATGAAAATCGACATTTTTTTTTTCTACATTTTTTTGTCGACATTTTTGTCTGTTGACATTTTTTTTTCGACATTATGACTGCCCACCCAGAACACTCACACACAACACTCTGACACCTTCTCCTGAGCTGTCAGTCATATTCATGCATCAACATTCCACTAGCATACATGAACCACCAGCAGGACAGGACGACAAGTCACAACCGCCACCCAATTTTAAATCAGCTGCAATTGTTTCAGATGTCGAATGGATGTCAGAGGTAGACCAGCATAAATGCTGTCACTGTCATCCAGACGGGAGAGAAACAGCGCTCCCAGGACCTCTACTTTGTGCTGGAAGTCAAGCGAGGTCGGCATTGTCACAAGGATGTGGGCACTTTTGGTCACAACATTTGCCGTGGGATTGAAGGTTAAGTGTGCCTCAAAAATGACGTCTCGTCTCCTGGAATTCACTGTAGGTGTGGGCAGGTGTGGGGCCCATGCAGAATGGCCAATAAAAGGGGAGGGTGGTGCGTTAGGCAGCACACACAGAAAAATGGCGACTTTGCCACCATTGAGGCAGAGTTGGGAATCAAACTTCAGTCTTGTGCTATTTTACACAGGTTTTTTTTATACTGTACAGACACATCAGGATTTGGGAATCATCTCAAATCAAACTTCTGAGGACTGATTTTACGTTCCCGTGCGCAGGTGAATGTCACCCAGTAGAATGTGTCGGTGAAGCGTGTCCTTGGCGATTGATAGGTCGTGGAAAATGGGTGCAAGCGATGTACAGTACTGCTATCTACATTTCTCAGGATGTCTATGAAAGAATTGGGTTTCAGGACATCTATTTGGTCTCAAGTCAAATTAGCTAATGTTGATGTTCATGTTATTTTAAGTTATCATTTTTATCACACTTTATATCACACTCACCGCAAGCTACATTTCCATGTTCGCACTGGCAACCATGGATCAAGGGAGAGAGTGCTCCCCAAAAAAGGAGGTGGATCGCTAGCCATTGAGAAGACTGTTGTCATTTTGGGGCTGAGTGGTGACTAGTCGTTCAAGGATTCTTGGCTAGAATGGGAGAGTTGGTATCTGGCAAATGCTGGCTAGGCTCCTGAAGCAGGTTGTCCTTTTATTTTCAGCAGATTTTGTGGCCTTCAGTTCTGTTTCTTAGTGCCGCACCCTGTATATCGTCCAGGCATACTGGCAATATGTGTTCCCGTTTTTAGGAAATGTATTGCTGTTTGCTTTTGAATTTGGGGACCATCTAAGGGCAAGCACATGGCGCGGCACATGTGTAGAGATGATTCCAGACCATGACAGTTTGTTTTTTCGCAACATGTTTTTGAAGCTTTCTTCCCTATATACGCACGCTTCAATAACCTCGTAAAGAGGACCTGAATGTTCCCCCATAGGGACTCCTCATTCACGCCAAGTATAGGGGGGAAGAGAGGGCAGTTGTCGCAGTTCTCCTTAAACAAATGGGTGAGGAGTGTCATTGCCCCCATGGAGATTATTCTATAAGCTAAAGCGAAAACAAAAAAAATACGTATTGAGTTGGATGCTTTTATAAATCGCTCGGCGGGGCCCTGATTCTGGATCATCTCCTTCTGGGCTCGGGCTCAGTGAAGTGTTAGCACGCATCTTGCAAAATTAGCAAGTGCTCCTCTCTTCAAACTTTGGATGCCGCCTCATCAATGGACCCCGGCAGAGTACATGTGGCGGGTGGGGAGGGAGAAGGCAAAAGCCGTTTGTGGCTGCGGGAGAAGTAAAGACACATAAAGCAGGGTTCTACAATGACAGCTCAGCAGGTCAGGTAACTGTTGCAGAGCTGTTATATGTTTACACTTTCTTGTTAATACTATGGGCCTGATTACAAGTTTGGCAGTGCGGGGAAAACGTGGCAGTAATTCTGTTACCGCCACTTTTCCTGCACAGCCAAACTTCAAGTTTGGTTTTGGGGTGGCCGGATTTACCAGCAACTCAGAGCGGCCAGTAATTTTGGCATGCCACCACCAGAAAATGCAGGTATTATCAGCACTGGTAAATCATTAATTCCCCCAACGAATCCACTTGACTTGGAATATGTAATTAATTCTGGCAATCCAAGTCCCGGTAACGTTATTACCATTTGCCGGTATCCCGCCGGATTTACCGGTGGGATACCGGCAAACCCACAATGAGGCCCTATGTCTTTTTTTCCAATTCCTGCAGCTAAATCTACTGTAAAATGTATTGTTTCGACCTTAGGATGGGTGCGGCTCCCTCGCTTTACTCAGTGTGGGAATTTCTGTCGTGTAGCGAAAAATCAAAAGTTGGTTCTGCACCTGCAGTGACGGTCAAGAGATGGCCCTCATGGCACTGCTTGCCGCAAACTGCAATCTCCCAAAAATGTAAGCTTATCGATATCCTCCACAAAGCTTTATTAACATAGTCTTTTGTATCATGTTTTTGAGTTGTTCTTTTGAAGTGGTGATAAAAAATACACTTAATAAAGTATATGATACGAACACAATTGCAATCCCTGAAGCGGCAGTAAGCCTTTCTCCGCCGGTAACCGGCCCTTGCCAGTTCTGTCTCGTCAGATGGGAAGAACGCAGTGTACGAGAACACAGACTGGTCTGCACGCATTCCTTCCTCAATTGCCGGGCGGGAGACCTCCAACTATTGTGCCACCTGCGCCCCTGTGTTTCTGATGTCGAATCTGCTCGAGCTGTAGATGGACTCATGCCACCAATGACGAAATGCCAAGTTATGGCGGGGAAGAGAAGAATGGCCCCTCTGTGCGGCCATGATGTAATGCTCCTCCCTCCATTCGAATGACAAAGCAGGCTGCACCTTCCCGTCACCCTGAGATGCACACGCCACAAGGCCTGGCAATCGGACACTAGCCTGGCAGAGCAGTTATGGGCTTACAAGCAACAATGAGTATAATACATGGACACTTTCCATGTGAAGAGTTTCCAAGAAAAGGAGCAGGTCCTGCATCGGATACACAGGCCGCGTGTTGAGGTGAAATGGCCAATAGTGGTCAATGAGGCAAAAAGTGCGGTATCAGGTAATATTATCCCCACAGATAATGCTGCCATAATATGGTCGCCGGGAAAGGCCATAGGTGACATTATTTGTGGGGATATTTTATGGGGTAAATGGGAGCAGGGATTGCGCGGGTGTCCCCCGCTCCCTTTAAAAAAATATAGGGGTTGCAGAGGGTGTCCCCCGCAGGTTCCATGGGTTACCACAAAAAAAGGCACCATTCTTATATGGCGATATTTTTGCGGGGATATTAAAACATGGAACCAAAAGTGCTTCCTGCAGCTCAGGGCAGACACGCTACACATCTCAGATACTAAAGTACACACATGAGGACTCCTGTCACATGTGGTGGTTCTCTCTCTTTCAACAACCAGAGAGTGTGGCACTGTCATTGCCACAGTGGCTAGGCGAAGGCGTAGCCAGGATTGTCTAACAAGTGGGGCCTGAAGCTAATGTAGTTGGGCCCACCGCAGGGACATTAACACCTGTAAATGCCGGCACAGCGCTGAGTGAGTATTTACAGATTGTGGGTGCATGGGCCTTGCCCGCTTAGGCCCTACCCTGTCTAAGCGACACGTGTCTCTAAGCTATCCTGATAACCTGTTTTCCATTTTTCATACACCAAAGGGCTTACAGAAACAACTAGACTTTCGACAACAGGAACACTAAAATCATGACATTGAACTCTGGCCACCATTGGGTGATAAAGGCGAAACGAGTCGAAGTAGCACCCTTCTATACCTAGCTTGGGGTAACAATGGACAACAGATTAAATTTACTAAAGCTCGATTGTCGGTTCAACAGCATATGCCAGCTACAAGCGCCTTTGCTCTGCAGCGCCATGGATGCATTAACACAACTTGTCGATATCTATACAATTCAGGCATGTCTCATTCTGCTGCATGGAGCAGAAACAGGGGGGCCTGCTAAGATCCTGGACCTATGTAGAGGGGACACAATAGCACGCAAAGAGGTGTTTCTGGCCTTTCTGTTGAATATTGGAGGTTAGAATTTGGCCTGACACCTTCTAAATGTGTGTTATGACAACGGATGATGTGCTTGTATAATAAATGAGTAATGGCGAGATCACATACCATGATGCATGACATAGGGAAGAGGTATACCGCTAGTGTCTCCTGCGCTAAAAAATACCACGCCAGGGCACTTAACGGCTGAAAATAAGGGTTTGAGTAAGTAGTCAGGAGCTATTTTAGAGTCTTCACTGGATTTAGAATCGAAATCCATGCTTCATAGAAACATGGTAATATTAGCCCGTGTACAGGCGGGCATGGATTAAGCGAGCACATCACAAAGGGAGCAATGCATTCCTTTTATTCCTGAAATGGGGGCGCCTCCTAAATACGTAAATGAGTTCCCCTGTAATGATACTAGGCGGACTGACCTACTTCTCTTAGCAGCTTGGCAAGTCACATCTGCATGGGACAAGCTTGAAAAAAGACAAGTCCTGTCGCTTGTGCAAGGCCGACCTATTGGAAACTGTAAGGCTCCTGCAGTTCAATTGCTGTAAATGCAGCTGCATGCGTGACAAGTATTGTAATGTAAGTTGCGGCCCTGATACGCATGAGGTTAAGGGAGAACACATATGGAAGCAATTCACGACTGGGGGTGATGTTCATGTGATTTATTACGAGAAGATTCTGCAATGAAATTGAGGCTCTAATTGCTTGATTGATTAATGTGTATATATATTGATTAGTAATTTCCTATCAATTGCACATGTGTTACAGTATTTGATTGTATTCCTGTGTTTTTATTTGTATATAAAAATGTATAGACGCTATGTATTCATGGTTGTAAAATACAAGTGAAAAAGTGCACAATGCAGGCTCAAACCACCAACAGAAGCCTGCACTTCATTCATTCATTCATTCATTCATTCATTCATTCATTCATTCATTCATTCATTCATTCATTCATTCATTCGTGTTTGTCATTTGTATAGTGCCTTTCACCATAATGATGGTCACAAAGCACTGTTTGGTTGAATGCCCTCGGCGGGGACCGGAGTCCACATTTTGGAGAATTAGGAGGTGCTATTATGCGTGTGCGCGTTTCGACCATTATAGTTGTGTAAGTGTGGCCAACACCCTGTTAGTCACCCATATGTTGGAATGGTGTGTGGATAGGCGCAGCTGAGGTAGACTATGAACTAAACAGGGTGATTGTGTTTAAGGAGATAGAGAATGTCATGTGTTTCCTTTTCTTCTTGCAATTTCCAGCTCTCTAGGCACTCAGCAATCTTGAACTGGAGACTCTAACTACCTATAATGGCTGCATTCCAAGCTTACCTTTGCAATGTGAACCCACTGGCTATTGCACAAGGAGACACGGACAAGATCCTTCGTGGGAAGGCCTCGGAGGGGCCTTCCTTTTATCCCCCTGGAATGGCACTAATAGCATTGAAGCCTCTACCATTGGGGTCTAGTGTGTGCTGGGTGACCTGCAACCCTGCCGTAGGCCCTCGCTTTCAGCTCGGAACCACTGACTTGGGGACTGTAACCTAGCACGTGATAGAGCCCTCTGGTGCAGGCTCCAACGATTCATTTACACGTGTTTGTAATCACTACAAACTAGGCCATGCAAAAGAGTTGCAAAAACACCCGGTTCAAATCAGCTGAGTAAAAAATTAACTACATCCCCTTACAAATACCAAGAAGTCGCAGATCAAGGACCACAGGTCGAACTGTCCAAATGATGTGGACTTCCCAGATGTGGACAGGAGCAATGCAACCAGGCGTGGGCAT
Source organism: Ambystoma mexicanum (assembly GCF_040938575.1). NCBI lineage: Eukaryota > Metazoa > Chordata > Amphibia > Caudata > Ambystomatidae > Ambystoma > Ambystoma mexicanum. Next base: position 1,309,023,646 of record NC_090930.1, on the reverse strand, counting down.
CTGATGTGGCACACATCTTTTGGCATTGATGATTGCATCTGTATATTCCCCACCGGCAGGTGAACCCCTTCAGAGCTCTGGGTATTTTTCCCAGGGTGGAATTGAGGATTGCTGAGGCTAGTGATGTAGCACAGGTGTAGCTCCAGGGAGCAGCGAAGGGATTTGCACAGGCCATTCGCTAGAGAACGCGCAGCTTCAACGCCAGTTGCTGCAGGTAGAGCGCTGTGGCTCTGGGGCCTGATGGAGACACCCGGATGGAATGGATGCATATTGCTCAGCGGGCACAGTGTACAGGCATACATACTCAAAAGTGAGAGGCAGCTTTTTACTCAGGTTGCCCAGAATCACTAACTCTTTTCATTAAGTGGCGAAGCCAGGATTTGAACCCAGATTGCAAGTTTCCTCTTGCTGGCTTTTCCTCCTAGAGAGGTTAAAATAAAACTAACCACTTAATTAGCGCAAAGTGAACACCATGCCAGCTCCCAATCATGCGATTCCAAACCAGCTCATTGTACTTGGGGAACGCTGCCATGGGCAGCATATTACAACAGCTTTGTGCACTGCTAAAACTCTAAAAGAATGCCTTTACATTGGTTCTAATTATTGAAATGCAACTGAGGACATCCCCTGCTGCAGCTACAATGAAGCCTTTTTGGCGCGACGCAATGAACACTGGCACTGTAGCCCTGGTCAATCTGGGCCTGTCTTCCCATCCAAGGGTGTGTATGTTCAGGGAAGAGTGTAAAAAAGAGGGCTAAAGCTCCCCAACTTTCTTCACTCGGGTTGGCCGCCTATCAACAAGGTTTGTCATTAGAAATGCATATATACTGTTTATGCTTTGAGGCTTGGTTTCCTGGAGCCTAATGGTATGCTGTTTGGTAAAGGGGAGTCACATGCTCGTCTATGTCCCTGTTGGGTTAGTGCTGTAGGACATGTCTCTTTGAGCTTGGGACCTGTTCTTGGTCTTGCTCACCATTGCCCTGTATTTGGGTTTCACACTGCTTTAGTGGTCAATAATAATAATTTCACATTTATATAGCGCTACAAACCCTCAGGTGTCTGAGCACTGCTTATTATTCCCCACAGTGTGTGGTGCTCATTTATCGACCTTGGAAAGATGACAGGCTGTTTTTGGCCCTCCTGGGATTCGAACCTGAGTTAGCAGGCTCTAGCACGATGTCAAAGGGAGCGCTCTACTCACTGTGCCACTTCTGGCGTCAGCTGTTCATGTTGGGGATGCGCTCTCCTCTGCTCAGGGGGCTGCTATCTCAAATCTCAGCCTCAGGGATTTGTGTGGTGTGTGTGTCTCGCTCTCTCTCTTTCCCACGATGGTGTGCTGCGGTGGTCCCTCCTTTGCATGGCCCTATTTCGCTGTTCCCCTGGTTTGTTCAGGAGAAATACTGCAAATGATCTTGCTGAATCAAGTTGGGCAACCTTTTCCTTCTGGTGAATACTCTCTGAGATGGGAAAACACATGGGCCAGTCTCTGGCTTCTGAGGCATGGTTGGAGTCAAGGGTCTGCACAAGAACATGTTAGCACACAGGCTGTGGGCAGGAATGGGATTCCTCTCTAGTATCTGTGCCTCATTCAGGGGTAGGATTGGCATTGAATTCCCCCCGGATAAGCAAGGGAACTATTCTTGTCACACATCCAGGACTGGGCGTACATATATTCAGTTCATAAGCAAAAGTAAACAGAGATGAAGTAACCCAGGTGTTACTCTGGAAGAGAAAGCAGCATAAAGACACATGCTCATGTTACAGGACTTGTGGTTGCTACATAAACATGTAGAGGCAGGACAAGTTGTGCTACTTCTAGAAAAATTATATTCCATCCTCAAAATCACAAATCATGTGGTTCTTTGTGACAGCCTTCTGCCATAATATCTGCAGCCTTGGACACTGGCACGAGCACTTTGAGTAGTGGCTGCTCTGCTGTCCAATGGTTTCACATGAGAGTCTTTAAAGCAGAATGGACAGATGCCCCACCAGAATGGGCACAGTCCCTGACTTTCAGGCTGGTTCAATGTTTTGTGACCCATTGTGACTGGTGGGAGTGGGATAGTTCAGGCTTTTTTATTTTTATACTAGACGTCACTTCCCTAAATGCTCCATGCCAAAATTGTAATGCACCCATATGCCTTTGCTGAACTAGTCCCCTGGCACCCCCAGGATCAGCACAGTAGTGGCAACACGGCAGGCTCAAATGTCACATGTGCATTCCTGACAGATGCTAGTTCACAAAGTAAAGCAGGCAGAGGTGATGTTTTATTTATCTGCACATCTGATTCATATTATAACAATTATGTAACTTAGTCAATCTGGTGCCATGTTAAACTGCAAATATAAGCCATGTCTGGTGGCTGCTGGGGTCACACAATTATACTGCCACAGCAATTTCATATCATACTAATGTCAGATTGGTTAGCAGTGTGCAGCTCTGACAGGACAATGTGTATTAGCCATCTGTCCTAGATTTCCCCACCACTGCCATGTGGGATGTAGCCAGGATGCTGCCTCTAGGATCCCTCAAAGGAAGGCCAACACCTTCCTACCAGGGCACAGGAAACCTCCCCAAGAGATTGTCAGGGAATCAGTGCTTCAAAGGCAGCACTGACATAACACCTACACTCACACAAGGTTGCCAACCACGGGAGTCCCTTTGAAGTCAGCAGACATGGGAGACAGGGGAATCGGTCAGATTTGCAGTAACCAGAGGAGAGAGATGGGCTTAGAGGGTGGTTCCACAATCTTGTTTTTGCTAGGGCTCTCTACAACTCCCTGTCCTCGTCATTTCCTGCAGGCAAGGCACTCTGGATATGATGTCAGAAGGGAAATGGCACTTGTCACAACAGCCTGTATATGACCTCTGGCAGCAGACTTGCTTTGGACCAATCCCATGTGACATTCTGCCTTTATAAGGAAGAGAAAGCCCCCACCCCCTTAGTTGATTCTTCTTTGGACTCTCAAATGAGAATAAGGATACACTTGCCCTCCGCTGGGAATATAGTCTATTTAAAACTCCTCTCCAAGACAGATGAAGACAGAAGACATTCTAGGCAGACACAATCTCTGATACATGACTATCCGCAGGGGACAATGGGGGTGAACTGCTGTGGGCCAAGGCCTTTCTGATGCCTGTGTACTGGAACCCGGATCCTGCTCACTAGAGGGGAAGGACTCCCTTAAGGTGTCAGACAACATCTTGAAGTGGATGTGCAGGACTAAAGGACTCACTTTTCACGAAGACTCTTGATTGGGACGTGCAGCAACACAGATGTATAAAAGAAGCTTGCCCCAATTTCATCACCTTGAGACGTCTGCGAGATGGCTCAACTGCGCTCAATGCACTTTGACCCATCAAAGGACCGGCAATGCAGCTTTTGGCACTCTATGGATTTTCGAATCACTTACCAGCACCTCAAGCAATTGAGACGCTGGCTTTATCCGTTGAAGCCGACAGCCTCGTCTTTAGCTGATCACCGGCTCGACTCTGTGGAAGCAACTAATTCGAACACCAACTCGACCTGCTGGTAGCCATCAACTTGCCAGTCTCAAATGTCAACTTGACTCAGCAGTAGCATCCTTTCAATGTAAATTTGACCACCTCCTCAAACTGTTGGAAGCCATTGACTCAACCATTTTGACCGCTAACTCAATCCAATAGCCCAGTTATCAAAGCGACTCGATGCCAACTTGTCAGTGGGACTGAACAACTTAAACATCTTGTAACTGGCTTGATCACACAGTAAAAGCAGCAAGAAGCATGGCTCGATGCTTTTGAGCATCTAAGACAAGAACTCAAGGCATTGTGAATAGGCCCTGACCGCCTGGTCCACTTTTAAGGACTATAGTCATTCAGCCCTTCTTCTTGAACATTGACATTGTTAGTGAAACCTTCAGCCTAAACACCCCATCATATTTGCATCTGATTATTTTATTAGAGTTTCTATTTTTTAGAACCTTGATTGGACATTATTTTATTTTGGAACCATTGTATCAACAATGTTTGCATTCCTACTGTTTTCACCTCACAACCCTCCTAAAGATATACCCTTCCCTCGGCCTGCCCTATCAAAAGAGATGAAGGAAGTATACCTGTTGGGCTGTGCCTGGTCCACCTTTAGGATTGGGATTACTTCTGGTCTAGTAATGACGTGGGGCTGAGTAGGCGTGTTAGTGTCACGCAAGTGGGACCTGGGGTCCAAGCTCACCTGTCTCTCCATAGACGAGGTTTTATTTTTAAGGTAAGGATCCTTTTCCTTCTTTCTTGAGGTCCGGAATGCGAAGAGATATGGGCGAGTCTCCCCCGACGGCACCCTGCCGGCCTAAGAGCCGAGCGGGCTGACCTCTGGGGCCACTGCCCTGTCGGTGTTGGTTTAGTTGGTTGACTCAGAGGAAGTTACAGGAAGGATGGAGGAATCCAGGAAGGAATATCTGGGACCACGGATGGATTCCAGAGGTGATTTAGATTCTGAGAGCACCGAAAGGGGAAGCAGCAGGGAAGGTCAAGGAATGAAGGACACAGCAGGGCTGGAAGCAGGACAACGGGAAGGTAACAAGGGTAAGTTAGCGGGAGAAGCGCTGAGAACGGCTGAAGGCAACCGAACATTGAGACACGCCGGCTCGCATGAGAGCAGTGCATATAAGCTGATGTGGAGAAGGGAAACTAGACCGCTGCAATAGCGATCTCTGCAGCGATGGCCATGTTGGGGGGAAAGATGGATGCCGCAAGACGTTTCCCATGTTTCCAAGCAGTCCAAAAGGGGCGAATTCGGGAATTCATGACAGTTAGCCACTACCTATCTCTGTACTCCTGCAGAGCAGTAGTCATTTCATCACGATAAGTTTCCCCCATGTTTGGGATAGACTTGCTCCAGAACATGCCACTTTGGTATTGGGTACCACCAGAGTCAATTTAGGAGACCATTACAACCTTGTAATGGTTCAAGGTAAGGCCTGTGTGACTCCAACGGTTTCACACATGTCATCAATTCAGTTCATGAGAGAGTGCCTTGCAGTTTCTGTAAATGCGTATGCAAAGGTACACTTGTGTGCAGTGGTGTTTATAAATCAATGCTTTTCTTCACAAGAAACCCACCACTAGAATACTGCGTCCTCGCAATGAAATCTGTTTCAAACTGCAACACATTGCTCAAACATGCAGAATCCATCTTTTTTGGACATTCTATGTCTCACCAATGAATTTGAAATTACAAATATATATTGTGATTGCTAGGTGACCTCTCTGGGGGCTGTCGCACCAATCCGAAAAGTTTAAAGAGTGCTCACAACAGGACTAATTTACCTCTTGAGGACATGACACCAAACGGTGAAATATGCCACAGTGCCTAGAAACTGTAGTGTAGCATTCAGGCTTCCTACAACCCCAGAATCATGGGATTCACAGTATTAAATGAACACCGTCCACCTTTAACTCATTGAGTGAAACCAGAATTCCCTTGTTAAGGAGATTTCTGGATGGTTCACCGACGCACGCTAATTAAAGCCGACTTGGGAGGTCAAAGGTCCGAGTTTGCAACGTTCGTGAAAGCAGATCCTTTGAAGCAGGCCGCCTGAACCCTTCTCCGGTGTACTGTACTGCCTGTCTTCCCTGGAAGAATAAACCTGTCTGCCCCTGCGCAGCGCCCATAGCTTAGGTTTCACTTCTCCTAAACACTCAGGAGTGTACACAGCATCCACTCCCAATAGTGGGATTCGACCTCCCCCACCAAGTCGTTACCTCGGAACTTTACAGACGTCCTTCCGTGGCCTAGTGTTTTCATGAGGAAGACCTCGGTAAACTCTAGCTCTCTCTCTTTGCCTCCTCTCTCTTCAGTCTTTCCTTTGCTTCTCCGACTCGCAGTGCTGCCTTCCATAGGAAGCATTAGCAAAGCAAACGTTTCCCCAGGTATCCGTAGAAATAACCGAATACAAAAATAACGAAGGAGAAATTACAGAGGTTTTTTTGGCTGCATTTTTTCGAAACATTTTTACTTTTTTATAAAAAAAATAGGTCAAGGGTGGCATAAGGCAATAAGTTAAGGCAGGGGGGGAGTGAGTGGTGAGGTGTGCAGGGGGAGGGGCGAGGTCTTCCCCTGCATTATTAAAAGAAAAAAAGTGCAAAAAAGCACAAGTGATTTTCGTTTTTCGACCAAAAAAAATGCAGTCATTTCTCATTCGTTATTTTATTTTTGGTTATTTCATGGACAACCGTTTCCCCATTCTTATATTTCTAACATTATATTTTTTATCTATAACAATGCTCTGCACAATATCCCAGAAAACCCAATAAAATGATATTACCCGTCCCTACCTTTTCTACACAGAAGAAAACCCTACATCACCTTCTCCTAGGCTTCACAATATACTATAGCAGAGGCAAAACTATTGACTTTACCAATGTCCATTATTATTTCCCAGTGAATGAATCTGCGTCCACAGCAGCGGATGGCCTGGTGGTCTGTGAGAATATTTCCATTTGATTGCTTTGAACCTTTCCCTTCAGCCCACATATTCAAAAGTATTGCCATGTATATTCGGCCATAGGACGCAGTAGAGTCACTTCCCGAACCTCAAGCTAAGGACTTCAAGTCAGGGCTGTGATCAGGGATGCTGCATTGCTTAACCCCTTAAATGCCAACGACGAATATGCTCATCCTTTATGCATGGAATTGCATACTAGCCTGGCACTTACCACCACGTGACTAAAAGGCACACTTGCTCAATATGTTTTGTATTACCCCAAGAGCAGTTTCATAACTGCAATTAATCAATTGCATTTCATGAAGCTGCGTTTCAAGTCGGACATCTGTATTATAAATGGTATGACTGGTACAAGGATGTATAGAACACATAGGAGTGGCACTGTTGGTGAGCCTGGTGTAGATAAGTGTCACCCACAAATACCAAAAGAAAAGGTGTCAAACCGCTTACTGGCCCTTTGGTTTTGCAGACTGCACGCTTTCAACACACTAGACGATCCAGGGGTTTTCAGTTCTTTCCATCTCTCAAGAGACAGTATTTTGGGAGAATGGAAAACCTGTGTGGGCCAATGCCATAAAAAGGCACTTAAAAACAGCTCCCTGCCCACCCCAGCAGAAGAACGGTAGTGGTCACCATTCCGGCCATCATAACATGAAATCAGGCCTAACATGACAAAATGACTACTTCTCCGTATGAGTGCAAGGATGGATAGTAGCTACACTGCCCACTGCTAACGCAGCAGTGATCCCACACATAATACCAAAATGTATAGCGCCTTCGCCTCTTTTGGCAATGTGGACACATGGCGGCCTATAGCCTGAGGATGGGTCTGAGCTGATAACAGTAGCAACTCAAACAGTGTTAGTACTGATTCCAACATAGAAGAATGTCCAATCAATCATCTATAAAAAAAAATAGGGACTATATTAAAACAATCAACTGCAAACTACTTTACACTAAAAAGCCACCATGTAAAAGACACACAGAGAATGCAGGATTTTATGTGAAAGGGCACGTTGGGTAGACAAGCTGGGGTGATCAGGAAAGAGACATAGCGGCAGTGCCGATTGTTCAAGGATATGTCTTTGGAAGGTCTAGCAGTGGTTCCCTTAAGTGCCAGGCTATTATGCAAGTATATTGAAAAAGGACAAGCATACTCGTCCTTGGCACTTAAGGGGTACTTTGCCACTTAGTCACTATGCTCCTATGAAACGGACTAGGGTGACAAAGACTCTGAAAAATACCTTAGCTCTTATCTTGGGTGCTCGACAACACCAAGCCAAGCTTCTGATTGCTTTTGCTGCAGTGGAGCATGAGGTCAAGATGTTTGCGTCTTGTGGCAGCACTGGCGCGTTGGTGTGGAGTATTTATGAAGTGCAGGCTCCTGCTGGATCGAGTCAGCATTCAAGATGGCCAAGTCAATGGCCTCCAATGGTTCTGGATGGCGATTGAGTTGGTGGCACAATAATGCTTTTGCTAGATCGAATTTATCATTCAAGATGGCTGAGCCGATGGTTTCCAGCAGGTCGTGTGTGAGCTGGAGTCAGCTGCTTTCACGCAGTCAAGTCGGCAATCGAAGATGCATAGAATGAACAAGTTAAGAGCAACTTGAATATATAATCCCCAACGGCACATTACAAAATGCTTAAACTAGGACTGTTGCTCTTCATTCTTGCCAGTTTTGTTCCAGCGAATGAGAGATTTGCTTTCGCCCTGTTTCTCTCCGCTTAGCCACTTCTTGGCCTGTTTGCTCTTTGGTGTTTTTCAAATGTCTTTTTTACATTGGCAGCTACGCACTTCATTGAGATTTGGATATGACACAACAACATAGTGTGATTTTCGGCAATCCTTGCAGCAGTGGTATTCAAACCTTTTTACACTGAGCACCATCTGGAGTAAAAATATGGTTTATACTCCCCCAGAAGCTAAAATTGCTGATATATTCTATTAAATGCTTATATTTTCTATTAAAAGCAGTCACTGTAATCTCTTTTTAAAGTGACTTGCACCCCCCTCCCGGACACCTTCGTACCCCACTAGGGGGCCAACCCCACAGTTTGAAATCCACTGACTTAGAGTTTAGATATGGCTTAGTAGCTGTTGTTCACGGGGTCCTGAATTGTCTGAAAGTAATGATCATTCGTTGTACACTGCATGGAGTGTGGCAACGTTTTGTAAATGTTAAATATAAATAAAAAGCTGCATTGGGGAGAAAGGATAGCTCAAGGGCAACGTGTTTGTCTTGAAAGCAAGACAACGAAATGCAACACAGGATCGAATCCCGATCCTGCGCTTAAAAACCACTAGCTGGTATTAAGCACGTTATAAAAGCACAATTATTATTAAACAGAGCAGGTTTTGAACTGGCAGGCCTTTCCAATAAAGAGCAGCGTGTTGAAATTGCTTGTCTTCAGATTAATAAGATCTTCAGCATTTTCTAAGTAAAATGTTTGAATGATTAACTTATTTTCAATCGTTATCAAAGTCCAGTACTTCCATAGAAGTTGTTTTGTTAAATTACATCAGGTCAGCCCACAAGGGGTAAGGTGGCACCACTGGAGGTTGCCAGGGTCTTTGTGTCAGTTAATGACTTCTTTGTCATTAAGGTTGCAGTTTTGGGGGTTGTCAATTCCGATACTGGGCAGTGGGGTGATCTAACTTGGGAGAACTTGAGACGGCATATACGTTGATGTTTGAGTGGGTGAAAACATTCTGGCTACCTTGATGCGGTATTGTGGATGGTGGTGAATTTAAATAGCGCTCTAGCAGATTTCAGCCACAATCATGGAATCAAGTAGGGACAGGACAGGAGCTTGTGTTAGGTTTTGGGGGTGTTTTATGGACAGGATGTTTGTTTGCATGTATGAGGTAACGAGTGCCCAGAGTACGGGATGATGTGCGAGTGCGCTGCTCTCCCTGCCCTACTCTAAATTCATTAATACACCGTTATGAAACCTCCCAATGGTATGTATTTTGCCAACGTTTGAAGCCTGAAAAGTAGATCCATGCAGGCTTGACACGTGGGTAACTTTTCCCCAGACCTGCAGATGAACTGGCCTGCTGTTAAATCTGTTACCAGTTTATTGGTATCCACTAGAGAGTGTAATTTGCTTTCTGACTTTGAGAACATTCAGACATATAATTGCTCATTTTACTATAGCCGGTAAAATCACTATAGCTGGTGAGATAGCTCAGCTGGTCCAGCACTCGCTCCTGCAATGTGTTTGTGATCTGCAGGTTGCAGGTCCAAATCCTGGCAAGGCTAGCTCAGCCTTTCATCCTTCTGAGGTCTATAAATGAGTACCAACACAGGTTGGGTGCTATTGTATGTATATTTGTTCTCTATAAAGCGCATAAGCGTAAGTGCTATATAATAACACATCTTCATCATTTGGCCTTGGGCGTCTACTTGCATTCACAGTAGTCTGGTAATATGGGCATATACACAGTGACATTAACGATACATATGGTGATTCATTCCCGTATGAAATGTATATCACTTTACGGTGATATCGTAACCATATTTAATCGAAGTGTACTTAGGAACAATGCTATGTGATGCCACTTCCTGTTTTGTTAAGGGGTCAAAGGTTGTGTTCCATCGCGTCACGTGATGTCACTTCGGGGTGGGGTCAAATGCCATCACTTTCTGTGATGTCATCAGAGACCAAGGGCCGTGTGATGTCACTTCCACTACCCCTGGCATTTTGGTGAAATGAAGTCCCTGAGCACAATGCTTGCAATTTTGCAAATACAAAGCCCGACTATTAAGAAAGTGCACATTAAGGGGACATGAATTCACGAAGGTTTGGTGCTGTTCTGGCAAATATTCTGAGAGGTAACACAAAAGCACGCAAAACTGGCTGAGCCTTCTGTTCTTTATTACCACTGTTTTGTTTTTTACTTTTCTAGTCCGCCTGAACGAGCCATCTCCATCCCTTATTCTACAATCATCCAATGGGTGATTCCTCGCGCAGCTGCACGTGAAGACCTAATCCAACTGCCTTGTATGGGCCTCTAGACTACGGTTGCTAGGGAGCAGCCCCTGCAGAGGAGGATTCTTTCTCTCTGGGACCCTCCCATATGAAGTTTGCAGCCGATCAAGTCAAACGGTTATAACAATACTGTGAATAACTCTCCATCCTGACAATCTTCCTGGGATTCTTCTAACCACACCCCCTTCAGTCTTAACCAAGACCAGACCAATCGTCAGTGAGACAGCAGGTGCCTTTCCTGAGGGGTGGTTAGCACTTCCTTCAGCCGGGGCGAGGAAATCGCCTGGGATCCCCAGAGAATGCTTCAAACCTTGCACGGGCATGGCTCTGGAAACAAAGTCGACCTCCAGAATCCAGCATTGCACGTTTTAGTGAACTTGGCATCTACCTGAGGAGAGATTTGGGAGTTGACAGTGTTTCCTGGGAAGTCTTCAAACTGTGTCAATTCTGCTTCACCTTCATACAGCTGGCAAAGTAAAAACAAACGTAATGACACTGGAACCTGCCCAGCAAATCGCGCAGAGCTAAAAATATGTTCTATTTGTGATTTAACTTTGAGAAAGAAAATTAAAAAGGGCGATGGAAACCCATGTCCTGTTTTTAAGAGCAGCATATAGCGGGAAGCCCGTGCAGATAGAATAATGAGCATGTAGCATGCCAAATGTTGCAGACAATTTGAAGCGACTGGCAGAAGCAGGGCGGCACCAGGGAATGATGGATTGGTCCTATAAATAGAAAATGTGTCCCTAGTGCAGGGGGACGGGAGGTGGCGAGATGGTGCACATTCCACCACCAGCCCTGGCAGCAGCCATTGGCAGCAGTGGGACTGCTTCAACACTCATTGTGCATGTGTGTTAAGGAAAGAACAGCTTTCTCTGTAAACTATGGTGCTATTTCATCATTTCTAGTGAGACTATGATGCATGCAGTTTTCCGTTTTGAAATAGATGCCTTTAAAAGCACACATCCAGCCAATCAAGGACCTTGGATGTACTCTTTCCCTCATGGTACCCCAGCCATCTTGGACCCATGAGGATCAGACTTCCGCCATCTTGTGTATCGGATTCACACTTGCCTTCACCTTGACTGCTCCACAGCCCTTATGCAGCCTCTACTTGGATGATTGTCACCGTCCACTCTGGGCACACGCCGCAGCCCTGCAACACCTCCTACCCGGCATCCGTTGCGGGCCAGGGAAGGGGAACGTAGTTGCTCCTTATACTTAGAGGTGTAGGTATCTTAATTAACTTATAAAATGGTCACCACTCTGTTTCACAACTAAAAATAAATGTTATCGCACGGTGGAACGCATGCCGGGTCCCAATAACTGTAACCCCTACTTGGGGGGGCCTTATCACCCGGTAATAGTGCCTTGGTCTACATTAAGGCCCTCACTTTTGCTTGGGCCTGTTACTTGGCCAAGAGCAATTACAAGGCAGTGAAACAACCATCTTGCGGTTTTTTGCTTACATTATTTGACAACCTATGTATGTCTGTCAGCTTCATTTGAAAAATGCAATGAATTACCTTTGAACAACTGAGCAGTATTGACGCTATCTAATGTGCTTTTGATCTAGTCCATGCAATCCACTGTTTTGTTATGTTAAGTTGTTGAAACGCATGTGTTACATGTTATGTTATTTGGCATTTATATGACACTCTGTATATCATTGGTCTGACCTCAAAACGCTTGTGGGTTGAACGCCCTCGAGGACCGTAGTCCAGGTCGTTCGAGAGAGTAGGGAATCATAGGGTGCTTGGGTGCACTCGATATGTAAGCTGCTGGTGCGAGCAGCAGAGAACAGGGGAGGGAGATGAGAGGGGGAAGCCTGATGGCAACTGCATGCTAACATTAGGTGTGCTGGTATTGAGAGATTAGTTGAATGTGTGCAGTCTGGCGTTGGTCTCCAAGATTGCATTCTGGCGGCATTAGGCCTGTGTAGGACTCATTATGTGTGCAGCTAGGCCGTTATTTTGTGGGTATAGCTGCATTCTAGTAGGATGTTGAGGTGTTCATGGAGTATGGCTTGTAAATGAGCAGCTAGGTCAAATCGATCGAGGGGTGTAGCTGCGCACTATTGTGTGTTGGTGTGAAGTAGAGAGTGAGCATAGTGATAGGAGTGGTGAGTGTCTGGAGAGGATGTTTTATTCATGCCAAATACTTCCTTTTTTCTTTCTTTGAGGAACTGGATGATGACTTTTGAGATGTGTCACAAATCGACCACAATGACTCTGCCAAAGTGCATTTATTTCTACATATTTTAATTAGTTTGCCCAGATTGTCATACATTTTTCGGTTTTGTAGGTACTGTTCTTTCTGTATGATTTGCAGTCATCAGCTGTTGTTTTTCCGTTGCAATGGCCTTTCCTGTTCCGATGTATCTTTTTCTCTTCCTTTGCATTCTTTTTAATTGTTCATTTTCTGTGTGTTTTCATGGCGCTCCGGCAGGGGTAAGTGACCCATCCACCTGCTGTTCCATATTCTCGATTTAAATCCTAATTTCTCACATGCCCTGGTGCCCATGAGTCACCTCTCCCAACTCCCTCCCCTTTCCTCTGCCCGCCCCAATCCCGCCCACCCAGCCCATGAATGGTGGCTTCCACAAGGAAGCAAGAACATAGCAGCGGATTGCACTTGGAGAGCTCTCTCCAGCTGCAGCAAGCCTGTGAGAATGGGTCCTGTTATCCCGCACTCCTTGGCGCTCCGGCAGGGGTAAGTAACCCATCTGCCTGACGTTCCATATTCTCCATTTCAATTTTCATTTCCCATATCCTCTGCTGCCTGTGCTTCCCCACTCTCATCTCCCTCCCCTGTTCTCTGCTTGCTACACTCTCGCCCACCCGACCCGTGATTGGTGGCTTCCACGAGGAAGCATTAACAAAGCAGAGGATTGCACTTGCAAAGCTTTCCTCAGCTGCAGCAGGCCCATGAGAATGGGTCCTGCTGCCTTGCAATCCTTGGCACTCCGGCCTGTGAGAACAGGTCTTGCTCTCTCGCAATCCTTGGTGCTCTGGCAGGGGTAAGTGACCTATAACTTGCTATTCCATATTCTCCATTTAAATTCCCTTTTCCTGCATCTCCTTCTGGCCGTGCTTCCCTCCTTCCTAATGCTCTCCCCTGACCTCTGCCCCCCCACTCCCACCCACCCATCTCATGGTTAATGGCTTCCACGAGGAAGCAAGAACATAGCAGAGGATTGCGCTTAGAGTGCGGTCTCCAGCTGCAGCAGGCCTGTGAGAATGGGTTCTACCCTCTAGCACTCCTTGGTGCGCCTGCAGGGTTAAGTGGCCTATAAGCATGCCGTTCCATATTCTCCATTTAAATTCCCATTTCCACATCCCCTGCTGCCCGTGCTTTACCCCTCCCAAATCCCTCCACTTTCCTCTGCTTGCCCCACTCCTGCCCACCCACCCTAAGATTGGTTGCTTCCACGAAGAAGTAGCCCTCTTTTGGAGAGACCCAGGGCAGCCTTGCCTGGGCAGCCGGCCAAAGGCCACAGGCAAAGTCTGGATCTCCACAAGGGAACAGCCCCCATTCCCTGTTTGCCCATGAATGCCTGATAGGGCAACCTGCAGCAGCACTCAAAGGTGGTACAGGTGGGGAGCACAGCCATTACTGTACTCCAGTAAAACTCTGCCTGTTCTCCTTTACTATCAACCACTCCTAATAATGTGTTGATCACTGTGCACTCTGCCATTCTACTGCACTGTGCTGTCAATACAAAGCACATAAATAACTGAGTAGAATAGCCTATAGCTGTTGCTTAGATTTTGAACCCAGGTGCACCGCTCTTACTACTTACAGTTTGAATCCAACCACATTGTAAGTATTGCTTATGTTTTGAATGTAGGTGCATTTTAATACTACATTAATTTCTGAATCTTGATGCACTGTAGTACTGCTATTGTTATGAATCTAGGTGCATTATAGTACTGCTGCCATTGAATCCAGGTGCATGTTAGTACTACAATTGTGTTGAATCCAGGTTTGCTTTTAATACTGCAATTGTTTTAAGTCTATCTGCATTCATTACTGTGATTGTGTGTAGCCACAGCTCCAAGGCTAGCGGTGCTCTTCCCATCACTAACCCCCCACTTCTCAACCACCCCTCTCCTTTCGCTCTCCACCACCTCCCTTACCCACCTTTCCCATCTCTAAGTGCAGCTCATGCAGCCCTAGCAAAGACTCCTCTTAAAGAAGCCCTGCCTACACTCACACTTATTATAATAATAATTGGTTATTTAAAACACGCTTAATACCCAGAGGTTTCTAATACGTACCCGGGGATCAAACCTGTGTTTCTCCGCATTGTCTTGCTTCCAAAATGAGCGCGTTGCCCCTGAGCTATTTTGAGCTATCCTCCTGAGACTCCATATTCCTCAGGCACATCACACCACTCAAAACCTAGAAGCAGCGTAACCTCTCATCCCAACATTTATTGCCTAGTCTCCCTCCTCGAACCCATGCCGCTCTGATCTCCTATACCCTGATGACCTCCCCATTCCTAACCCTTTCCATCCACTCTTCTCCTCCCCTTTCAACTCTCCAAGCTCTGCTCCCTCCCACCTGAACTCCTAGTACCCCCACCATCTCATACACTCTTCCCCAGTCCCAATCCACCCCCAGCATCTAGTCCCTCTGCACCCATCAGAAACACTCCTCCCTCGCTATCCCCCTTCCAACCCCTGATTACCGCTCCAATTGCCCCCTGTCCATTTGTGCTCCCCCTGAACCCTCTTAAAAGTTTGTCTCCCCAGCATGATCTCCACCACACTTACTCACCCTGCCCTGCCCCGTCCCTTGCACTGACTCTCCCCTCACCCTCTCTAATGCATTCTTATCAATGCCAGATACGTCATCAAAAACAAACACATTATATATGACTTCATCTCTTCAGAAAAATAACCATCCTTTTCACTACTGAAACTTGGTTCCCCAATGACTTCCTTCCCACTGCACACAAGGCCATTCTACCTGTATACTCCTTGATATTACACAATAGATTCTGCAGAGCAGAGGGGATAGCCTTTCTAAACAAACTACAACTCACAGTCCTGCGCACTGAGAATCATCCCTGCAACGCAAACTGCAAATTGCTGCTAGTTAAATTCCAACATTCCCCCGCCATGACCCACAGCTTCCTACTCCTTTATAGACCCCCTGGCTATAAAAGAAACTTTGCAGACTCCCTTAGGGGGCGCCTCACTAGTGGGCATCCTGATCTCACACCCTTCATTTCCCTGATAGGAGACCACAACATCTGGTTTGACACTGTATTCAGCTCCGCCAATTCAATCTCCCCACCCTCCGCCGCCCCCCTAGTATCAACAGATCACTCTGCCCTCTTCTTCTATCATACTACCCCCCTGCCCTCTTCCTCCATTGCTCCCCGTCTGACCTCCTCTGGGACAAGGTCATTGTTTCCCTGGACCTAGCTAACTCCCTGCTCTCCTCCATTCCCATTTTCCCTCCCCTTGGAGGTATTCCATCCTCTCACCCTCTCCCACCCCACCCGTCCCGCTCCCTACCACCCTTCTTCCACTCCTTCTTCTCCATCTCCCATCCAGAATTCCTGAAGATAAACTCAGGTAGCCACCACTCAGGATCCCATGGAGGCCCCTGCCCACTTTCACTTCTAAAAAACATCCTCTCCTCCACTTGCGCATGCTGCATTACTAGGTTAATCATGATCTTTTCTCTAAAATCAGGCATTTACCCAGCAGCTTTCAAAACCTCTCATGTCAAACCTTTACTCAAAAAGCCCACCCTTGACCCCCTCCTCACATCTAACTACCACCCAATCTCCAACAACCACTTAATAGCCAAACACTTAGATCGCACAGCATACTCCCAACTTTCCCTTTACACAGAATCCCACAGCCTCCTTGACCCTGCCCAATCTAGTTTCAGACAACTCCATGGAATCAAATCCTCTTTTGTGTCTATCTGGGATGACATGAAAGAACAGCAGACTCAGAAGGATGTTCTGCCCTCCTCCTCCTTGACCTCTCGGCAGCATTCGGCACAATCGGCCACACCAACCTCATAGACAGACCCCACTCGCTAGGCATCAGTGACTCTGCTTTAAGATGGATCTCCTCTTTTCTCTCTAACCACTCGAAAATCATTGTCCTCCTTTCCTTCTTCTCCCCCTCCCACCATGTCTCTCAGGGGGTCCCTCAGGGAGCATCCCACTCCCCCTCCTCTTCAACCTCTATCCAAGCCCCCTGCCCACGCTCATCCACTTCCACAATCTTATCTGCCTCAACTACGCCAACGACACTCAGATCATTTACAAGATTCCCAACTCCCTGCCCTCCCGCAACGAGACCTTACCTCCTGCCTTGCAGATATTGACCAGTAGATGACAGCCAACTACCTCCTCCTCGATCCGGGCAAAACCAAAATCTGATTTGCGTCAAGATAGCACTCCGCCCCCAAACCACCCTGTGTCTGTCCTCCATAGCCCCTGCCGCCATCCCCTGCAGCATCCACCTCAGTAAAGAACCTGGGATACAACCTCAGCTTGGACCTTGCTCTCTCTCGCCACATCAATGCCATCTCTAGATCTTGCCACTATCACCTGCACATTCTCAGGCGATTCTTCCCCTATCTTTCCTACCCTCACAGAATGTCTACAATCCTGTCCATCATCATCTCTCGGTTAGATTACGCCAACTCCCTCTTCCTAGGCACCCCTGCCTCCCAGCTAAGAAAGATCCAACGCATCCAAAACTCTGCAGCAAGGTTCCTCTTTGCCCACTCCCCAAGAGAAAACATATCCCCTGCATTCAAGGTGCTGCACTGGCTCCCAATCAGCTTAAAGACGACTTTCAAAACCATGTGCATCACCCACCGTGCCTTCCACAAGAAAGGTCCTTAATTCCTCCAAAACAGACCTTCTCGCTCCCAAACCAACAGAATCCTCAGCTCTGGCTCTGCACATCTCCTGGATGTTCCCCCATTCAATTTCAACAGACTAGGGGGATCATCTTTCTCTTTTCAAGCACCCACAATCTGGAACTCCCTCCCTCATAACATATCCCCCCAAGAGGACCACCTGGCCTTCAGGAAGGACCTAAAAACATGGCTTTCCCCTCCTGCAACCTAACTTATTCCCTCCCGTTCTTTCCCTGAGTCAAGTCAAGTGACCAGAGAACACTTGCACTCGATGGCTCAACCAGGATGCTGCTGCCTGGGTGAACAGCAGCGGGATGTGGGAGGGTATCAGGGACAACTCCCTTCCACATATTCCCCCTTCTCCCATGGAAGGCCCATTCCAGGCATCAAAACCAATCGGCAGCAATAGCCAGGCAAGACACAATGCCCTTACTCTCATTATCAGTGGTTGCACGCAGCAAGTCGACGGTTAAGGTATATACACTGCATTCTTTAAAGTTGATTGTCATAGCAACCAAGGTACTAACAATGTATAGGGGTTAGGGGTTGTGTCTCCCGATATAATTTCAAAGATTCGTTTTCTGCATTGTTTCTGATGCCATATTTCTTAGTCTAGGTCTGCTGGGCTCTCATTATCCGTTTGTCTGTCTTGTTAGAGCTCTTATGCCTCTTGTCTCAGCGCTCTACAAATAATAAATAAATAGATATATGATTGCAGAAAAAAGCCGCACTCACACAGTGGCAAACGTCCCATTCTGAAAAAGACAAGATGATCTTTTTACAGCCCTATCCACCAAATACAAAAAGGCAATCACCCAAGCAAAGGCCAAATCCTTTGAATACAGAATCTCGGAAGCCCAATCTAGCACAAAAGAAATCTTCGCCATTTTCAGGGAGCTCGAGACACCCACTCCCGCCCCCCAGAATTTCATCAAAGACAAAGACTGGTGCGATGAAATACAAACGGGCATGCTAACCAAATTAAGCCTCCTCAAAAACAAAATACTAGCCACTAAACAAGCCTTACCCAATAAGCATATCCCCTTCCCACCACCTGCCCCGGATCCCCCCCTACCCTTCTCCTTCAAACCCATTCAGGAAAAAGACATCATCAACATAATAAGGAACATCAAACCCTCTAACTGCAAAGGCGATGTATGCCCAGCCTCCATTATCAAAGACTGCACGGAAGCGCTAGCTCCCTTCCTAACAGCCTTCGTGAATGCCTCCTTGACCACAGGGAAAGTCCCCGCCTCCCTCAAGGAAGCTTGGGTACGCCCTCTTTTGAAAAAGCCAACTCTCGATCCCACCTCACCCAACAATTACAGACCCATCACCACTGTCCCATTCCTCCTCAAAATATTGGACAAAGCAGCCTACCTGCAGGTCCAGCACTTCATTGAAGAGAACAAACTCCTTGGACTCCGCCAATCTGGCTTCCGCCCCAGACACGGGACCGAAACCGCCCTACTTGACCTGAAAAACCAGATGGACGATGCTAGAGACTTGGGTAAACCAGCACTTCTCCTACTCCTTGACCTATACGCGGCCTTGGACCTCGTGGATCATAGTGTCTTATGCCACCACCTTTCCTCCACTGCCAAATTCTCCCCAGAGGCCACAGCCTGGATCACCTCTTTCTTACAAGACAGAACCATGCAAGTATTCTCTGACCTAGCTGCCGCATCACCAACCATTATACTTTGTGGTGTACCCCAAGGCTCCTGTCTCTCCCCCACCCTATACAACATCTTCACACGACGCCTCTTCCTCATCCTCGACGCTATGGGCATATCCTACACCAACTACGCCGACGACACGCATATCCTCCTCACTCTCACAGGGAACTATGACACTGACTCCCTGACCCTCAACAACCTCTACAACACCATCCAAGCCTGGATGGCAGACAACGGTCTATGCCTCAACTCTGACAAGACAGAACTCCTCCTGGTAGGTTCCCCCATCACACTAAAAAATCTAGATGCCCAATTCAGCCACTTCACCATTGACTCCATTAAAATTCCGGTCTCCGACTCTGTCAAAACTCTGGGAGTCTACCTGGACTCCAGCCTATCCATGGATAGACAAGTCAGCACAATAGCCTCAGCAGCTGCATATCATGCCAAACTTATCAACGCAGTCAGACCCTTTCTCTCCAAAGAGAACTGCACCAACATAGCCAGAGCCATCACCGGCTCTAGGCTAGACTACTGCAACATACTCTTTCTAGGAACCTCCAACAAAAACTTAGAGAGACTACGAGTAATACAGAACAATGCTCTCCAGGCAGCCCAAGGCATTGCTAAAAGAGAACACATCTCTGAAGCCAGAAAACTAGCCCACTGGCTCCCAATAAAGGAAAGGATCGTATTCAAAGCCCTGACACTGACCCACAAGTGCATTCACCTCACTGCTCCAGCATACCTCTCTCAAAGGATCCACCCCGTCTCCACTACCAGGCCAACCAGATCATCGTACACCAACATGCTCTCGGTGCCACTAGTAAAAAGAGTAAAAGCGGGCGGATCCATCTTCCCCTATCTAGCGCCCACTCACTGGAATGCCCTACCTCCCACTATCCGAGGGGAGGCCTCCCTCACCACCTTCTGCAAAACTCTGAAAACTACCCTCTTCACATAAGACCCGACACACCAGCACGAATACTTATCATATATGTTGTAATATACGTCCCAATGCAATATCTGTAACAACAGTATGATATCTTGTAGTATTCATAATGTGTTATCAATCGCTTTCATGCCTGTACCATGTAACTAAGTTATTGCAAGTAACAGCGCCTCAATGCCTCTGGGCTTCTTGCACGCTATATAAATATAAATATAAATAAATAAATAAATAAATAAATAAATAAATAAATAAATAAATGCAGACAGGCACAAACCTAGGTGGATCAGAAATACTTTAAGTGCTTCTCGGTACCTGTGCAAAGTAGCCATCACTTATTCCCAGGTCATTGCGGATTGCAGACTGAAGCATCTAGGTGAAGGAAGAATACAGCCAATGCATTGATTCTAGATACCCATGTAAAGCAGTCATCACTTAATTCCAGATCCTTGTGAAATCCAGCCCCTATATTACTTCCAGGTGAACTCAGAATGTAGCCATTGCACTGAATTAGGTGAACGCAGAATAGTCCTATATGGAATCTAAGCTAATTGTACCATCTAGCACAGATACTGAAGCTAGGCAAATTAAGAATGATAGCTAAGCTTGGAATCTTGAAGAAAGTAGAACATAGCCTGATATTGAATCTATAAGAGTGTTGATGGTAACATTGACACTGATCCTAGGAGCATGTACAATTCAGCCCTAGATTAAAGCAAGTAGATTTAAAGATTAGCCATCATATTCATTCTGGGCCACTGCTTAGAATGTAGACCATGCATTTAACCTTTCTCTCCATGCATATGGAAATTAGCTGAAGGCACGGCTGCAGACCTGCATGCATTTGCCATCATACACCACTTGAAGACACTTCACACAACACCTCTACTATAAAAATGCAACTACCATTCACAATAAAAATTCAATACATAGATGCACACATAACTTCTGTCCCACTCTTGCCTACCACTTAACACCACCTATCCACATGCCAGCATGATATGGGTGGCTAGCAGGGTCTTGGCCACCTCTCACAGTTTAAGCACTGGCCAATATGCACGCACGCATAGTATCACCTCCTCAAATCTCTTCCCAAACCCGGACTCCGGTCCCCCGAGGGCGTTCAACCTACAGCACGTTGTGACCACACTAACAGTGAAAGGCATTATAGAAATGATGCACTACTACTACTACTACTACTACTACTACTACTACTTACCTGGGGTTCTTTGATTTCTGGTGCCTTTCTATCTGTCACTTCCTAAACTTTTTCCTCTCTGCAACCACTGGCCTACGTCTGTCCCCAACCCCTGTGTCCCTTTTGATTCACAACCTCTGTATTGTCTTTCTCTACAGATTATGGCATAACATTTTCCCCACTTTCTGGGGTATTTTTCCTGCCAGATTCTCTAGTTTTCACTTCAAGATTTTCTGGTTTCCTACTTTCGTGAAGTATTCTGTAAAAATGTTGCCAACTAAAATGTAGTCAGTGAAAAAGTAATGGTGAAAATACCTTTGCAGTAAAAAAGTGGGCAAGCATAACGTGGCCAAATATGCAGGTGAAAGGTAGTCAAAAATGGAGTGCTGTTAGGGTAAGCATTAGGGTTAAGTAGGGTGCAGAGGGCTTGTGATTGCCTGGTTTAGGATTAGGACAGGGGTTAGAGTAAAGAGTTTAGTTAGATTTAGGGTAAGAATTAAGGGGTTAGGGTGGTTGTGGGGCCTGGGGATGTTGGGGTTTGGTTAGGGGTTAGGGTAGAGGATGGGTCAGGGTTTAGATAGGGGTTATGGTAAGGTTAGGGCGAACAGAGTAAGGGGTTTGTGTTAAAGTTAAAGAAAGGAATAGGGAGGTTGGGGAGGGCTGGCGATGTTATGGTAGAATAGGGGTTAGGCAAAACCTAGGGTTAGGGTAAATGTTAGAGTGTAGGTTATGGTAGGGCTAACGTACATTTTAGAGTAAGTGTACGTGTTAAGGTAAGGGCTGTGGAATTTTTGGAGGGCTAGTACTGTGGCTGGAATTAGAGTCACTGTTCTTTTCCAATGCTTTATTTGGTCTTTTGTGTTGTGCCACTCCCAAATAAGATGCTTTGGCACACTCAAGTGCTAGTTAGGTGTATATGAAGGTTTGCAATTAGGGTACGGGTTAGGGTGTTTGTGGAGGGCTTGTGATTGCTTGGTTTTATAAGGGGTTTTGCTCATTGGTCAGGTTAAAGGCTTTTATTTTTGAGGTTTTAAATATTGTATTTTGGCAACCTCTTCACTGGCAACATTTTCACACTTTACATAGTTTGTATAGAATGGCTAAATGTTTTAATCTTTTTTTGCTGACTACTTTTTCACATGCTACATTTCTGTTCCCTTTTACTTCCCATCGTTCAGGTATGTTGACTGTCCCCTCTCTGGCATGCTCTCTCATCAGCTCATTCTCAGGGATTCTTCCAGGTCCCCTTAACTTAGGTCCTCCTCAGGCTTCTCTCCTCCAGGATTCTATCTTCGTCTCTTCCCCAGAACACTTGCCTGCACTCTCCTGTTTGGGGCTTTCCCTGATGTTGGTCCTTGCTGGGATTCTTACTGGGACCCCTCCTCTGGGTACACTCCACCCTCCTCCTTCTTGGATTTTCCAGGTGCATTCTTTGGGTAAGTTCTTACTGGTGCCCTTGCTGATATGTCCTTGCAAAGTTTCTTATTGGTTCTCCTGAATTTAAATTTCTCCTTTATATTCTTTTAACAAAGTCCCCTGCCATGCTCTGGGAACATGGCGTGGGTTTACCTAGGGGGGCCTGATGACTCCCCAAGCTAGTAGATGATGGGCCAGTAAAGCTCTACACAAGACACTTGTGAGCCTCACATTGTTACGTCTGATAAAGATCATGCAGTAGATAATTATACACTTCAATGGCCCAGAAACATTCTTTCTGAGACCCGAGTTTCCTCATGTGACAAAATGTTGTCTTTTTTTGGTTTTCTAGCAGCATTTCTACCCATGAATGATACAGACATACCATGCCACTGTCTACTGGCAAAGTCTACATGTGCTGGTGATACAAGTTACAATGTTACAGAGAGCAAGCTTTCCTTTCACATTCAGAGGGATTACAAATACTGCCAAAGGATTGTTCAGGTTCACATGCTGGGAAGGTGTTCTCTTACCAAACAGTGCTTTGCAGCAACAGGAACATAGGAGGGGATTCCAAGACAATGGACAGGCTAGAAAACAGCCGTGTCCGGTCCCTAAACTCCAGAATGAGTTCAGGTGTACCTGTAAGAGCAGCCAATCCCAGCCCCTCACCAATGTCAGGACACGGGTGCAGACTCTCACAAAGACCCCAGCCCAGGGGGAGAGTGCAGAGGGCTATAAATGCCTACAGGCATAGTTTGCAAGTGTCCGTGTTTGGAGTCAGTATTTTCTTAGAGAAGGTTGGAGGAGAGAGACAGAGTAAAGAACCAAGGGAAAGGATACTTGAACCAGGAGTCTTGGTGGATCTACGTGAAATGACCAAATGCAAAAGTCTGACTACCAAAAGTCTGACCTTTTTTTTTTCTTAATTTTTCCGCAAATATATATGTGGGGGAGACCCCCCACATTCTCCACCTTACCCCTATACATTTTTATTAACTTTACCCCCCACATATATATATGTGGAAAAATGGGGGTCGGACTTTTGGGGGTCGCACTTTTTGCTCATGGGTTTTTATCCACCCCCGGTTCTCCTAATTGCCTGGCCTCACGAAGATGGAATGGGACAGAATAACCGAGGGCAAAAAGTCTGACCCCCAAAATTCTGACACCCATTTTTCTGCAGATATATATGTGGGGGGTAAAGTTAATAAAAATATATAGGGGTAAGGTGGGGGGGCTGTGGAGGGGGCCGTGGGGGGTCTCCCCCACATATATATTTGTGAGAAAATATAAGAAAAAAAAAGTCTGACTTTTGGTAGTCGGACTTTTGCATTCGGTCATTTCACGCAGATCCGATGCAGGAGGCTGAGTTAGGCTAGATCAGGAGACACTGGATTTGGATAAAGACTGATGAGGACAGGTAAAGGGAAGCTTGGTGAGGCTACGCTGGAAAGTACTCAATCTGGGTTAAGACACTAGGACATATTGTTAGTACATGTCGAATAGTCTCCAGGGCAGACATTTAACAGAGCCAACATGTCCTATTTAACCTGGGTATGCCCAATCTAGGGCCCAATATTGCTGTAACTTGTAGCAAATTCATACACAACGTCATAAAACGTTTTATCTCTTTGGTTCCCGGGAATATTAATACATATTTTGAGGCTGACTGTAACCCAAGATAGCGAGGCAATAATCATTTAGTGTTTTTAATTTGTTTACATGATCATGGTTATGCCACCAGGCCCATAGCTTAGCTTCAGTCACTAACTGCTTTTTAAAAAAAAAGGTTTATCAACTTTAATTAGATTTTCAAGAGCATAAATTACAGACATGCATGCATTAGAGAATGACAAACTTACCCATGTCTTCCCCCTTATTCGCTCCAGTCTTTAAGTTCCATTTGCTCGTGAGTTTTAACTATTAGAACTCCTCCCCCCCAACATAACCTCCAAACATTTGGGTGGAATACTACATCTTGCTCGGCTTTCTTGGTTGTTCTCCGGGCTGGGTCTAGTCCAAATTATAATCTAATTTCCTGTCTCTGGCATTAATGAAGTCCTTGTTTGATCTCTAGAATTTCAGATTGGGTACTTCCAAATTTTATGTTAACGGGGGGTCAAGTCTGTTTGAAAGGGAGAATATACACTGTATTAAAGCAAAAGACAGACTGACTACCCCTCTCTAGAGATCCTTTATGGACACCAGGGTAGGGAAAAGGTGGTCTACCTTATTACTGAGTAGAAGGGTCACCTGGGCAGATTTGGATTATAAGCCAACAGCTTTTGTTGGAAAACAAAATTCTCTTTAATTCTTTTTCATAAAAACATATTAAAAAACATTTAACATTTGATCCTTTGATCATAATTCATCACTTTCATTCAACATAAACTAATGCAATCATGGGTATTTCAACTTAATTATTCTTGAAGCATAACAGTCAATAAATTATGCATATAAGACATGGGAAAATTGCATTGATTTCCCTTTTGAGGTCGACATATGTTTCGGCCCTTAGATGTATACCACCCTTGTCTGGGGTGATCACTTGTGTAAATAAAGGGTCATCTTCAGGACATAGACTATTTTTGCTGGAAGATCAGTTTCATTCCCCAATGGTAGATTTAGTGATCTACAAAAATACATAAAACAAAGGATAATTTTAAAAAACAGAGCTTGTACTGCCCAGCTGGTTTTAAAGGTGATGACTCATGTAGTTTACTGAAAGAATCACCCACTTAACCCACCTGATGTCAATATAGTGTGATTTAGGACTTCTGAGCTTGTATACTTGTTATCAACCAGTATGCAGTTTTCTGATAAAATAGAAAAACAGGGAACTTGTAAGTGTTCCAACGTTTGTTTATGCTATGGATTTATCCTTGATTAAAGATGTAATGGAATTTACAAGGGTTCACTTGTCGAGCCGTATGTACTATTATGGCTTCACAATAGCTCTGGAGCCAGAAATGGCAATCCGGTGATTTGGGGCGGCACTTCAGGAGTAATTCTGTTGTACTATCTGACAATGGTGAGGCAAAAAGGAACTGGTAAGGGTTCTGTCATTTATTTGTGCTGTGAATGTATCCTTAGTCAAAAAAGGACTTACAAAGGTTCACTTGTCGAGCCTCAACATCGCCGTGGAATGGAGTGTATTTATTTGACATCAACATTCTAATCACATCTCAAATATACGCAATTTTCTAACACGCAACACCAGCATTACGTTCCACAGCACTAAATGTAAAGAATAATCTGTGGTACCTAAATTAACAACAAAGGGCTAAAATTACCCTTATACTGACAGATACTACGATTGAATAATTTCTGAAGAATTAACGGATTGTCATTTCCGGCTCCTACACCATCAAGACACCAATAATAGAACACACGGCTCGACAAGTGAACCTTTGTAAGTCCTTTTTTGAGTAAGGATACATTCACAGCACAAATAAATGACGGAACCCTTACCAGTTCCTTTTTGCCTCACCATTGTCAGATAGTACAACAGAATTACTCCTGAACTGCTGCACCAAATCACCGGATTGCCATTTCTGGCTCCAGCGCTATTGTGACGCCATAATAGAACATACAGCTCAACAAGTGAACCCTTTTAAGTTCCATTACATCTTTAATCAAGGATAAATCCATAGCATAAACAAACGTTGGAACACTTACAATTTCCCTGTTTTTCTATTTTTTCAGAAAACTGCATGCTGGTTGATAACATTCCAAGTATACAAGCTCAGAAGTCCTAAATCACACTATATTGACATCAGGTGGGTTAAGTGGGTGATTCTTTCAGTATACTACATGAGTCATCACCTTTAAAACCAGCCGGGCAGTACAAGCTCTGTTTTTTAAAATTATCCTTTGTGTTATGTATTTTTGTAGATCACTAAATCTACCATTGGGGAATGAAACTGATCTTCCAGCAAACATAGTCTATGTCCTGAAGATGGCCCTATATTTGCACAAGTGATCACCCCAGACAAGGGTGGTATACATCTAAGGGCCGAAACATATGTCGACCTCCAAAGGGAAATCAATGCAATTTTCCTATTTCTTTTATGCATAATTTATTGACTGTTATGCTTCAAGAATAATTAAGTTGAAATACCCCATGATTGTATTAGTTTATGTTGAATGAAAGTGATAAATGATGATCAAAGGATCAAATGTTGAATGTTTTATAATATGTTTTTATGAAAAATAATTCAAGAGAATTTTGTTTTGCAACAAAAGCTGTTGGTTTATAATCCAAATCTACCCAGGTGACCCTTCTACTCACTAATAAGGTAGACCACCTTTTCCGTACCCTCGTTTGATCTCTTACAGTCATTTTCAGTTTTAAGTGTACCCATCTTTATAGTGTCTCCCAGTAAAGCCGATAGAGGGCATACCAAGCTGTGCCCTCCTCACTGCTAAACTTACCTCCATTGAGGTAAGGGCCAGCCCTATGCAGATTACCTGGACAGGTGTACATTGTGGCAATCCCAGCACCATTCTCCCGATTTTCCCCTCTATAGTATTCAACCAGCCATGTTTCGAAGGGCAGTCCGCCTCAAGCACCTGTAAGATGGACGGAAGCACACTTTGTGTGTAAAGCAAAAGCATGCCCTTCATGCTATTACCTACAGTGTTTTTTTTACACATTGTCTGACTACATTCATCAGCGTAGTGGCATTGAGGGTTTTATTGTTTATACACATCATATCATTTAATGTATTTGTTAATATTGATGCCCAGAGAGGTGTAGGTATCTACTTGGAGAATGATGTTCGATTCCAGAGCCCATGTCTTAGGCTTATCGTCCTTGTTTCCAATACACATAAGCTTCGTCTTCTGGCTGTTTATGTTATGATGATTGGTCAGCTCATATGAATGTAATGCTAAGGCTTCTGGCTAGCCCTATGGGAGTGTGATCTAGCAAGAATACGCCTCCCTTTTGTTCCAATCTATCTATCCCAGTTCACGATCTGTCCAACTTCACCACTCATCTCTCTTCCTCGCTGCTCCATATTTTTCTCCACTCTTGCCTTGGTTCCTTCCCCCCATTTTCTGCCAATATAATTAGGGGATATGATGTCATGGCTTCTTAAGACTTATACAAAACGGACATACTGGCAGCATTTCCATGCCCAGAAGGAGGGAGAGACCTTTCTAATCAGCAGGAAAGCGGCAGAGTACGGCTTCCGGCCGTCATTAAACTGTCCATCCACCCAGTGATGGCATTGACCGGACTGTCTCGGATCGGCACTACTTCATAACAAGTCTCCTATGAGCCAGAAGGTTTTTTTTTTTGTATTCATGGACTGCTTTAAGAGGTGCCAAAGGCGGGCTTTGAAACAAGAACAAGATACTTACCCCACTGTCTCGGGAGGATAGCTCAGGGGCAACATGCTCGCCTTGGAAGCAAGACGACACGGAGCAACACAGGTTCGATCCCTCGGTCCGTGTTTAGAAAACTCTGGGTATTAAGCGTGTTATAAATGACCTATCATATCAAATCATAAAACCTCTTGAACTACGATGAGAATGCCTGTAAAACTGCTTGCTAGGATTGGACTCTGCAGGAAATATTGAAACACAACTTTTCATGTATGAAAGTTGTGCGCCTTTCATACTTTGCAAGCATCATGATTGTAAATGCACCTCCCTTGTTTTATTTTTCTGTAGGTGTCCATGATTAATCTTCTGAGAGGCAAACGATTATGGGTGGGGGGAGGAGGACAGGGTGGTGATTGAAAACAATGACACCCCTAACTAGGGTGACCAGACGTCCTGGTTTTGCCAGGACTGTCCCGGTATTTGGTGCTCTGAACCCCATTCGCAAGATTATGTTACCATTGGGAACTGCAGTGGTCACGTTTTTTTGTTCAAGATCTTCATGGCTGACAGGCAGGAATGAACAATCGTGCACAGAAACAATGCTGCATTTTACAACTAAAGATAGTGTTAGTTTGTGATAAATTAATTATAATATGTGTTTATTTCAACAGTAACACTTAAACCCCCTTCTTCTCCAAACGCGTGCCTTGACAGCCACTTTCAAGAGTTAGTCCTACTTTTATGTTAGTTGCTCTGTCCCAGTTTTTTACTTTTTAAATCTGGTCACTCTACCCCCAACCCCTCTGTCACTGGTGGGAGCCCATAGTAAACTGGCTCCATTTCCAGCAATGCATTCACCTACTAGAAAGACCACCCCCCCTTCTCAGAATGTACTTGCCTCAGACTGTGCCCTTGTGACCTTTGATGGCAATTTCTCTTCTTCCTCTCGGGTTGCAGCACCTAAATGGAAAATACCATCGTCTCCTTTTATTCACCGCAAAGGAAATGCGCGCCAGGACAAACCCAACCGTCCTGAAGCTTGGAGGGAGTCATGGGATCATTGTCCAACAACGGGGTCGTGGCTACCTGGCATAACTCCACATCTGCACAAGGTAAATATATTTGCTCCTGTGCACATGGCAGTGTAGCAAAATAAGTAAACCCAAAATGCAAAAGACACGAATGGATTAAGCATTAGCAAGACAGCAACATGGCCCTCTGGCTGGAGTCCATGTTTCCACCGCTCACATGACTGGATTTAGTGCATGGCGCGCCCAGAAAATCCCTGCAACAAGATTACGACTAATTACTGAGTGGTAATTTGGCACGGGCCCGGCATGTGCAGTCCAGTTGGGGGCGCTTGGTTTTTTTGAATCTATTGTGGCGTGCATTATTGGTTGTGAAGATATGTCACACACTCGCGTTAACGCAAATAAAGCCACGAGGCTGAAGTCCACTGGAGAAAAAAAAGGCAAATCTACCAATAGGAAACACGCACGACTTCCTTGTTGCAATTTGCAAGAGAGCAGTGACTTTTTCTCTGCATAGTTCGGCGAGTTAAGACAGACAACGCCGGTACACCCCCTTTCGGCACGGCCGTTTCACCGCGGGCCGGTTCGGCGCGGCCAGTTGGCCGCAGCGGCCTGTTCGGCGCGCCCATTTCGGCACGGGAGCCTTTATGGCGCTGCCGTTTTGGCGCAAAGGACGTTTGGACGTGGCTGACATTGCAGCCACGTCTAAACTTCCTCACGCCAAATTTAAAAGCATAATTATTTTCAAATGCAGCACGTTGACAGGAACTGTGCCTGACAACGTGTTGCATTTGAAAATAATTTGGGGTCAAGTGACTGGCGTGAAGTGTGTGGAACAGGCAAGTGTGTGAAGGGTCAGGGGTCACGGTGTGAGGGTGCAAGTTGAGCATTAGGAATTCGAAGCACAGGGTGAGCGCAGACAAGGAAGCTCGGGAAATAGGAGGGCACGATGTAAGCTCTCTGAGATGCTCCTTTTAATTTCCGTTCTTCTTGTCAGACATAAAGCAAAAAGGAGCAGATGGGTGTCAACCCCTGACCCCACTGTGTGGTAGATGAAATCTTTTCACAAACCTCATTTTCTTTTTACTACTCACCATTAGCCGTTCCTCCAAACACATCCATAGAATCAAGTGTCACGCTTAAAATACGCCCGGCAATGACATAAAAGTCAATAGCACAAACTGAGATTTAACTGCAACGTCTGTTAAAGTTCACACAGCAAATGATCTAACACATCAGAGTGTTGGTGTGACTTCATAAACTCATGCTGGATATTATGTAGCGGGGAAAGCAGCTCCCAATCGAAGCATTTGTGCAATTCACATTCAAAAATACTGAACCACGCAAACCAATGAGAATCCCCCGCGCCAAAACATCCCCGTGCCCAAACGTCGCAGCGCCGAACTGGGCGCGCCAAAATGGGCGTGCCCAATTGGCTCCTGCGCCGAATCGGACGCAGCAAACTTGCCCGCGCCGATCTGGCTGCGCCTAATCGTCCTGCTCCAGACAACGCGCTCAACCTGACGGTTATAGGGTTGGATCCTCAACAGGAATGACTCGTTCTTAGCTCCATAAACTCATTACATTGTATAATAGTAACAACTGCTTTTTTACAGTTTTGAAACCGGAAAAACTGCAGCAGCAACCACTATACTAATGACAAGTAATAGTTATTACCAAAAGCAAAACTGCTCAGACTACATGAGATGGGCATCGTATTAAGACTTCAGAGATGGAGCAGTGGAGGTTCAACATATCCACTGACACTGCTATGTGCCTTATCCCGTCGGCTCCAGCTAAACACGTCACTCTGTGATTGCCCCGAGTGCTGAGAGAAATGCGGGTGTAAAACCGGTTCCAGTAGGGGGGACTGTAAGCACAGTGCTGTCATACAAAAATGTCCTCTTCCCAAATTGTCACTCACACCAGGCACAACTTGTTGATTCTGTTTATTGGGTGCTATCTTTGTTCTCACCGTTTGGGGGCAGAGCTGGAAGCCATCACCAACCGGTGACCTTTTAGGAATTAGGCTTTTGTTTACACTTCAGGACAAAATCGTCTATAAAAATGCTTCTGTGATTGGTTACTTTTACCCCCCCCCCCCAACCCCATATGGCATATATGTGGCAAGGCTGAGTGAGGCACCTCCAAGACCCCTAATCTCCCCTAATCTGTCCCGTGGGCTGAGGTCATGGTTGCTTTGCTTCGAGATTGCAGTGTCAGTGCTATGGCTGATTTAGAAACGATAAGTTGAATTCTTTTGGAATTTGTTGCTGCGAGTTACAATCATAACCTCCTTACAGCAACGATTTTTCACTGAATTTCAATGTTTTTAACAAAAAAAAGAAAGCATAACCATATATCCCGTTAACCAAAGTTTTTCACTGAATGTGTATATATTTTAATGATATACATACTGGATAGTGTCCACATGTCATCCTGTGACCATGCCTAAGGGATGTCTGGTATGGGCATGGACATTGGCTATGCCGCAAGCACACCCAAACTACCTGTAGTAGTCACTGTGCATGTCCTGTGGCCATGACCAGCAGTCGCTGGCCGGTTGAAGTAGCCATTGGTCCGTCTGCCCAGAGAATGAGCTTTGGCAATGTTCCAGTTCCCCAGAACTAACCTAGAGTGGTCAATGGCCCTGTCCTGAGACTGTAACAGTGTCTGGCACATGGATTTTGGCCAGGTTCAGGGCTACCCAAGCAACCCGTATTGGCCAGTGGCCATGTTCAAGGGTCACTGAGCTCAATGCCTGGCCTTCAGCCATGCCCCAGACTCCCAAAAGCCACCCATAGTGGGCAGGAACTGCAGTCATATCCAGTAGTCAGTTTTCCAGGGGACTATAATTCGCCCATGCTCCATTTCTCTCAAACCTACCACTAACGGTCACTTGCAATGGCCTGCAATGATGGCCTGTGGTCAATGTTTCTGAAGCATCGCCGTTGGACATACCTTGGTTCCGATATGAACCAACCCATTGTGGGCACTTGACATGGCCATTGGTCACCTGGTCGGGAAATTGCCATTCCCATCACCAAACGCACCTGTATTAGTCATTGGATAGAGTCCACAGCCAATGCCAGTGTTTAATAGGACTCAAGAATGGCTTTTAGCCATGCCCCGAGCCACCTGTATTGGGCACTGCAAATGGCTTGTGGCCATAGCCAGTGGAAATGTTCCCATGGTATAATGCCAGCCACTCCCCAAGCTACCTATAATGGCTAATAGCCATGACCTGAACACGGCTCTATGGGTCTGCAAACAGTTTGGGCAAACAGATATCACGGCTGGCCAGATTTAAAGCAACCGAATGGGCGGATATACATTAAATAAGAAAAATCAGTCATTATGGATGAGACGCCTGCATGCCATGAAGGTTTGATGCACATCTGTGCAGAGGGTCAGGCTGTAGATAAGAGCACAGTTTGATCTATGGGAAATTGCAAGTGAAGTGCAAGTGTTGGGATCCCTTATTAATTCTGACTGTTTACAGAGCCAAATACAATGTTTCCAAAATAAGTAGTGTCAGATCTGGATTCTTTTTTGAAAGGTTTTATGAAGATTTGCTGAACCATGTGAAAGTTATGGGTCACAAAGTGCTTTTTTCTGTGGGGAGTCTTAAAGAGTCTCTATTTATGTTACTGTACACATATTTACGTATGTATACAGTGAAAAAACTTTGTTAAAGGGACCTTATGGTTAAGTTGCACTAATAAAAAAACCTATGAAATTCAGTGAAAAAACTTTGTTAAAGCGACGTTATGGCTACAAGTAAAACCGAACAACCCTAGAAATTCGCCAGTTATGGTAAGCTAAGCAACCATAAATCGCGCCACCACCATGCACTGCTAAGACTAACACCCAGGACATCAAAGATGACATCACAAATGTCAATGTTTCAAGGGAAAACTGTGCCATTCGCCACCTCCTAGTAACATTCGAAACACTTCTATCAACTTTCTACAACTTTTTAGACCCTTTTTACTTCGCTGGCGTTTACGAACGTTTGACGTCATCGCAGACTATCTGGACACTGTCATGTGACCAAGCACATTCGCAGCGTGATGACATGTTCGAGACCGAGTCCATGCTTTGTGAATGGTCCCTTGCTTCGCCAACAGTGCAAAACTGCATTTTAAGCTGATCTGGGAAGTTTTAAGCTGAAAATAATAGCACAGTTCCTAGAACTATTCTTATTGATTTTCTATCTGTAATCCAGGAGAGAACACATGCTTGGAAGAATATTAGCACAACTGCTATTTAACTTCAAAAATGGCATCAACCATGGGCATTCCTCCTCCCCAGCAGCCACCACCACCAACACCACCACCACCAGCTGGAGGGCTTAGACAACGGAAAAAAAGCAATGATGCAAAAAACAATCAAGAGGACCAGGAAGATGAGATAGAGGAAATGCCTACCTTCAGCACCCAGAAAGAATCATGATTGTGGTAGTTCTTTACCACTGTTGAGAGTGTACCGAAAGGCTAATTCTACCAAGGTGAAATACACTCAGTCGTGGACAACCTGGGAAGTACTCCGATGGGACCACCTCCATGGGCCACCAGACCAAATCCACCCACCAGGATGCTGCAAGAAAGGCTGCTCCTTTCTCAGGAAGTAGAAGGCTATCTTCCTCTACCTCATCTTCCACAACCAATACTGACACAACACAGGCTACTCCCGTGGGGTACAAAATCCCACCTACTACTTTGCAAGCCATAAAAGAGGCTGGTATATATCTTTATAAGAAAAAAAGTACTCTGTATATACTGCAACACATCACTGCAGGGGGGCAGTTTTGAAGTGTTTTTGAGGCTGTAATCAAGGAGCATGAGAAACACTTCCCCATACCTTAGATTTATCACATGCCCATCATCTTTCCCTGTCTACCTGCCCCTCCATATCTTTGGGTGGTGCCCCTTCCCTCATTTTCCACCCCGCCTTACTTCCTGGCCTCTCCTGCAAAACCCCCACACCCCTACAAAAAAAGAATTAAAAATCAAAAAACACCACAAAAGAAGGTTCCTTTAGGAACCACCTTTCACAGTTAAACAATTGAAGTAAAAGAAAATAAGCTTATAGACTCCATCTACTGTACATTATTAAGTATGCTAATGTCAATTCTGGCCAATTGTATACTAGAGAAAAAGGAAAAAAGCACAGAAACTGTTTTCTGTCCCAAATACTTTTCTCTAGCATACAATAATGACCATAATCCATGGACCTTCATGACTATCCCATCTCCGCAGTCCCTTCCACAGGCCATGCATCATTAAAAACCCATATTGCATGTGCACACCACCATAAAAGACAGCTCTTCTACCCTTTTTACTTTTATGTTTGTAACACTCCCTCATTGCCTGCTTTCAAACAGTCACACATCTATCCACCAATCAGTTAATAAAATCTCTACATATAACCATATCAACATTTTAAACTTCCCCACACCAATTGCCACTTAAGAATGTTCTACATATTTTTTGCATCTGCATTTCCTTTGCTTAACCGGAATAATTGTACATACTGCTGCTATAAATGGACATATGCATTTTATAGTAAGATACGTGCATGAATGAATAAGGTAGTAGGGATTGCTAAGTGCTGATAGGAACCCAGAAGGAAGGAACCAAGAGATTCCAAGGTGGGAGGCCACTGGCTAACTGCTGGGGCAAATGAGTCCCAAGGGTGGGGTACACAACCGCCAGGCTGTAGACCCGCAAGTGCAGTGCTAAAGAGGGGGTATACTGGTATCAACTACATGTAAAGCTTGGAACCAGTGAGATTCATGAGGGACCAGGCCACCAGTCTCAGTGGCAGTAGTATGAGTTAGCAGGGAAGGGATTAAGTAAAAAAGGAAGAAAAAAGCAGAGTTTTCAAAAAGGTCCGGGAATTAAGGCAGTCCAGCTCAAGTATAAAAGGAACAGGAAGGCTGTTCCAAAGAGAGGCACTTGCCAAAGAGAGAGTCATGCATACCAATCTCTGTTTCAAAAAGCGTTTGATAAGTTGAGAATTGGAGTTAGAAAAGCAGAGCACTCTAACAGGGCGCTATTTAGGGAGACAAAATTGGAGATATTGTAGTCCCAGGGCCCTAAAGTTCTGTACATGATACAGAGGATCTTGAACATCATCCTTGCAACCACCACGAGCCAGTGTACACATTTTAGGGCTGCAGTGATATGATCCCTGGGCTTATGGCCAACGATAAGACTTGCAGCCCTAGTCTAGATTAGCTGAAGGGGGCGTAGACTACAAAGTGGGAAGTTAATGAAGAGGCTGTCGCAGTAGTCCAGCCTACATAGGACCTGGGCTCTACAAACATTGAGCTTCTGAAGGAGGTGAGGAACAGAATGCCTGTAAATAGGTGAAGCAGAAAGTGGGCTTTATTTACAAGCTCCAAAATGTAAGAAGTAAATGAGAGAGAGGGCTTAAAGATGACCCCAGGGTTTCTGGCCTCACATGATGGTGAGAGTAGAGGGCCCAAAGAGAGTGGCCATAGGGTAGGACATCAGGTGAGCAAGAGGGACGAAATAGATATTGAAGAGATACAATAATAGGCTATAACCCTAGGGTACTCTGCAGGTAGACAGTGAGGTGGTGCAGTAGTAACTGCCCAGTTGCAGCTGGGTAGGGCAGTTAGTTAGGAAAACAGGTCAGCCAGACCAGTACACGGTCCATAATCCTAAAGGTATCATGTAACCGTTTAATGAGGATAAACTGGTTGACTGTGTGAAAGGCGGAGTAGACATCAAGGAGCACTATCCTCAATTGTCCTACTATCATAAATACCATATACACTTCAATTACATCATTCCACCATATTACACTGTATACTCCCCTTACAGTACCTATAATTACTGTACACATATTATTATAGTTTGTGTGGCCATTGGCCAGATTCTTGGGGCCATGGCCTATGTCCATGCCCCCAAGAATCTGGCCAATGTTGACAACTACCACAATATAATGAAAACATATAATTATTATGTGCAACTCACCCAGAACCCCTGCTATCCAAATGATGTCTGCGGACACTAAAACCGACTGTGGACTCTGCGGCATCTGCAAACTATTTTTTCACCTAGAAAAATAGCTCCATGTCAAGTTTACTCCACTCCCCCACCCTTTCACGTCCCATTTTCAGCCACCAAATAACCCCAAATGTGTTTTCCAGACTTTTTCCCCACTGCGCTATCTGCGGACACCGGCGGCTGCCCTTGGTTCCAACATGGCGACTGTTTAAAAAAATCTGATGCCGCAAATTTTTTTCACCATCCAATCAACGGGCACGTACGATGTCTGCGGACATCATGCCGCCAATGATTGGTCCAGACATGTCTGCGGACTCCGAATAGGGAAGTGAGTCCATGGACCGAACCCAGATATCACACATTTTTTTATCTACCTTTTGGGTGTTTTTTAAAAAAAACGACTGGAACGGATTTACACCATGCTTTTGGGACCAAGCCGTAGCTCCTAGCACACATTTGCTGAAAGTCCATCCAGGGGTTTGGGCTGTAGGCCCGAGGAAAAATCTTTTTCCATTGCGTCTATGAGTATTATTACACATTTTGGGACCCCCCCTATAAGTAGCCCTCCCCTGAAACGAGCTGAACCAAACTGTGCAAATTCATTCCGAGGGGGCCATACACCTTTTTTGCAATTTTTGGTGAGCCACCCAAAAAGTGCTCTTTCCATGAGTTGAGCAACTTAACCATAACTACAGGGCCGCTACCGCAGGCCCTGTAAAATACACACACATGCACATATATATATATCAAATAATATTTCATGGAATATTATAGAGTGTCGATTATTTGTTCATTTATTCTTTTCAGTGGTGTACTAGGTGCATGTATGTAGGAATTTACTATTCACAAATCTCGGTGGTAAGCAATGGAGTGCTGCACACCGTGGGGCAGTTTACAAGTGGGAGGGATAGGGGCCAGAGAGAAGCCAGGAATGGGAATATCCTGGGAAAATCCTGGGAACAGGAACAGTGGCGGCTGGGATGTTCTTTGAAGAGTAGTCTTCATTTCTTTCCTTGAGTGCAGTTAAGAGGAGGACCTTCTGGCTGGCAGGGGAGTCTTGTTCCATAGCATAAGTGTGCAGCAAGAGAAAACGTGTTTCTTTCTTTCTTCCTTCGTTCATCTATTTTTTAGTCTGGTGGTGTGTGGCGAAGTGCAGTGATAGGCCATTGTTTTGTACTTCAAAAGTAGATGTGCAGCAGTTTCATGTGCATTAAACTGTGGTGTGTTTTCTGCCGTGCGAAGAGGATGCTGACTCAGAGTGGTTACTTGTCAGTATGCCTGGCAAGTATAGAAGTCGAGGTTTTTTAGGGTTTATTTACAGTTATGGTGGAGTTTGAATGGAAGATGTTGAGGGATATACGTTGCTCATGCTGCTCTATTTGTGTGTAGATCTCTTTTGGGTGTGTTAGTCTTACTGTGTATAAGGAGGGAGATGTGTCCTGACTTACCTTTTCCCTATCTACTCTGCTTAGTATATGTGGTGTTATGAGAGCCTGGATGTGGAATGTTGTGTGAATGTTCTCTGCTGGGTGTTCTCTGAATGACAGTTGATGAGAGGCTGGCTTAGAGATAGGGTGGCCGGTGGATGTGTCCTTATGTACCAGAGTCTTGTAACCTGTAACTTAAACTTTCTATCCTGGAACTGAAGAAAAGCCACTTCGCAACACCCATCTAAACTATGGAACAAGGTTAGTCACAACATGATAATTAGGCTTTTAATGCAGCTCTGACCTCCCAAGATGGTAACTCCATCTGCCATTTAGCAGAGGGTGTGTTAGTTATTCTCTTGAGTGGTGCGGCCATCTTGAAGGTGATGTTGGTCTGTACCATCAGCCAGTGGAGCTCCTCAAGGATGGGCGTGATGTGATCACATTGTTTTGTACTGTAGATGACAAAGCCTGCAGCAGGCTGGATGGTTTTTAGTGTGGCAAGTGAGGATGATGAGACATCTGTAATGATCCCATCCTCGTTGCCACTTGATGTAAGGTAATGTTCACCAAGTATATTTATTTTAGTACAAAGGTTTATAAGACCCCAAATTCCGCTATTGTCCCGAAGGCACAGCATGAATGATGGTTGGTCAACTGTCATAGCAATACGTCATAACCTTGGTGCGTGTGATGGAACTCTGAGGAACAGGGATTCCATCTCGCGCACCAAGAGAAGATACTACACATTGTCTCTGTCTCGGTGGGAGAGAACAAGGGCTTGGAACAAAGTTCTCTTGTCAGCAGTTGGGGAGGTAAGCTTGATATTGAGCAAAAGAATGAGCGGGTTCCAGGAAGTGCGTAACTTCTTTTGAATGTGAGCCTGGCATCAATGATCAAACCATGGTGCTCCATGCTCAGAGCAAGCAGGGGAAGAAGCCGTTCGACTTCATGTCTGACTACCACTTTATACAGGGGTGCATGTAGAGGAATTCCAGAGAAGTCGGAATATGGTTTACGTGGGCTTCAGCCTCAAGCAGGCACTTGTCAATCAGGCCCGAGTGAGAGAAAAGCTTTGAAAAGATGGATGTTGTTTGAACTGTGCCCTGAGTGTAGAATTGAGTGTTATAACTTCTTGGTGAATCCTAATGCCAGAGTTATATAGAAGTTTATAATTATTCGTATTCATTCATTAAAACTGAAACATGCTGAACTAAGAAGCGCTCTACAGAGGGCATATTGATGGCTTGAACAGTTCCATTACTGAGTGTTTTACATACTGAAGGGTGCGTTTTTCATTCTTAGGTGGATCAGAAAAATGGTGGTACATGGCGGTCATGTCCCACTTGAAGCAGAAGGGAAACATGTCAGAAAAATTGTTTACAGCCATTTTCTTCAATCCATCTCGTTTCGGTGACTTGGTAAAATGTAGTTGGAAGGTAGAGCAGGCATGCTGTGTCTGCCCCCCTTTCACTCTCAGACTTAAAAATGCAACTGCATTTCCGCCAGAATAATTTAATTTTCATGCTGGCCGTAATGCAACGGATTCCAATTGAATCTGTCTGAAATTACCACCTGGTCAAAGCAGGCAGATTCTATAGGAATGCATTGTAAAGGCCTCCCATGATCATTCATTTTGAAAGGCACGTACACTTGTCCACCAAATTGGTGGAAAAGTGAAGTGTAAAGGCTCTTTGGCCTATGTTTTGCTCTTCACTTTTCCACAATGTTGTGGAAATGAGGACCATTGCACGGAGGGGAGGTTCTGCACAAAACTGAAACAGTGCTCGTTTTGTACGTGCAATATAAGTGGACAATCAAATTGATCCATTTTATTTATTTATTTAATGAAAATTACAGGGAAAACAATGCATTCTGGCACAACAATGCTTAAAGAACTCGTTAACATTGATTTGCAGAGCGAGGGACCAGTGTCCTTGACAATGGGTGAGAGGATGCAGATAGTACACCAGAAGATGCAGGGGAGGTAGAAACATGAACCAGGGACGTGGACAGTAGAGCATGATATAGGAACGGGATAGTGGAGTAAGGGCTACGTTTTAGTATGAAGGGGTGGGGGATAAGTGTGATGCGGTTTTCATAGAGCGGTAGGGGGAGAGGAGAACAGGGAGATGTGGTGCCATAGAATGCTAAGGAGGAGAGCTAGGAGGTTGGATTTAAATAGAGCTAGAGTAGGAGTAACATATATATTAGCTAATGCATTAAACCAGATGGTGGTGGGGAAGGAGGTGGAAACAGTAAAGGAGAGAGCAGAAGACATATATTAAATTGCAGAATTTCGCATTATATACAGAGATGATGGTGCAGGAGCGTTTTCACAGAGGCCCTGCCCATAGGTTTGGTTTCCAGGACCATAGCCCTGGTTATTGCCTGAAGCCATCTTTGATGCTTGCTTACTACAGGAGGAGGTCACTTGGGTTGTGATGCTACCGCTGCCAGGGTGGGAAAGACATTCTCACATGCAATTTATGTGACCTAGCACATGCAGTATTTCCGAACCAGCCCACATCCTGCATAGTAAAACCTGAAACGAATCCATTTCAATGTAACCGCAAAGGTGATCATCAAAGCTAATACTACCACACTCCCGTGACAAAATAGAAGGGTCAGTTATGACCCTTCTTTGCATTGTGCATCTCCATGCGGGTGAACATTAGCAATCAGGGCTAATCACATTCTCAATCCCCATTGCAAGTTCCCACCGTCTGTTGGTTTTCTAAGTGCATAGGCCTTCACTTACAGGACGACCAGTTTTTAAGAAGCTAGTGAGAGGGAAATATGTTTACCTCTGCCTTTTGGGAATAGAAAAACTTAGGTCTTCTGAGTGGCATTCCACCTCACAATGATAATGTGCTGATTATGTGGAGTAACCTGAAATGGCGCATGAGCGAATAGACCATTTCTCATAAGAAGTGTGGTTAGTCAAAAAGAGCAGTATTTTAAGTGTCGCCTGTTTTTACCATTCCATTCACACTAAGAATGACCACCCATGAACCACACAAACCTATATCCACCTTCAAATATATGTACTGAGATTTCAACAAAACACTTTGAAGAAAAAGGGCCCGATTCATGGGATTTCTGCACGGTTCAAAGTGACTTTGCACTGCTGAAAGGTGACTTTCAGTGCAAATGGCCATTGTTGCAGTACAACATTAATTTGCACTTACTTTACAGTGCAAAAATACACTTTGCACAGTTCCATGAATCAGGGTTTGTGTCGGCTGTGCAAAGTCACTTTTCAGCAGTGCAAAGTCACTTTTCAGCGGTGCAAAAGTCACTTTGAACTGTGCAAAAATCGCATGAATCAGGCCCTTAGACTTCAAACGTCTTGCACGTTGTATTGCACCCATGATTGTATGGGGCATTCGACTGAGGATATTCGTATTTTGGTGGTTTGTGAATCTTGGCTTAATGTCATATAGGAATGGTGGTTCTGGAGGAGCTGCAGAAAAGTGTTTTAACCACTGCCCATTTTCACCCAGGTGTGTGTATGTGTATGCTTCTATGACAGGACCTGCCGGTCTCATTCTGCTCTTTACCGCCACCCTCTGGTGGGAGGCTCTTACTACAATTGGAATGTTGACATTCCAGGCAACCTGATAGGACCTCTTGTTTGAACAGCGCCTTGGATTCGCACTGATCTGCTTGATATGATATGGCATTTATAACGCACCTATACAGAAGTGTTTCAAGGCGCAACGAGGCAAGGGAGGGGAAACAGAGGGAAAACAGACAACAATCCGGTGTCTAGTCAAATGGTCGACAGACAAATGGTCGACAGACAAATGTTCGACACAATTTGGTCGACAGGACAAATGATCGAATTTTTTTTTTAGTTATATATATTTTTTTAGGTTTTCGTTTAGGGAAAAAAGGGGTTTTTAGCAAGAAAAAGGGGGATCGGGGGACCCCCCAAAAAAAAAAAAGTGAAAAAAAAATAAAATCGACCATTTGACCTGTCGACCTTTTGGTGTCGACCATTTGTCCTGTCGACCATTTAGATTCAACCAGTTGACCTACAACCCAACAATCCTACTAGGCTGGGTGACATTGAAATTGCGCAAGTGCAGGGGATGGGGGGAGGGGAAGAAGTGCGGGGGGAAAGGGGAAGGGGCTGTACAGTCTATAGGATAACAGTAAAATACATAAAGACAATAAATAAAAGTGCGGCCAGCTAGTGACAAGTGCAAGGGTAAGTGCAGACATCAGGCCTCAAGTGCTAGTAGGGGCTGTAGGGATACAGAAACAGTCCCTCAGTGGAAGGGTAGCCAGCGGTGCAGTGCAGGTGTGCAGCTGGCGGGGAGGGGCCTGGGCCCGAGATCAGAGGGTAGCCAGGTAACCAGCACAGCTTCAGATTCAGCCAGGAGATCAGCAGGGGAGAAGAGGAGAGTGATCAAATGTGGCACCTGTGGCTCCTGCCTTTTAATATCACATGTCTACTGTCGAACATCTCCCAAAACTAGAACACATGTTTGTCTGGTGTTACACCACGATTTACAGCAAGCCAGCCCAGGTCTACCAGACTTTCAGTTGCTTGCAAAAGGAATGAGTGTTAGATTTACAGGACCTGATATTCCAAGATGTAATAACGTGTTAATTACATAACTGAATTCCAAGATGTAATTACATAACTGAGCTGAGGGTCGTTATTGCAAGGAACTTTAACATTACATGTTATCATGTCCACTCTCCTGGATTCCCTTTCATGACTGGGCCTGCAATAAGTGTTTGTGCCGGACCCCCATCCCTGCGTGGTGAGCACCCCTTGACCTTTTTGTCTCTGCATATATTTAGGTCAGTTGCCAGATCCTTGCTCTATGGTGGCGTAAGCTACCATCCCGTTATCTCATATTTTGACGGTCTCTTTTAGGCCATTTCCCACGTTTGTCGGCAACACCACGGAAGCCTTGGACACACTGCACCTCACAAGTCCATGAATGTGTGCTAACTTCAGCCCTTTTCTCTCTGTAGGCTCACAACATGCATTGCAGAGCTCTCTTCTACTAAAATAACATGCTGTGTAATGCGTTGCATACATTGGTCGCTACTAATGAAAGGCGCGCTGGAACCTCCAATCACAGTACTACGGTTCAAACAGTAGATACCAGAATCAATTAGGAATGTGATTGCACTCATACATCGAGTGCAAAGTTCGGGCATGGAAGGTGTTCAGAATCTCCACGATGAATGCGTGTAGGAACAATGCACATGCCTTCTTTCCCGCTGGGTTTCCATGGTAGTGAGGCGAGAGGAGCGATTCCATCAGCCCACCCTTCCATCGTAGGGAAACAAGGTATCCCCTAGGTAACGCCTAGGGAAAATAGAGGACCTGTATGCTGGCTTCACAACTGCACGCCACGCAGCGCCACAACAGTACTTTGCCCACAATCTCTTCTCCGACCGTGCTTGATGACATGTTGTAGATCAGGATTTACCCCTCAACTTGCGGATATCCCCTCTAATCGTGCTTTGTCCTGATGTGTTGTGTACTAAAATGAGGATGTAGGTGATTTGACGGAATCCATGTTTTCGAAAGAGTGAAGTGACCGAATTATTATTAATTTTTTTATTGTGGGGGGAGCCCATTTTCATATAGCGATTTGTGATGGACATGTTTAGCCTATTTTGTTTATCACCTGGAAAACGTCACTGGATCTTTACTATTTGGTCCGTCGAGGAGCCAGGACCGGTAGACAAACAGACTTCATGCACTAAACAACTATTCTGCAACTGTCCTGATGACAACACATTTTAAG
Organism: Ambystoma mexicanum; assembly: GCF_040938575.1. Lineage (NCBI taxonomy): Eukaryota > Metazoa > Chordata > Amphibia > Caudata > Ambystomatidae > Ambystoma > Ambystoma mexicanum. The sequence continues at coordinate 1,308,980,411 of NC_090930.1, read as the reverse complement.
CAAATAAAAAACCCCACAGAACTTGATCATATTACTGGTTCCAGGCCACCTAAATGCTCTTCACTTAAGAAGAGGCCTCTAAGCAGTTAGTAACCGTGGAATCGGGCACGTGATATGTCTGGAATCTGCAGTGGGCCCAGAGAACCGCATGAAAGCATCCCATTCCAAGCGTAATCCCGGCCCCGCATTACCTTCACCGCAGGACAGCGAGCACTCGGAGCGGACGATGGCCCATGTGTAATTGTGCTTTGGGGAGGGCTTTTTTGTCCCGTCCGATTTTGGCACAGAATACTCCCAGGCAATTCCCGGATTTTTACCCTGAAGGAGAATCTAAAAGGACAAAGGGAAAGCAAGACATTGTATTATTGTTAAAAGAAATATGAATAATGATAACCAATTGTATTGCACAACTACACAACGACAGGCCATGTGATGCTTAATTGACAGGTGGCACGTTTACCCCTTTCCCACCCCCAGCCCCTGCCTCACTGGTGCTCAATGTAACATTGTTAAATTGACATTTTCATTCATCGCCCTACATGTCAAAGAAAGTTACCCAGAAAGCAGAGAGTAGCAACAAGGTAGTTGTTGCTTTACAGGAGGAAGAAAAAGCGGTCGGTTTTAGCAGAGGACGGGGCACTTGTAGGAAAAACACATACGCAAAAAGCAAAGAGACTCCATCAGTGGCAGGTAGGGCTGCAGTTGCAACAAAAACAGCATGTGCTCTAGTTGAGGTAAGTAGACCTTTCACCCTTTGCGTGTCCTTAAATTGAGTTTGTACAGCCTAGAAATGTGGTCTCATTGTGTCACAATTTGTCCTGGCACTCAGGGACACTGTGGAGGTGGCCACTCAAAAGATTACAGTACTTATATCAACTGATACATGTGGTGGAGGAAGTGTAGCAAAGAAGAACAGATCACTGCTGCAGTCCTGTAACAAGGGCTTTATGTTGGATGGGACTAGCCAGGGTGGTGCCCAGGTGCTTTCCAAAAAAGTGCTTTGCCAGGGCACCATCTGTCCTCCAAACAAAAGCACCCAAGGCCTTGTTTCCTGTTTGGCTTCAGGAAATCTGACAAGGTACTTCATGAGACTTGTGCCAGTTGAGAATTGCAGGAACCAAGCAATTGATTTGCAAGCTTTTAAAGGAATGCACTCTCAAAAAAAAAAAAAGGAATGCACTTATGGAAAGGGTAAGCAAGACAGCCTGAGACTCAAACCAAGTGCTACAGTTGTCCAAGTGAGTAAATATGGTTAGTGGTTTGCAGATATGTTATTGTTATGATGAATGTGCTGTCAAATAAATCAAATGAGCATCAAATGCAGTGTGCTTTACTTACTCAGAAGGACTTCATACTCTATTCACCATATCATATATATTAGTCAAGTACAAATATCCCTGGTCATTGTTATGTTTCCAGAATGCTCTTTGATTTTAGTCAAAGCAGCCAGCGCCTTACATTGGTACTATTTGTCCCTCTCCTCTGTCTCATACGAGGTGTATTTGTAGAATGATGGCGATTCACTCAATGATTGAATGGTTCATGTACTTAGTGAGAGAATGTTTATTTACAAGCAATGACTTATTTGTCAACCCCTCAAGAGATATGTGCTCGTAATATGCCAAATGGATGCACACATGACTGCCTTAGACTATGCTGAAGGAAACAAAAGACATCTTTGCAGGGTCACATGCACATGACGCATCGCTTGGGGAGGCAGACCCCCTTCACGACATGCCCTGCCCACAACAGGCCACGTCAAGCAATTAGGCCCTGCCCTCTTATTCAGGCCCCCCTTGAGGTCACATTCCACTTGAAGTATTCACTATGATGATGTTGAAATAGTATCTTTCACTGATGAAAGGAGTACCATTTGCAAAGGAACCTTGAACACAAGAGAAACTGGTAAGCAACATTATTTCATTACTGCAAACAGTTAATATGTGATAAACCCACCATTGGCAAAGCAATTTGAGGTCAATTTACTATTCTGCACCATTTGCGTTATATTGAAGTCCTCCGGTGTTAAGGACATTGGCATCATCACACGTGGATGTTATTCACACAGCTGGCTGTCCACAGAATCAGTTATACATTTTTGGTCCATACCATGCAAAAGCAAGGATGCATATTAACACAAAGCAGAAGCTCCAGGTTATATATTACTGGCAAAAAGAATAAAAAAGGGCAGCAAAGCCTGTGTCTTGGATATCAGTGACTACCTACTCCTCCACACTTACAGAAAATAAACAAGCTTTGGCAATGCCAACAGTTTGGCCTTTTGTGCAGGCATGGGAAAGGCACTTGCAAGGCACTGCTGTAGTTGTATTAACTGCCTCTTGGCGGTAGCTGAATAGTGTGAGTACGCGGGCATCTGATAGCAGCACCTGGCAAATGCCTAATACTTATAAACAAGCTAAAACTGTTGGCTTTGACAATGCTTGTTTTTTTTTACAGGACTTCAGTGAAGGACACATATGGTGCTAATATATCGACTGGCTGAAGGCAGGCTGGGTTAGCACTTTTTTAAAATTACACTAGTAGCGTGTTTACAACTCCAATTATGTCATTGGGCCGGTAAAAACTGCACGGCTGCCTCCGGAGTAATTTTTTGCCAGCGCCCGGCAATGGGTACTTACAGGGGCATTACAGCCCCGGCTGTCTCGGTAATTCGCCATTGCTGGGAGCCAGAAAAAATTACTCCCCATTCCCATTCGTGTCCCATTTGACTCAATGGAAATGGGGAGGACGGATGCACCTGCACCATTCATGAATGGTGCCAGTGCTACTGTCAAGGTCTCCAATTTTATAGTGTTCCCGGGATCCCATTAACTCAAAATATTAGTCCCTACACCCCCCCTGCAAATGTCACCCTTATTGCTCTGATGGGCACCATTTAACCGAGTTATCATGAGATATCATAATTGATCCCTAGAGAGGTCGGGTGGAGGCATGAGCGTGTGCGCTAGCGGGCATGTGCGCGCTCAAATGAGATGTAGCTGTTAGTAGCAGCCACCAGCGGATGGAGGGGCTTGGCATGCTCCCCCCCTGCTTTCTGAAGCCTAGGTGATGCTACAGAAATGGTACTCTCTGGGCACCATTCTTCCAAGACTGGGCAGCATGGCACGGAGCAGCTGGCAGGCCCAACATTTCCCCAATGACGCTCATTGAACCCCGGATTTGTTGCCGCCACATCTCTGCACTGTTACAGGACTACACGCTATCCGCTGGCCAGAGGTGAAGGAGAAATTAGGTGAAGGGGAGTCTCTGGAGGCATGATAGCTTCCAAGCAACCCCAACATTCAGCACTGCATTCTGATAAGGGCCAATATGGAGTGTCCTCTGCTCCTACATCTCCATCTCCTCTACGCCATATATAGGGTGCATACAATGCCTCTATGACGATCATCTTAAACTCAACATGTACCAGAACCTCCTAGCCTACTGTTAACAGGTTCTCCAGGTTTTACAAATGAAGTTATCCCCCAATGTTCCCTAAAGTCATGCATGGTCCGAGTATCCCTGCGACCCCCATTGCAGGCTAAAGAGGAGGAAATATAAGGTGGGGGGAGTTTGCAATGGTCCCTCAATTCTAAAGGGGAAGATGAATGCATACAATTATAATTGGTTATTTATAACACGCTTAAGATCCAGAGGTTTCTAAGTGCGGGCCTGGAGATTGAACCTGTGTTGCTCTGCCTCATCTTGCTTCCAAGGCGAGCACGATGCCTAGAGCTATCCTCCCGGCCTGATATGATATCCCAAAGTGCCCACTTTACACACACTTTGACCAGCATGCCTTGTGTTCATCTGAGTCCATATTAAGTCTCACGAAGGCACGTAATTCCTATCACAAATGGCACTAGAACACATCTACTTTACTTCAATTTAGCTGTTAATATTGGCCCCAGAATTAGGAAGGATACCTCCCACCAGAGTACAGTGGGAGCAACACCTAGTGATTTCTAGTACCCCCAGTAACACCAGCACACATAATGCCCCCAATAATGACCAAGCCCATGGTAATCAACCAAAAAGCCATCCAAACCCATAGATGCAAAGGTTCTTAACCAGGGAATGATTACTGACCCTTTGCAGAAGGTCACATGGACAAGGGATGCACGAAGTCCTTGCAGTCAATGCCAGTAACTATTAGACAGAACTCTGGAATGAGTGAGACTGGGGGCCAGCAAAGAGGAAGAGAAGATGATGAAACTCAAAGAAAGATGAATGGACTGGACAGCCCATCAACAGGATTTTTCAATGGCGTGCAGAAATCTGTTATGAAATTCAGCAACTAATGAAGAGTAGGATCAGAAGATACATGTTCCATGGTTAACTGCATCTAAAGCCCCATGAACTTCTCAATGAAGCATAATCCCAAATCTTCAAATGAAACCCCATCCAGGAAATGCGCTCTAAAATGCTGGATCCGAATAGATGTAGAACTTCTCCAGGCAGGATGCCTTGTCCTTACAGTATTCCATCTGCAACCCGTGGCCATTTCATCTCAGTTCCAAGATCAAATAGAAGTGATGCTTTCCACCCTTCCTAAATTAACAGCGCATTCAGCATTGAATTTAATTGAATTATTTATAACGCGCAGCGGACGAAACCAATCGTATTTGGGCACAGCTGAAACGTACGTGGGTCGACTAACATCAACCACCTGACAGCATCCTGCCAGATTACACAAACACTGAAGCTCGGGCAAGTCAGCCAGTTTACCAAGTTTCCTGAGTTTAACAGAAAACAGTATTTTTAGTGCTTGAATTTCTATTGGAAGCTTATTCCAAAGCGTTGGGCCATATATTCTGAAATCTACAATCACCCCTAAATACATATCTACAAGATGGAACCTGCAGCAGTAGCTTGTCACAGGAACGTAACTGGCGGGGTGGTGTACACAACTTGAATTTATCCACAAAGTAACTAGGAGCCAACTGCTTAACACTCGGTGGATTTTAAAATCTATCCGTTCCTTCAGTGCGAGCCAATGCAGTGACTGCCGCAAGTCTGAGATTGGGGTCGATTTTGCCACCCCCCAAAAATAAGTCTCACAGCTGCATTTTGGGCTATTTGCAGTCTCCGGACTTAGGTAATCGGGATTCCTGTCAGCAGAGCATTGCAGTAGTCCAAACGTGAATTTGTGAGAGTCCCTACAACTGCTGCATAGTCCTTGGCTGGTATAAAAGGGAGGATCTGTTTTAACAGGCGTAGTCTGCCAAAAACAGATTGAACCTTCACACTCACCTGTGCCTTGCTCCACCGGTCCTCTTCCCAAGTGCAACCCACATTTTATATCTTGGGTGTTAGAGCCAGATGTGAGCCTAGGAACAGGGAGACAGGGGGCGCCTACAGTTTTCAAGCAGGTGTTTCGGACCAAACAGTGCTACCTCGGTTTTCCCAGCATTCAACAACAGCTGGTTCAAACACATCCATGTTTGAACTTCCTTCAAGCAACATTCCACTATCTCAAAAGTTTCCTTTGTCCTCCCAACCCTTATGAACACCTGAGTATCGTACGGATACAAATGAAATTTCAATTGGTGTTTACTCAGCATTTCCATAAGTGGTCTCACATATTGATTAAACATAAGAGAGGAGAGAGAAGAGGAACCCTGTGGAATGCCACAGGTCTGTGGGAGTGAATCCGAAAGGTAAGTCCCAAGTCTAACCTGTTGTTCCCGATCTGTCAAGAAAGACTCAAACCATCCCAAAGCTTGTACAGAAACATTGCTGATCTCACTAAGGCGTTGCAACTTAATATCATGGTCTATCGTATCGAACACCGCTGACAGATCCAACATAATCAAGAGCAATAAGTCCCCCTGATAGGTCACCTCTAGGAGGTCGTCCTATAAGGTCAGCAGCACCATCTCGGTACCAAAACCAGATCGTAATCCTGACTAAAAAGGGTCTATCAGGGCCTCACTCTCCACATACTTTCTCAAGAATCTTACTTGGCCAGGGTTGACCTCCAACTGGCCAGTAGTTCTGCATATCTTGAGGATCTAATTTGTGTTTCTTTAGAAGAGGGGTAACCACAGATTCTTTCAGTATAGTCGGTACAAGACCCAAAGATAAAGATTTATTTACAAAATCAGTCAGAAACAGTGATATATCTGATGCCAGCCTTTTGGCCACGCAGGATGGCATAGGAAATAAAGTGTTGTTTGTGGGCTTCAGATTCGAGAGAAGAAATCGTACTGTCTCTTCCTCGACCCTGGAAAACCCAAAAGGTTCTCTGGCTGGTAAGCCACCAGCCTCATTAGATCTACTACTATGCCCCCCAACTCAGGTTCATTCAGAGATGATTGTGTAATCTTTTCCCGAATCAACTCAATCTTTTAAAAACACATCTTCCTGCGTCTGAGAAGCTTCCAACGCCGATGAGGCACATCTTAGTTCAGCAAAATTTGTAATGACAGAGTATAATTTTCTTGGTCTATTGGAAGCTTGATCAATCTTATTTGTCGGAAAGTCCATTTTATCTTTAAAGATGGCCTTTCTGTATGCATTTTGAACTGCCTCGACCATCTCATTAAGATTTGGGGTTCACCCCCTCCACCATTTCTTTTCCAAAGATCTAAGATTTTGCCGTAGAGTGATCAATTCTTGTGTGAACCAAGCCTTGGACATTTTCTTAGATTTGCCCTGTTGCAAAGGAGCGACTCGATTGCAGATCTCCACCCCTGCCTTGAAAAACTCCTCATAAGAAGATGAGGGATCTACTAGCTTAAGGGCATTTTTGAGTTCACTGCCGGATATGTCCAACAAGTCTTTGGTCTCCGAAATAATATAGAGGTATGATTACTCTTCCCCCACACCCTCCTCCAACCTGCTTCAGCCTAAACAATCTGGCAGCATGATCAGACCAGGGAACAAAAAGTGTATCTGAAAACTCTATAATATTGCCTCTGTATAGCAAAACATCGAGACAATGTCCCTGCCTATGTGAGGAAGATGGTACTAATGATGTTAACTCATGAGTGGACAAAATCTCCAATAGCTCTTTGGTGTCAGGAGATGTAGCATCCTCCAACCAAATGTTAAAATCGCCAAACACAATAGCTCCTTATGTTTGCTACCAATATCTATGGGAAACTTGTCTAATTTTTCCAGAAACATTTTTGCTGTTCCTGGCGGTCGATATCCAAAAATAAGATTTATGACTTGTTTGTAAGCTCCAGATAAAGGCAACAGGCATGTCCTATCTGTATGGAGGCTTATGATATGATGATATGATATGATAGGTTATTTATAACGTGCTTAATACCCAGAGGTTTCTAAGAGTGGACCCGGGTATGGAACCTGTGGTGCTCCGTGTCATCTTGCTTCCAAGGCGAGCACGTTGCCCCTGATCTATTCTCCCCTGGCTTCCCAGTCTAACACTTCTAGATGGGACAGCTTGAGTGAATATTTAAGAATCACAGCCACCCCACACCCTTTCCTAGCCCTTCTATTTATAAACTGGATAGAATAATCTTGGGGGACCAGTAAATGAAACATGGCCTGTGAAGAATCATTAAACCATGTTTCTGTGATAAACAGGCAATCCAAATCATGACGCTGAATAAAGTCATGAATCTCGAGGGCATAACATGACATTCAGAAGGGCTGCTTCCAAGGGACTTTCCCTTTTTTCTTGGGTTTTAGGTGGAACCTTCATGCTAAATTCTTTCCTCTCAATACATATACTCCTAATTTTATCTAGAGTCCCTAACGAAAGATTACCATTATTGTGGTCATGCTCCTTCAGCACGGTGCTTGTAAAGACTGACATTTTCCTAGATCTTTAAGGTATCGTACTAACAAACCTACAATCACTCAGTAAATATTCATGTATTATCACACTCAACACTTACCATACCAGGGGTCATGCAGAGTTTCTCACCAAACACTGCAAACTGGCTGAAAACAGGCCAAAAAAGGCTTTGCGTCAGCGCTTTGCACTGAGGCGGGCCAGTTATGGCCTGTGTCACCCAGTAAACGCGTCAGTACTGCTGCGCGAGCAGCAGTGCTGATGGGGGATGAAGTTCCAACAATCCCGGTTGTCAGCTGGGAACTTGAATTGTACTTCAGTGCCACTGGCTAAAAGTGCCCACGAAGTAAGTTTCCCTGTTATCTACTCAAACACAATGTGTAGTACAGATTTATCACACAATTCTTTAGCAGGTAAGCATGGTGAAGCTAACGAGGTGTGTAATGGGGTCCCAGCTGCACATGAAAGCACCAAAGCAACTCAAAGTAATGGGAGTGAACAGAAAAGACAACCAAACTACCCTGGCTGCTAACAGAATCCGTAAAAACGGGCAGTGTCCAGTATAATCCGATCAAAATTACCCAGCAAAAAAGACTATGCAGAAGCCTCAGCCATTGAATTCCCTATTAGTAGCAGTCATTTATATGGCACCTTTTCCCGTTATTATGGTCTCAATGCGCTTCTGGTGGGAATGCCCCCAGAGATTGAAGTTCAGGCGTCGGAAATTTCTCAAAAGGCTTAGAATACGTGTGTGCATTTGGCCAAGACTAGGAATTAGGTGGGGTGTATAGGCTCCAGTAAGCAACCGAAGAGGTGAGGCACGTGTATCGGTGCTGAGGGTGGCCACGACTCTTTATGTGTCCAGCTCGATCACATTTTTTCATAGGTTGTTGCTGTATCCTAGAGGCAGAGGTGCTGAGGCAAGTCTGGAGTAAGTAGGCTTCAAAACGTTAAGTGTCCAGCTAGACCGAATGTGACACAGTCATAGCTGCTTTCCAATGTGAGTGGATTGGGAGCGGTGCCTTAGTCTATAAATGCTCTAAAGATCAAGCTGGAGAAAAGAGTGAAGGTAAAATGCAAGAGAGCATAAAAATCACAGGGTCAAAGCAAACTTTCTTGACCCCAAAGCTAAATGCCACCAATATGAAAAGACAAGCTGAAATCTCTTATTGAAGACTAACAAAATAAAGATTGTCAATGGTGAGAAACCCTTCAAATGGCTTGTATAATAGTGTCCTTTCTAGACTCCTTGTGCTTCTGCTGCACCTCCTCGATGCGTTGCCTCAGGCTCATTCCGACACCTGTCCCAGACTTCCCCTTGTAGCTTCTCTCCTCAATATCCCTCTTTTCATTTCTTCTCTTTTTGATTATTTTTGCCTCTTGATGTTTATTTCTACCTTCTCCCACTCTGGTCACCCATCTCTTTAAAGATCTCCTCACTATTTACCACCTTCTCTTTAAGCAATGTTCTCCTCTTACATTTCTATACTATGGGTTGGCTTCTTCACCCTACCTCTGTGCTTCCTCTCAAAACCTCCTCCTTAGCTTCTCTCAGCACCTCCTTCTTAACAACCTCTGTAACCGCAGCCAACATTGCAATGCCTCTCTTTCAACTGTCTAGGTCCTTCTCTCCCCAGCCTCCTGATTGCCTATCTCTCCAACCTCTTGGGTTTATCTCTACCCAGCCTCCTGGTTCCCCCTCTTCCCAACCTCTTGAGATTAGTTCTACCCAGCTCCCTGGTTCTTTTATTCCCCCCAATATTGTGGGCCTCGCTCCATAATTCCCTGGAGCTCATTCTCTTCAGTCTCCTGATTTTCTCTATCCCCAAATGGTTGGGTCTCTTTACCGAGCCCCCTGGTCCCTTCCTCCCCAGCCTCCATGGATGTTCTTTCCAAGTCTCCTTCGGCACAAGATCTTGTTTCCAACTTCCTGAGCTCTTCTCTCCCTGGCCTCCTTGTCCTCCCTCTCCCCAACCTCTTGGGTCTCCCGCCTCCCTAGATTTCTTCTCCTCAGCCACCTGAGTATCTCTCTCCCCAGCACACTGGATCTCTTCTCCACCCTCCCATCTCCTTCTCACATCAGTCTTCTGGGCCCTTTTTCACATTTTCTAGATCTCTACTCCAACTTCCTGCTTCTTTGTTGCTCTGAGCTAACTATCTCCGATTCAGCAGAGTCCCACATCTTTCTGTAACAGTCCCTTCCTTTTATAGGGTCTTGACAGCTCTTCAGCCCCTCTCTGCCCTGAGGGAGCTCACTTAAATCTCACTATGCATCTGTTATGGGGATTTCTGATGAGCCCACCCCTTGGAATGGTTTACAGTGTTTAAAGAGGATTGGCACTTGGTTAGTACCTTCCCATGGGCAGTTGTCTCTTTCCTTGCCACACCTTGGCCCTGCTCTCAGGGATGACTCCCTTACCCTGACCGATTTTAGGCATGTGGGTGTTGAGTCGTGGTGAAGTGACTGGTTGAATATTCGGGTTTGTGATTTAGTTCAGGTCCGGGTCTTTCTCAATGTGGTTTTGGATATGATTTTTGCACTTGTGTGAGGGGAGCCGAGTATGCAAGTGAGACCAGCTCGACAGGGCCACCTCTTAATGATGCCCATAAAGAAACACGAGTTTCTAAAACTCCAATGTGAAGAGTACCTGCCCCTCATGTGTGACATGGTGGGGGTATACAGGGAATCCTCCCCACCCCGGCCTTGAGCTCAGCATCACCTGGTTTGTGGCAGCATCCAGTCCCCTTGCTGACCCCTCCATACAATGGTAAGATCAGCCAGGGCTCAATATTACTATCACTACTATCTGGCATGGATGTGGGCCTGTCTACATCTCATGTACTTCACAGAAACATGTCTGTTCTATGTGCACCGTGAAGGTGAATGTTTTACATCACATTTCTCATGTATTAGCCATGTCAGCAGAGTAGAGGTTTACCAAACTCAACAAAGGTACCCATTTAGTGAGTGTAGTTCAGTTTTTGTGACTGCAGAGACAATTCTTTGCCATTAGACACCTTGAAATGCTACCTCACATTCATTACTAAGCCTCAGCGACCTTCCTCAAAAGTGATCCGGGGACTCCTTCGCCTCTCAATGTGAGATCTGGGAATTCAGGTTCTCGTGGATTTGTTTTACAGCCTGAATCTGCATAAATCTTCCTTAGGAGCCGTACATCTTCAGGGCAGTTTGGCAGAAGTTCAGGAAGGTTTATGCTGATTCTTGGGTAAACACAAATAATAATTACAACTTCAGAGGATGCAGAACGTGAGAGAAAGGTTAGTGCAAAGCAAGGGATGGGTTTTGCGGTTGGATAGGGGGTTAGCAAGAGTAAATGTCCTGAGCATCTGTGATTGTTATCCAAACGGAACAGCGTCTTCACATCTGCAATGCCATATCTAATTAGGATTATTCACCCACAACTGAAATCTATGTGTAGGTTGGAGGTTCCAAGTTTGAATCTGAGTAAGCACAACTCAGCCTTTCATCCGTCTGTAGTCGATCAAATTAGTAAAGTTGAAGTGGGGAATTGCAACATTGCAAGTCAGACCAGCAGAGTCAGTTACATGTCAGCATGCCTGGATTTGCTTTTCATCCTTGAGTATGTTGAGGTAATAATGTTACAATATATCTAATCAAGGCATGGATCACTGAAAAGCGGCTGGCCCTGGGGACGAGTCAGTCATGCATTATGTGTGGCTGAAGCTTCATCCTGCTGTGCTTGCTTCCTTGAGGACCACTGAGGATAGGCCAGGAGGGCAGAAACAGTGTCAACCGCATGCCAAGTATTCATGGTGCAGACTTTCAGCCCTCTGAAGTTACCTAGGTTGGCTAGTATAGATATGCTATGCGCTCTGTACCTGGGAAAATCACATAACCAATCTCTGCATTAAGAGCCGATTCCCAGAACCTTTTTTCAAGCAATTATACGAAAGAAATTATAGGCCCTATTAACAATGGCCATTTGAACGAGAAGCCCCTTTTCACCCCATTGCACGCTTGCACTCATACGTGGGCACATTTTACTGTGCATCCTGAATTGACAAACTGTATGCATATTAAAATGCACAGAAAACAAATGCATTCCCCTATATAATGCATGACTGGGTAATCTCTAATCCTTTACTCATTTTTTAAGTGGTAGAGCAGCATTTAGATCTGCTTCTGTCCCACTTGCATTACTATCCCACAAAAAGAGACAGATTTATTTTCTTTTTGCATACATTTCGCTGTGACAGGCCCTCTAAGGGCCAGTCTTGGTGAAGTGCAGTCCCTGAACCTATGTGGGTGATGGTAACCTATCATACATTATTGATATGAGTGCACACCTGACACTACTGTATGCAAGCTGCTTGGCCAATGCATTATTTGCTGTGCAACACAGCTCTATGGAAATACTCAGGTCACGTTTGTGACCTGCACATTTCTTAAAGTAATGCAAATAATACAAATCTTCTACCTATTTTTAATTAGCATTACGTTCTGGAAATTTGGCCCCAGAGTGCTTCCTTAAATAAATATTTAGATTAGCTAAATAAAAGAGTTACTTTTGGTTTCTATGTTAACGAAACAGCCAGGGACAAGTAATTATTTGGTTCGGCACATTGGGCCTCATTACAAGCCTGGCGGTCCGGAAATAAGGATGCCGGTAGCAATGTACCGGCCCATTTTCCAGATTGCCAGACTACGAGAATTCCTGCAGGGGCTGGGAGCACCAGCCTCTGCAGGCATGGTTTTCACGAAAGCACCGGCACTGTTACAGTGCCTGTGCTTCCGTGTCCCCATTCCCGTGGAGTCCTGTGACTTACAATTTCTGCAGCCTGACATCCCAGCTCAATGCCACCTGCAATATCCCAGGATATCAGGTGGCAAAACTGTGTTAAGAGATCGATGGCAACCCGCCGGTGGCACAGGTGGGTTACTGCCGACCTCGTAATGATGCCCATTGATTTTGTTGGACATCCCTGGCAGCAAAAATACTGACTTTTAAACTGAGTATATACATTGGTGTGCTATTCATGAGGTAAATGCGAAACTGTCACCCAAATCTCCACAAATTCCTCCAAGCACTAAATTATCTGAATACAGGGACAATTATGGTTATTTTGGATCCGGACGAATGTATATAAGCAGGCTTATCTATTACATGCCAAGAGACCAGCGTCTGCATTTTTCCATCTACACCCATAATAACAATATGTCTGCCAGAATATAAAAAAGCTCAGGTAGCATTCATATAAATACTATCCTACAGCAATTTGGGTGAACTTGCGAATGTTTTAATGTAATATACTGTAATAAATTACATTCCGGTCTGGCGGAGGGGAGGGAAATGATCCTGTTAGTATTTTTACATTGACTGCAGTCAGCTGATGTGGGTGGCTTCCTTTCAGCCAATTGAAAAACCTGTGATGATGAGTACGTGAATTGACCAATCCACTGGAAGGTAGCTGCGTGATCAGGAAGCCAGCTAAAGCAGTAATGGCCAGAGGGCCAACTAGTTCAACATTAGAGGGACATTAGATTGTCAACAGGTGAACTGATGTGCAAGAGGAAATCTGAAGAGACACAAATCCAATGGCCTAATGAATGTCAGACACCGAGCAGCGAGAGTGAGCGGAACTAGTAAAAGGACACCAGTGTTAGTTCAACTATCATCAGTGGGGAGAGCCTGCAGACACAACACTAAACCCTTACTGAGAAGCAGGGATGAATGAGGCACACTGACAAGAAACCTAGAAAGGCCACAGGGTAAAGATGAATAAAACAGGATTGAGAGTCGGGGAGCCAAAGGGCCTTCTCAAGGGAGAACAAATAGAATGGCCTAAACTTTGTAAAACATTGCATGCTGGGAAGCAGAGTCTCCGAGCCTCAAATGAACTAATGAAACATTTTAAGGTTTGATTAGAAATTACCCAGACGAACAGAGGCAGCATTTGCTGAATGCAAGGGTGTTGCTAGGGCTGGAATAGTTCCGGGGCTATGCTAATTGGGACTGTCGGGACTGGGGACTACCTAGCCTTTTTGGTTGTGACCCCAGAGCTTCTATCCGGGGCTACAACCAAAAGACCCGTGGCTATAGCCCTCTCAGCCCCCAACTAGCAACGCCTCTGGCTGAATGACACAAAGCTTGTTGGGAAACCGAGTTTCAAACTCCAGAAGTGAATAGAGAAAGTATTCACTGACTGACAGGCTGCAAGTTGGAAAATGAGTGCTGACTACCAGAGATGAAAAGAAAGGGCTCATTGGCCTGCAATCTGTATCTTGGGAAACTGAGTTCTAATTCCAAGAACAGACTGAGAAATCCCTAATTGTGTAAGCATGCTGCATACTGGGATATGGAGTGCCAGACCATAAGAGAATGTGTTGAGTATAGGAGGTTCACACTCATCAACCTCCAGCAATAAAAGACAATTGTAAAACACAGACTAATATCAAGTGACAACTCAATGTCCAAGATGGGGGTCAACCCTGACATTCAGTAAAGCATGTGTTAGGAAGGATTTCTATTTAAGTAACTTTATCTCCATATTCTATGGACCCCCACACGTTTTGCTTTTGTTTTAACACCTTGTCCTGAATTTCTACAGTGGAGTGAAGCCTACAGCTTCACTCCACTGGCCTTTTTCTCATTTGTTATGATTTGATGTTGATGTTATACATTTATAAATCACATATCACATGGATCCAAGCAGAGTCTGCATCTGGGCGCTGGTGAAAAAAGAATAGAGAATGTTGTCATTTTTACGAGGAAAATGACTAGTCCTTCAGACTGTCAGTACTGGGAAACTGTGTTTCCCTTTTACTTTTATATGTTATCTCTCTGGGTAACTTTTTCATGTTGCCCAATGCACCTTCCAATGCAGTGCTGTGGGGATACTTTTGGATCACCCTAGACCTACACTCAAAGGATTTCTGGTTACTTTTAAATGTGGCTAAATACGAGCTGGTGGCAGCAGTTACATTTGTAGGATGTCTACTGTATATTTAGTTAGCTCTCTCACGTTTACTGAGTTTGGCTACTAACTGTGGATAGTGTCCTCTCATAGCTGTGCCACAAGGTTTTTTGCTTATTCTTCGGCCATTTTGTTCTTTGCCCTTCTTCCAGCCTTGCCAGGTCAAGAATGTGCTTTTATGTTCATGCATTTGCCCAGAAAAGCAGTTTTTTTCGTGGGCTATTGCAGACCATGTGTGTTTGAAGCCATGAAGTGGGTTGGGACCAGCTGGTCACAATCCACAAACTGGTTTCAGGATGTCTGGAGTGTATGGATGAGTTTCACCCACAGTAGTCCCTCATTGTACCACTGCTGGGGTGTGTGTGTGTGTGTGTGGGGCACATCTTCAATTGATTGGGCTGTGTTTTGTCACCTGCATTTTGGTTAGAAAGAGGGGTTCTGCAGCCATTCCAACAATCTGAAGAGGAGATAAGTACCCCGTGTAGCTGTGCAGACGAAGGAATACCTGAAGGCCCGTCCTGAGGAGGCCTGGTAACCATTTCTTGCGGCTGTCCCAGTGGAGCCCTGTCTAGCTACTGATCTCAGAAGACCCTCTCTGGTACTTTGACCCATTGAACTGGTGGGACCAACCAGTCTCTGCGTCATCTCGTGGCCCTCCAGTTTGGAGTCTTTGGAAGTGTCCTTGAGCCAGCTGGTGGGCTGAACAACTCCATTTTAGGGTACCATGCCAGAAGCGTCACCGTTGCACGTTTTTGCCCAGATCTTCAGTGCTCTCCAGCTAGTCCCAAAGTTCACCTTCCTGACAAAGTTTCAACTTCCCAGCATCAAGGGGTCCAGAACTGGAAGGGTTTCTTTGACTGTGACTAGTGAGACGCCCGCTGTTGCCACTGGAACTGGCCTTCCCCGATCTGGTGAAGTGTCTTGAAGAGTCCTGCATTGGTGCCTACTGCATATCTCCACTGGAATAGGTTGCACTCAGCTCCTGGACCCGACCGGAACATTGCATGTAACCACACCCCCTGGGCATCTTCGACCGGAACCAATCACAGGACAAGCTACCTCCAGCACCCCTCTTTCGACTTACCAAGTCTGAAGAAAAATTGGAATACGGGTGGTGAGTAGTACTGATACTTACAGGTGCCCCTATCGCCACCCTATTAAAAGTTTGTGAAGAACTTTGATTTATTATATCCTTGGCTTTGGCAAAACTTGAAGCAAAAGCCCTTCAAAATATAGAGAGGTACTTTACTCACCAGTAAACTCCTTGGACAGTCCTCTGGAACAATCTTCACATCCACAGGAAAATTCCCTAACTTTTTTCCAACTTCTAAAACTTCTTGTGAACTTTGGACACAAGGCCCCAATCAATTTAGCGTTGGACTTTTCAAGTACGGCTCCTGTACCTGGTGACTGTTGGTGCATATTGTTAATTACTCACCTTCCCTTTCAGGTATTGCGGGGTGAACTGTTTACTTTGCATTGACTAACAGTGACTGTATATATGTTTGATATTAGTTGTCTTGTGTGGTAATATTACCTGCTCTGTTCATTGTTATAGTGTGTTCTTTGGCCAATAATACATATAGTATTTCTATACTTATTGTCTAAGTGTAATCCATGACTATTTCACCGTGTAGACTCATCGTGGAACCCTGACCCCACTCACCTCTCCTGAGACTTAGCCATGACCACCCTCCATGCTACCTTGATTGGTTTGGCTACAGCTCACAGAGTTTACCCTGTTCACTAGAACTAGGGTGGCCTCCTAACCTCTGTCCACCAGGCCAGAGTTTAGAAATCCATCGCTGGTGTTCTTCCACCAGGGACTCTGAATAAGCAAATCCTTTAGCCAAACAACGCTATGATATGCCAACAGAAGAAATGCAAAATACATTTGAACGTCCCGGTAAGCATGTTTTTGTTATATATGTTCATATTTGAAAAATCATTAACGATCAATGGCAAACCTATTAGCAGTTTTGGTCAGGCTGTGACCTGATCGATAAAGCAGACTTGTTTTATCTTGTTTGTAAGTTGCATCATACATCTAATATTCCTTCAAAAGGCCCTAGTTGTCTTGTAATCTGCCGCCATTTTTGAAAAGGGAAGGCATATGTTTCTGATAGAAACTCTTTTCAGTGGGAATTGGGCAGCATGCATAGCCCCTGCGTGAAGTGAGGTCACATGCAGGGCAGATGCTCCCTCTCTGGTAATACCACGAGATGACAGGGGAGGAAGGAGAGCCTTTTTTTTATCGGGAGAAAAAGTATTGGGGCAGGTGTTGTAAATGCGGTGAAGCCAAAATCCTTAAAAGATGAAACATCCATAGCAACGTTTCCTAGAAGATAAGAACATGTCCAGAACACATCAGAGCAGTTTGACCAATGATTCTAGGACAGCATTCAGATTCTCCCACTAGTATGTTGATATTAAATGTCTGCTTCACTTAATCCTCAAAGATCACGCGTTACTCTGGATTAACAGAGGCAGCGCATTAGGGCATTTATCCCCATGTGGTGCCTTCCCAAGTGGAAGCAGAACTAACCTTATTACTTCATGCACAGGGATGGATGTCAGGGTAAGTACTTGGCTAACAACAGGATTCCGGACATTTCCGCAGCTCTCACGAGGGCCCGCCCGCTAGCACATGGTTTCTGTTTAGCACTGTCAGTTAACGGGCAAGGCGGATATTTTCTGTTCTTACCAGGCTTAAAAATTAGTTCAAGATATTGGAGTCAACTTGGCAGTGCTGCTAAAACACTATTCAGCCTAAAACCCAATAACATTTTGAGAACTTTTAAGAGCGGGGTGTAGGATTATATGCGTAGATTGGGAAGTAAAAGTACAGCACTTTCTTCTCAATTAACAATGAACTCACGTGTGAATTAAGCCAATGTTCACTGATAGGCCGATCATGTAGAGGGACATGTAGGGAGATATTGGGCACATGTCAGTATTCGAGATTCACAGCAAATCTCAGATACATTAACATACCACATGCATGTGCTGTGCATTTAGATAAGATATTTACAAGGTTGAACTGGGAGAGACTTAAGATCTGTGAGCTGCAACGGCATGGCAAGACTTCAACCATATTGCTGAAAAAATGGGGTTATAGTCTGATGGCAAATTATACAGAATGTTTGAAAGGGAGATAATAGTTACACTAGAACTCAGTCAGGAATTCCTTTGTTCACAGTACTTCTGTGTCGTTGGAATGAAGGGGTGCAAAGTAAGCAGAACAGTGCTTGTTGAAGGGTGCCAAGTCTTATCTTCATAAGCCTTGGGGTTCTTTAAGGGGCTGCAGTACAAAGTGCTGGGCATGGCATGCTCACATGCAACACCTTATGTTACATACAGAGCATGGTACATCTCCAGAAAGTGGCCCTTTACCTACATTTCAAATGTACAGGCATACATGAGGCAGGAGGCATTTACGCCTACTTGCTTTGTAAGCAAATCTTGAATGCATGTCCTGGGTGTTTAGACAAGATAGTTTCAATTGGTTCAGACTTAGTGGTCTGCAAGGCCACAGGAAGGTTTATATCATAACCCATGTTTTCCTTGCTGTGGCGTTGCCGCCCACAGATCTTAAGTCTGTAACAATTCAACCTTTTGAAAATGATTATTCCTACCTAAAGGAGCACCCAATTCACCCATTAAATTGTAAATGAACTGGCACAGAATGATGCATGATTTGCAGGTTAAACCTGTGCTTTTTTGGGTGTGTATTTGTTCGTCCCTATTCAGTTTAGGGAAGCACTCTCAGATTTGATATCCCAGGATGGAGGTGCAATGACCCCCTGGTGCAGACCTGTAAGTTGTTGAACCCCTCTAATCTGTGGGGTAACCCAGTGCCCATAAATAATAGGATGAGAGCTTTGGTTAAAACTAGACTGAGAAAAGAAGGAGCTTGTTGGAAAGAGTATCCCTGCGCTGATCTATTAAGTAGTTTTAATGTGACAGATATCTCCTGCGGCCGTTGCAGGCTGAGGGACAAAGCTCCCAGAGTCCCGTGGGGTAGGGAAAGTTAGGGATGCGGTTGGATCCCTGGTCGAAAGGCGCGAGATCACGCTAGTGCCAATCGTAACAGTACTTGATACACGTTTGGTCAAGTAATCACTTCTGGCATCAATAGGGTTTTTATGTTCTTGCTTTTCAATGGTTTGATTAATCGGCAAAAGTAGGCCTGGATTGTCAGGAAATTGTGCGAAAAGCCAACACGTGTTTCAACCAAGGGTCTTTATCAAGGCGGAAGAGTATGGAGCTATTGGTCTCCTTGAATATGGTGCTGGTTAGCATCTGAGTGGCCCGGCGTGGCCACTGTGTGTAGTATGGCTCACGGCGATCGTTAAAACTACCCACAAAGTATACATAAGTGAACATCTAATTACGAATAGTCAACATTCAGTTCTTGCATGTGCTTATTGGTTGACAACAACTGAAATTGTTATGAAAGCTATCTTGACTTGATAGGCCCACAATATGAAAGGTCTTTAGATTAGGTTTAGGTTGGGTACTTTTGGGGTGCGTGAAAAAAGCCTGAAATACCACACATCATGACCATTGTATTTCTTGTCTACATGACATAGACTCACTCCAACATGTCCTATTTATTTGTCCCTTACTCAAAAACTAAGAAGTGCATATTTAAAGCTAATCTTGTGGGAACACAGTGTCAGTACCCTCAAGGATGCCATGCATTTGTTCAAATTAACATCCAATATGAAGATTTTCCTAGCTGTATTCACAGAGCATGGCTCAGAAGAAGTACATGGTTATCTGTCCGGTGAGCATGTTACCATATTAGTTCACAGTATTTGTGTTTTCTATGCTCTGTGTGAATGTTTTAAATGCATAGTATGTTTTAAAGCATATGAACTCTGCTACTGTGCCTAAATGCATCATATTTTTAGATTTGTTTTTTTTTAATGTCAGATGCTTCTATGTTTGTGCTTTTATGGCCTAATAGTGCATGATTTTGTGTACCTTGTCTAAATGCCCAGCATATACATTAAACATTTGTTTATAAATTGAGTAGTTGTAAAATGCATTCTGTTCCATGTGTACCTGCAAATTGTAAATACAGTCTAAGGGCCACGCCACTTTGTTAGAACAGCCCCTCTTAAGAATGGGCACCCAATAGATTACAAACCTATACTTTGACGTCCAGCTAGCATTTTGAAACCTACATCCCGAACTGGCCACTTTGTTAAGGCTCAACATGCTGTGTATGTAAATAAGTGCAGCTTGTGAGAATGTGATGCCCAGCACATTGTCCTGCAACCCCTTAAAGGACCCATTGCTGTGTGAGATAAGGCCTTCCCACACTCCCCCAGCAGGCAGGCCTTCATTCAGACAGGAGCCAGCATAGATCTAAGTGTTGTTTCATGCTAATTCCTGCACGTGTTCTGCTGCAAATATTAGCACATGTTTACACATGTTGTATAATTTGCCTTCAGATTACAGCCCGAATCTTTTCTGCAATATGGTCGAAGCCTTGCCATAGTGTTGCAGCCCACAGATAAGTCTGTGCCAGTTCAACCTGTCAAATATTAGCATACCAAAGGCACTGCCTGGAAACCCATGTTGAGGGCACACGTAAATGCTCCTACAATTAGCAAGATGTTATGTCTGACCACTTGTGGCCCTTCCGGTCCAAGGTTAAGAAGGGGTATATTTAAAATACTCTTGTCTGGGCATTGTCAGAACAAAGTGCAGCCCATTTCCAGCCATATGAGCTGGCGTGAGGTTCATGGCAACATATGGTGAGGTTTTGGGAGGTCACATAATGCCTCCTCCTGCTTTGACTAGGCACTTTCTGATGTCTAACTGCTTCTAGTTTTTGCAGGCAGTGGAACTAAAGCATAGCTTTCACCAGACAGGGTCTGGACCACCCAACCTTGGCCAAGAGACCGGCCTCACCAGATGGAGAACACTACTGGCCAATCAAATCTTAACTCAATAGTAACAACCCATTGGCCAGTCAGACGATCACTGCAAATAATCGCCATGAGCCCTACTTCCTCCATGGCACTGTAAACAGACATTGGTAAGCACTATGCAATGGGCATACGGTGATAAAGTGCTATGCAAAGCATTTCAATTAATAAATAGATTTTCGGTTGTGCTATTGCTCCATAGTTTATATATTTATTTTGTTCTTGTGTCCCGCCAGATGCAATAAAAGATACTTCAAAGGGCTTGCATTGTACACACTCTCTTCTAAGTTTTTCTAAAGGGACCTCGTATGTTTCAGGGGTCTCGGGAGGATAGCTCAGGGGCAACATGCTCGTCTTGGAAGCAAGACGTCATGGAGCAACACAGGTTCGATCCCCGCGTCCTTGCTTAGTAAACCTCTGGGTATTAAGCATGATATTAACAATCAATCATATCATATTATGTGCAACGTGAAGGATCAATTAACAATTTCAAAACTGAAGACTTTTTCATACAGACAAGATATATTTTCTCTTGAAAAGCCTTGTAACTAACAGACAATAGATCTCTGTAGCGTTCAACCAAATTCTTATCTACTCACATCTTTAGATTGTGTAACACAGTGAACTTAATGTTGCCTTTTTCAATAGAAAGCAATGCAAAAAGCTAGAGAGTGGAAATTGCTACATTGCTACACAGCTTGGTTCACAATATAGGAATCCATATGAATGTTAATAAAACATAGAACACTGTAAATCATCATGTTGCCTACAGCACTGTAAATCATCATGCTGCCTAGATCCAACTAAAAAAGAGCCCTACCTCAATGATTATTGTTTCATTTGTAGGTCCCACAGCAGTCAAAGTCTCCGGATGATTGAATGATCTTTTGTAGTCAAAGATTGTGCCTCCAAATTTGTAGCGGCCAGGCCAGTCCACAGTCCAGTAACCATTGAGGTAGTATTTTTTCTGGGCATTGCGCGCAGAGAGGTATGAGGTAGAAATGTTCATTTCATGCACCCGAATGCTGCGGGCACCGGCAGGTATGGTGACCACAGTGTAATACTCTGGAAAGGAAGACATGTCTTTTCAGTTAACTGCTGCATGAATCTAAAAATTACTTCATGCCAGAACCTGCAGAGCAATCTTATTCAGTGAGCCACCACACCATTACTAGATGTGAACAGGCATCCACCACCTTTTGGGGAAGGTCATATCTGTAGCCTGATTCTGGAGGGCTTATGTAGACACTGAGTGTTATCCACACCCTGACTGGTAACAGGATATAGGCTACTCAGACCACTAGGGAGCTCCTTGAGTGGGCGAGGGAAAACTGCAGTTAGTGCCCGAAACTATGTTGTACATACATAGGATTTTGTATAAATGCTAACACCTGAGGTGACAGGGCACACCACCAGGATCCTCCTTTAGTAAAGGACAATGTAAAAAGACTTCAACAGCACATGAGCACAGGCAAAATTATGTCATACAAACCACGAGAGAAGTTTCTTTTTCTAACTCCAACCGGGCGGACATTGAAAGTGCAACAAAACAGAAACTCTTACAGACAAAGTATCAATAGGTAGGGTACACTAAATGCAGGTAGACACACAAAATAAGTACATTATGTAAAAATGTCTCATCAAAACCTTTGATCATAACTCAGAGCAACTCTCCAAATACTTTCCCAGATATATACTCTGTAAATCTTGCACAGATTCTTTCCCCCTATAGATGCTTATGCAAATGGACACCAGCATGATTGGTTATATATAAAATAGTATCTCTGGAACAATTTTCCAAGTCTTTCTTTATCAACAGTTCCCCGCTGCCACAAGCAAAAGCTCTATAGTGGGGCCTCAGGGGAATGATGGTTGGCTTAATGCAATGTCCAACAATGCCGTAGTCTGGGATGACGTGTGCCGTTTTCACACAATCTGTCACCGCCGAGGTGCTGCTAGACCTGGTTATTTTTATTTTATTTATTTATTTATAACGTGTTGGGAACCTGCAGGCATCAAGGCACACAAAAACACACCAAGACATATATGTAGGTGGACGGGACAATATAGGTCACAGTACAAAATGACAGGGTCATGCTCAATAGGTGTTTTGCTGAAGAGTAGTGTTTTCAGTGCAAGACAGAAGGAGTCCAAGTTACTTTTCATTCGTAACGTGGAAGGCAAGGAATTCCACAGCCTGGAAGCCAGGGTAGGAAAAGTCTTTTCTAGTCCACTTGCTCGTTTCACCTTGGGTCTATTTACAAGTGCCATATTAGTCTAGCGCAAATTCCGATTAGGCTCGTAAGGCATGACAAGTGCCTTCAGGTAGGTCAGAGCCTTTCCATAAAGACATTTGTGCACGGTGGTGGCTGTGTTAAAGAGGATTCTGGCCTGTATCGGAAGCCAGTGTAAGGTTTGTCTATGAGAGGTTATATGCTCTCATTGAGCGATTCCTTTACAAATGCGAACCACATCGTTTTGAAGGATCTGAAGCTTTTGAATACATTTTTTGTCAGCCCCTATCAGTAGTGCTTTGCAATAATCGAGGCACTAGAGAATAATTGCAGTCGATTGATGAACAGTTTACCTCTGAGATGAATGGTTTAATGTTTTTCAGAGGACGTAGCTAGTAGTGACAATTGCTGGAGATGTAATTGACCTGAGATGTGCAACTAAGTGAGGAGTCAAGAAACACCACCAACAAATTTACTTTTTCAGAAACCGGTATAATAGAATCCTTAAAGCCTTAGTATTCCTTCCCCAGTTTAGCTCTGGCAGCTTATGTTCCAAACATCAATGGTTCGCTATTCCCCTCATTTAGGCCGAGCCAATTGTCAGTCATCCATTGTTTGATTATACCAAAAATCGAGTTGAGTTTGGTGGTGTCGGAATAATAATCTCCACTGATTTCCTGCGTGTCATCAGCAAACGTCATAAAAAGACCCCCTGCTCCTCTAATCGGCCACAGGGAGGTATAATGTACTAGTTAAACTGTGTGGGTGATATGCAAACACCCTGTGGTACTCTGCAGAAAATAGGGGTCAACTTGGAGGAGGTACCACCCCAGATAGTCTGTGCGATAGAAAGATAGGAATCCACTTTGTAGCCTGCGGGGCACACTTCCCCAAGTTCAACAAAGTTAGAAGGAGGCGGCTATGGTTCAGAAGGCCAAATGCCGCAGACAGATTTAATAGGACAAGTAGCCCTATTTTCCCTTGATCCACCGTTTCCAACATATTAGTATGGAGATCAAGCAAGGGTGTCTCGGTGCTGGTTAGCAATAAAACCAGATTGTTCAGTATGGAATCTGGAGGTGTTTTCGAGGAAAGATTGAAGTTGAAGGGTGGCCACCTTGTTAGGTTAGTGATTGGCCTAAGGTTTTTCGCATTTTTGGGATCTAGTTGAACCTTCTTCACCAGCGGAGTTATAGTGACAGTTTTGATGATGGAGTCAGGAACA
This sequence comes from Ambystoma mexicanum, assembly GCF_040938575.1. Classification (NCBI taxonomy): domain Eukaryota; kingdom Metazoa; phylum Chordata; class Amphibia; order Caudata; family Ambystomatidae; genus Ambystoma; species Ambystoma mexicanum. Next base: position 1,308,956,288 of record NC_090930.1, on the reverse strand, counting down.
GAATCATACATGAAGGAAGAGTTAATGAGTCTGGTAAAGAACGGGATTAAGATGTTTTTATTGTCCAGAACCATTTTGGCCAGAACAATGTTTTCTCGGCAGAAAGTTGGATGCATAGAGGATAGGATCTGGTCCATTTCCAGACTGGATATTGATTTAAACAGGAAACAGGGTTGTTGCTCAACATGTACAGGCAAGGGAAAATGATGAGAGGAAGAAGCCATTCGGTTTCCTAGGTCCTTCTGAAGATCCTTCTTGACGTTGGCATGGGCTGTAGCTAATTTATTGCAAAATGCCTGTTGGACAGCCTCACAGTCTTGCTCAGTGGGATGTATAGGCAAATAGAGGGCATTAGGTTTTTTGAGCGATTTCAGGATCTCGAATAGTTTGAGTCATTGTTGGCTGCAGAAATGTCTTTGTTGAAGACATTTTTCTTTACTGTGACGATCTCATGTTTGTGTGAGAATTCGAAGGTCTTCCATTCAGAATTATTGGCTAACGTTGGTTGTTTGAACCACTGTTGTTCAGCTGGTCTTTTCTCTTTCCTAAGAGTAAAGAGATCAGTAGTATACCATTTTTTATGGTTGGAGCTTTTACTCGCTGTTTTTTTTCTTGAAGGTGGCTATCTTATTTAGCATTTCAGCCAGTACTTTGTTGTAAGTCTCTATGAGAAATTCTGGAGTGTCTGAGATAGAGGTTTTCGTCATTTTAGTAGGCTGACAATCTGTTTGCCATGAGAACACTTATACACAAGTGTACATTCTTACATAAAGCAAACATTAGCTTTATTTGTATTTTTTTATTGAGCATTTATTAGGCGCCTATACAACAAAATATTGCTTCTCAGCACCACAAGGAAAAACGGGGAAGAAACAAGGGGAGTAAATATAAATGGCAAAAGATCGTAACTATACATTCATGGTCCTACTGGGCTTTGTGGCATTCGGACATGCAAGTCTAGTGAAGAGAAGTGCAGGAGTTAAGGGACAAGGTATGGACAAGTGAAGATAAGAGCCCAGAGGGAAGTGTTGAGGGGTGCCAGGGGAGGAGGCCACTGGCTAAGTGCTAGGGCGGAGGAATCCCAAGGATGGGAAGCACAGCTGCTAGGTAGGGGGTCCACTAGGGCAGTGCTGGGTAGGGGGGGTGCTAGTGTCGACTGGGCAGCAGCCTGGTACCCTGTAAGATTCATGAAGGTCCAGGACGTCAGTCTCAGTGGCTGAAGGGTGATTAGCAAGGAATTGAAAGAGGCAAAGAGCTAGAGAAAAGCAGAATTTTTAGAAGTTTCCAGAACTTAAGGAGATCCGGCTCAAGTCTGAGAGGGGCAGGGAGGCTATTCCAAATAGAGGCCACTGCTGAAGAGAATGACCAGCCCCCACTTTTCTGCTTGGAGAAGCGTTTGACGCGCAGAGAGTTTGAGTTAGAGGAGCAGAAGGCTTTGGCTGGGAAGTATTTAGGGAGAGAGAGTTGGAGATAGCCTGATCCCAGGGCTGAGAAAGCCTTGTGGATGATGCAGAGGGTCTTAAATTTGATCCTTGAGGCCACCTGGTGCCACTGCAAAGATCTTAGGGCTGGATAGATATTGTCCCTCTGCTTGAGGCCAAGGATAAGTCTTGCAGCCCTATTCTGGATTATCTGAAGGGGGCCTAGGGTGGAAAGGGGGGGATTGGGGAAGAGGCTTTTGCAGTAGTCCAGCCTAGACAGGTCCAGAGCTCTTCCAACATTGAGCTTCTGGGGAAAGGTGAGGAAAGGGAAAATGCCTCGAAGGAGATGAAGCTGGAAGTGGACCTTCTTGTCAAGGTCCAAGATGTGTGGGGTGAAGGAGAGAGACGAAGATGACCCTGAGGATTTTGGCCTCACGGGATGGTGAAGGTAGAGGGCCCTAGGAAGGTGGACAAAAGGTAGGAGGGAAATAGGGTGCAGGAGTCCTGATAGGAAGGATCTCCGTCTTGCTGGCATTAAGACAGAGATCGTTAGCCACACACCATGCCTGGATAGCGGACAGACAATTGGGAATGAGAGAGGAGGAAGAGGAAGTGGTAGAGGGAAGTGTAAAGAAAAGCTGTGTGTCATCAGCATAAGACTGGACATGAGGACAGAAGGAGGAAATGAGGTGAGCAAGAGGGTGAGATAGATATTGAAAAGTCATGATGATAGGATACAGCCCTGGGGGATGCTGCAGGTAGAGTGAAGTGGTGGAGGAGAAAGAGCCCAGCTGCAATTGGGAGGGGTGGTTACTGAGAAAATATGTCAGCCATTCCAGTGCCCGGTCCATGATGCCGAAGGTATCTCAGAGCCGTTTTCTGAGGATAGAATGGTTGACTTTGTCAAAGGCAGAGGAGAGATTGAGGAGAATGAGAACAGCAGGATCATTACAGTCAAGACTTGCAAGCATGTCTTCACGGGTGTTCAGGAGAGCAGTTTCCATGCCTCTGGATGCCTGGAATCCAGATTGATTGTCGTGGAGGCAACCAACGAGATCGGTATAAAGGGTCAGTTGGGGAGGGCCAACTTCTCCAGGAGTCTACCCAGGAAGGGGATGATGGAGATGGGGTGATAGTTAGCCAGACAGGAAGGGTCAGCAGAGAACTTTTTAGGAGAGGGTGCACAAGGGAGTGCTTGAGGGAAAGAGCCAGTGTTGAAAGAGCGGTTACAGAAATTGGCAAGAGCCGGGGCGGGAGAGGAGATGTTGTCCTTAATAGATCTAGAAGAGCAGGGAAGTACCTGTTTGGATAAGACCTTCATAGATCGGACAACTTTAGAGACCTTATCGGGTGTTATGGGCAGGTGGGAGAAGAATACCGAGGGTGCAGGGGGGAGCCAAAGGAGGCAGGACTGTGGAAAAGGAGATGGGGTGGTGGAGAGTGAAGACAGGATGTCCTGAGTTTTTGAGGTGAAATGGGAGGCCAAGGTGGTGCAGAGAGCCTACAAAGGAAGGAGAGAGGTGGAGACTGGAGTTGGATTGGCGAGTTCCTTGCAGATTTTGAAAAGTTCTGCCGTGTTGTTAGTGTCTCCAGAGATGCAGGCTTGGATGTGGGTCCTCTTCTTAGAGCGAATAGAAAGGCTATATTGCCTTTGGAGCAGGAGGCAGGCCAGTTTGTCAGAGGATGAACCTGAAGTCTGCCACTCCCATTCAGCAACTCTGCAGTTACGTTTCAGAGATGCCATAACGGAGTCGTACCAGCTGTTGCATTTGGAGGCAGGTTTCAGGGGGATCCTCACTACAGGGGCAAGGATGTTGAGGCACTAAGAGATGGAGAGGTGCAGGTTAGCAAGGACAGAGTCATAGGGAGAATCAGGAGCAGGAGTGGGAGGGGGATGAAATTGGAAGCAAAAGCAGTGACTGACACTCGCTTCATCGGTCTAATGATGGCAAAGGAGGCTGGCAGTGCGGGGGGCAGCTCGGACAGAGGGCCTTGTGGCCCCAAGTGAGAGAAGAGAGTGGTCAGACCAGTAGAGGGGAGTGTTGACCGGGTTAGAGATAGGAATATCCCCATAGATGACGGCATTCAGAGTGTGTCCCGCTGAGTGGGTCGGACCAGAAGGAAGAATAGAGAGAGGGAAGAAGTCACAGAGGTCACGGAACAGTGAGGTGGCTGTTTCGGGGGAATCATGGTGGATGTAGAAGTCTCTGAGGAGGAGGAGTTTGGAGGAAGAGGTCAAGAGGGAGGAGGTAAGGTCAGCCTATTCAGAGAGGAAGAGAGAGATAGGGCAAGGGGGCTGTAGATTGTAGCAAAGATGAGTAAGAGAGTAGGAGAGACCCTGAGCCTACAGACGAGGCATTCAAATGAGGGGTAGATTTGAGTGGGTATGATGGCAGCAGGGACCCACTCAGGGAAAATCAGAGCCACTCTACTTCGGGGCCGGTTGGGCCTGCGTTTGAAGAGGATTTTGTAGCCCTCAGGAAAGAGAGTGACAAGAGTAGTGACCGAACCACGTCTCGGTAAGGTTGCGGACATCAAGGTAAAAGTCTTCAGGAGAGTGACAGATGTCAGAGGAGTGTTTGACAGCAGAACGGACATTCAGAGTAGCTAAGTGAAGCTCATTACCACCTTTCAAGTAATAGTTGCTCAGGACACGTTCAAGAGGAAAAGACAATAATAGGTGGTCCCCTAAACCTCCATCAGTGAGAGTTAATGGGCCACACTTTGCTTGGATGCCCGAGGATATATTTAAAAAGTCGATCCTCGAGGATCTAGGCCCTCCATGCCAGGTGTATACCGGTAATTAATTAGATGAGTCAGATTCTAAATACGTCATGTCTCAGTCTCCAAGGAAATTATCCCAACTGATTACTCTATGTGCCTCAACACGAATACCAGATGGAATAGGCCCACCATTGTTGTATGTCGATCCCTCCTCATAGTTAGTGTTGAAATCCCCTCCCAAGATAATAAGATTCGCATTTCCCGGGTGAACCAATCCTCGAAAAGTGTAGCCAGATCAGCCTGAATAGACACCAAACTTACACCAGTCGGGTTCCAGTACATATTAATGAGCAAAATAGAGGGATGAATAGGGATAGGGCTTAGCATCACAGCCAATAGCCATTCTGAGTGAAATAGTAGTTTACATTTCATACTTAGATTACAATCAATGGCCACTGCCAGGCCCCCCCGCCCCCTAGGTTGCCCAACCCTCCTTTGACAACTGTGCTCGTAAAAGTATTGTAACCCTCTAAATCAAAATGAGAAGTTGCCATAGTCTCCTGAAACATATACATTTTATGTACTCCCACCCAGGATGGGTACTCCCAGAATTCAGGCAGATTCACCCTACCACAGCATTCCATGTAATAAGCTCCACTCTAGAGTTGCTAGGATTGCCACAAGACCATTCTTGTCCATTTTGGAGAAGACTCGTAATTAGTGATGTGGGTCGCTCACCCCTTTTGTTCATTCCGTCATGCCCTCCCCAAAACCTTCACACAGGGAGTACGGCGTTTAAAAGCCAAGAACACCCTAGCATCATCAGCTGATTTCACACAAGACAAGTCATACCCCAACAGTTTCAAATTTGCCCAGTGTTCCCACACCACATTTGATACAATCTCAGAGTGGAAATATCTCACCATCCGTTCATTATTCACTATAGGGAGGATAAACATTCACATAGAAATAACGGAGTTATTCTTTATTCCAATGACCTCACCCTTCAGCAACCCCTTTTTCTGTAGACTAGTCTCATTTTTAACACGAGGCTGCACGGCAGCGATACTCACGGTTCGAATAGTGTTGCTTGACATATTGACTCCGGTACATCCTGCACGTAGAGTTGTTGCCTTTGCACACCCCACAAGTGTCTTGCACAGCACTAGAGCCAAGGATACCGTCACACCCAACCATCTGGAAGAAATACACAGATGCATTAATGTATGCTGCACCCTGTCGAGGGAGGTGAAAACACCACTTTGCTTTTTACCGAAGGGAATCAAATTTGCAAGACTTTTAAATCTTTAATACAATTCTATATGGGAGAAATCAGCTGCTCGAAAATCTAAACATGACTGTATCTTTCCTGTTGAAAACCATTTTGCACAGTAATAGCCGTGTACCACCTCAATGATTGTTCACTAAAGTGAAGTCACATAAACTTTCCACCTTGCTGCCCACAACGTCATTTACAAATCCCACTATGCCCCTCCCCCACGAGAAAACATTTTCGCAGCCAGTATCTGGCATTCGACACTTCTACATTCCAGTGCCTTTCCACTCCTTGCCTCTTCAGACTTTCACGTAGCGTGATTGCTGGTGCTTTATACTGCAGAGTCTCCAAAAGTCAGTGGACTACCTGCCCACCTGTGGATGGTTTCCTGCTGTGCGTTTGAGGTAGGGAGTAAATCAGTGGAGTAACACAAACTTTGGGGGCCCCTTTGCGAGCCATGCTGAAGCCCCCCCCCCCACTCGGCAACACATCACGGGTCACGCTACACTCTGGACCGTCCTAGATTACCACGCTAGTGCAATACGCAGGAATGTCCTGCAGCAGGGGTACGCTGCACACTGCACTAGGAGAACAATATAAATATGTGTTTTAATGCATTATGCAGCACACTTTCTGAGAAAGATTGGCTATTGTTTTTGTAGGGTAACACCAATCCAAAAATATAAAACATGCAAATCACCAACAGTGCACAGGAACATTAACTCTTTAGTTAATATAATGCTTTACTATTAAAAATGCCATGCCACAATGAAAACATGTCCAACTGAACAACAAAGACCAGACCTTAGCCAGCCAGGATAGGCAAATGTAGACCAGTCTAGACTAGGGGTGTCACGGTATTCGTTTTATGACGGTACGATAACCTTCTTGCCAAATGACGGTATATCATGGTTATCGCGGTATAGCAGGTGGAGTTAACTGATCTTAACAAATATTTTCTAAAAGGTCATAAATTGACAGATGTATCATCACAAACAAAACCAGGCACCCAGGGCCAGAATTGGGCTTTTCAACATACTTTCCACTGAAATGCCTTGCTTCCACCAAACACAAACAGACATGTGGAGAGGAGGGGGTGGGGTGGAGGCCTGCTGCAACTGGCAAAGCAAACTGAATAGCTTTTAAGTGGTCATTTAGGCTTTTTGCTTCCCCACTGGCTACTGGTGAAGATGAACATGTTGCCATCTTGATAACCTGCATGCCACAGATCAATGAAGGCTGATGGTAGTATACGCTTGTGCGCGCGCGCACACACACACACACACACACACACACACACACACACACACACACACACACACATTGTCTTTACGTTACAGCCTTTAGTTTACTTGCGGGCCAAAAGGTGTTCAGTAATCACTGACATGTTACCCTTTGGTATGGCAGCAGGGAATACCCACAGAGATGAGTGAATTTTGCAGTGTGACTTATTATATGTAAATTCAATGATAGAACCAGGGAAATCCCCCATTGCCATATGTTTAGAAAACATTATCCATTATAAATATATAAACCCCAAAGCAAAGCCGCCACCCCAAAGTAAACCCTTTACCTTCTTGGCACTGTATCTATTCTTCCTATTGCTAACATATTGATTTTGTGTAAGGCACGTGTGGTTTATGGAATGGCATTAAAAACTGCTCCAACTGAAACTCTTGGCAGACGGCACATCCAACAGTGCAAAACCAAGACTGCGCAGCAATTGCTTACTGCAGCCTTTCCAAATCAGATTGAAAAGTACACTTAACGATATGAACGGTATAACGGTATAAACAATGTGACGGTTATTATTGTTCAATTAAGTGGTTCACGGTATCTTTAACGGTATACCGTTATACCGTTACATCCCTAGTCTAGACACGTAATAACATATTGCAGTAAAGCATGCCAGGCCCCATTTAGACATACCTAGACTGGTTGAAGCAAAATGCCAGTTGAAACAATAACACTTATGGTTATTTGATCACAGATGCCCAGAAATATATACAATGCCGCAGTAGGAAATGGCTAGACAGGCAGCACCTACATGCCAGTCTAGCCAGATAATTACAGTTAGCAGGACTGCTTTATCAGATATGCCCAGTTAAAATAAAGTCAAGCCAAACTAAGAAATGACTAGACTGGCTGCATCAAAATGCCTCTCTAGCCACTAATACCACATATCATGTCTGCTTAGCCTGGACATGAATGACCATTGTGACTTATCGCACAATACCCATGCCACCACACCCCCCACACATCCCCTCTCCCTCACACACAATGCCCCAACCTCCAAAATCACCTTCTCTGCCCAGAATTACCTCCACGTCCCTTTTCCTTGTCCCAGTGCTTACGTATGAGGCTCCTTGCCTCATAGGTAAGTACACAGATGAGGAAGAGTGGGACTAGGAGTAATGAAGATTACAGGTAACTAAGCAGGCATTACCTCAATGGCTCTCTACCTCATCCCAGTACTTGTGTATGAGGCAAAGTGCCTCATACACAAGTACTGGGACAAGGAAGAATAGGGCTATGAGTAATGAAGATTACCAATAAGTAACCAAGGGATTAAACACAAGTAGTGGTGCCACACCATTGAGCTGACTGGGCTTCAGCCCTCCCCCCACACCCCTCCTCAAATTTTGGGCTATGTTGACTCGACCTGGCTGACCTACTAACGTAAAACATTTCACTGTTAGTATCTGCATTCAAATGCATAAATCTCTAGGCAATTGACATCTTGATGTGTGTTTAGTACTTGCATGCAGGGAAGTGATTAGAAGGGTAGAGAGGGACCAGGAGACCACTTATTCTCACAGCAGTCCATAAGTGGGTTTTTTCAGACTTAAAGGAGAGAGTTAACTGTGTGTAACTTTGAAGCTGCACTAGAATAGTCTCATTAGAATGCACAAATGGCTCCACACAAATAGGTTTGCCCTCCCCCACCACCTGTGAAGTTATCACTTCTCTCAACATTTGAAGGGTTAGCCCCCAAAGGTCTGGTTTTGTTGCACCCCTGAACACACACACACCATTTACCATACACACACACATGCACACCAAGCCACCCATACATTTAGGTGTGTACACTTTCACCATACAGACACACCCAGTCAGCCACCCATACATTTAACATTTAAGTATGCACCCTTTCACCATAAAAGCACACCCAGGCAGCCACCCATACATTTAAATGTGCACCCTTTCACCATACACGAACAAAGGCAGCCACCTATACATTTAAGTGTACACCCTTTTATCATACACTCGACACACACACCCAGCCACCCATACATTTGATTGTGCAGCCTTTCACCATACACTCACACAGGCAGCCACCTATACATTTAAGTGTACACTATTTCACCATACACTCACACAGGCAGCCACCTACACACTTAAGTGTGCACTCTTTTCCCATACAAGCACATGCACGCAGTCACCTATACATTTAATTGTGCACCCTTTCACCATACACTCACAGAGGCAGCCACATATACATTTGAGTGTGCACCCTTTTACCATACACTCACACACACATCATGGGGTTGAGGGGAGCCCTATTACTTAAAAAAGAAATGTTTCTTTTTGAAGTCACACCGACTTCATAAAGAAATTATTTCTGTTAAGGACCGAACCATAATTAAAATCGTTTCTTTATGAAGGCAGAGTGACTTAAAAAAGAAACTATTTCTTTTTTAAGTGATAGAACTCCCTCCAGCCCATGACATGGAGGTTGCCTGAATAGGCGTCCATGTTATCGGGTGGGAGGAGCCCTCGGACTTCAAAAATAAATAGTTTCTTTTTGTAATCGCTCTGCATTCATAAAGAAAAAAAAAGTTTATTTTTTTGTTTTTGTTTTTTAAAGTCCAAGTGGGCCTCCCTCCCATAACATGTGGTTGCCGGCCCCCTGCACCACGTGGGTTGTGGGGCCCCCGTTACGCCAGTGATGGTGCTGGGAAAACAGGTGAGCAGATCTGCTGCCTGCTGTTCTAGCTCCACCAGAGCACCCTGGTTGTAGAGAACTGTAGGGGGCTGAAGACAGTCAGAGCTCTGATATCCTGCACTATGCTGTACCGGCACTACAGAGAAATTACGTGTAATGGTTCTGATCCGTTTATCAACCAGGCTGCTCCTTAAATGTGAATTGACTAATAATAAAATGTGCCCTGAAAGGCACATAGTAAGCATGTACAAATGTAGTGCTACATTTGGCACACCCACAGACACAGACTCTGTGCTTTACAACCACTACAGTGACGACTCACACAGTATGAAAGCCAAATAATATAACATAACGTATGGAGTAAAAACATATTTTAAGAAAGTATTTTTGTGAGTAAATACCTAATCCTGTACACAAAAGTGGCATATTAAAAAAAAAAAAAACATGCATGCACTTGGCTGGTAGTTGTCATCCAGGGTTCTATCTAGACGCAGGTTCCTCAACCAGTAGCTCGTGAGCCACTGGTATCTTGCCTGATGCTCCCCAATAGGTCCTTGCATCAAAACTTGAATCCCGCCTGACAGCATCTGAGTGCTGTTGCTGTATGAAACTGCACACCAGATTACTGCGCACTGGTGAATAGCATGCAGTGTCAGCCTTCACATGGAATGTCTCGATTGGTTTCCTACATTCTGATATGCTTGACAATTGTTAGGTGGCAGCTACTAATAAATAATATTGAAATAAAGATGTTTTGAAGTTATTAATATCATGGAAAATGCTAATTTTATTCCTTTTTTTTACATAAAGAGCAAATAAACTGCCCAAACATATCTTGTTACAAATTCTCATACTCATAGACATCACCACCCCAGTAGCTCTCGCCAGTATCTCTCGCCTATTGGCCATTAATTCCAAGTAGCTCTTGTTAACGTAAAGATTGGAGACCCCTCATCTAGCCATCTAGCCTATAAAGTTTATTTCAAAAGTAAGAAGAAAGGTCTGTTCTTTGAGCTCAAAAGACTTTCATGGTTTTAGCAGACAGAGCGTTTGGGAATATTTATCACCTAAATCTTTCGACTGCTCTGGAGTTCATTTTACCACTGCTTATGTCTCGGTAAGCAAATACTTGCAAGTAAGATTGATGATCCTGGTAGGTCTTGACCAGACATTTTGCAAGAAGTAAAGGATTGCAGCTGTAGTCACACAGACTTCTCCCCTCAGTAGTAAACACTGCAGTGAAATGATTTTTATTTTTGGCAGAAAAGTGGAAATGTTGGAAATGAGTTAAGGATGGGGGGGGGACTTTTTACGGGAGTATGCACAGCCCAGAATGCTGAACAGCACATCACTTTTTAATGTCTACATCAGTGGTCATGCACTAAGGCATACCCATTGCCTGTGGCGATAATTAGTTCTGTACAGAGCACTGCATTTTTGCTGGAAACTCCCCTGTTTGAAGATGGCTTTAAAAGCCACACAAAAGGAGCTAATGGTTGCAGGAGTTGGGGCAGACTGGGGGAAATAGTTCAAGTGTGGTAAAGCCCCTGCTCCGAGCCTCCTCATTGGCTGGGAGGCTGCCACACCACCCTCGCCAGGTACTAATTGCAATTCTATAAACATGGTTTCATAAAATATAACTGAAGGTTATCAGTATGATCAAAGGTATATGTATTTATGTCAACGTGTAGAATCTCTACATCTTCACTAGGAGCTAGAAATCCTCGCATCTCTCCATCCCTGCTCCGCCATCACATAGATGAGCAGGCGACAGAGCAATGCAAGAGAGTCTGATGAATCACTGCAGGCTTTTGGAATCATGTTTATCAGAAGACATTGGAAAACACCTGGGATTCACAGGAAGTGTGGAACACACGAGATATCAAGTACAGCTAATTTCCTTGCTGCGCTGCCTTTCCAGGTTTGCGCCTGAGGACCTAACATTCAATGTTCCATTTCCTGCAATAATCAGCACTGCGCCCAGTCTCCAATAGGATATGCAGTCAAAAAACAAAAACTGTATACATATTCATGGGGGGTTCTGGCCCCATTGCCAAAGAGCAGAGGGAGCAGAGGACCCCTGGCCCTAGAATACTGCAGACCTATGCCTACATCTGAAGAAGGATAGCGCAATCGAAAAGGGACTAGTGTAATGTTTGTTCTATTTGTCCAATGGGCTTGTGAAGGAAAAATGATGGTTCGACCTTGTGCACTGCTCAGTGGTGAAGGCTGGGACGTTAGGTTGATGGCTAGTAAGACCAGGCACTACAGAGCTACTGCAGTACTTATTTATTTATTTATTTATTTATTTATTAATTTATTGTTTGCTTGTTCGGCGCTTATGCAATAAGAAAATACTGTTTCGAAGCACCTTGATGGTCAAATCTAAAAAGGGCAGTAATTATATCTGTGAGCCTGTGAGAAGCTTCAGCAAGTACATGTCCTGCTTCTCGAGATATTTACTTCTGATAGACTGCTAATGTAGTCCCACCTAATACCCTGTTCTGGCATCAAACTATTACTATTGTCAAATGTTGCCCTTATCAGCAGAGGGCATAAGAATCTGTGTGAGTACTGGACACGCTCAGCACGGTCATCAAAAGAGGGGATACTCAACACAAATTAATCCAAGGGAGTAATCAACATTAACATTTTATGATAAAAAAACATGAGAAAATCAATTGTATGTCTATAAGTTCAAAATCAAAAACCAGTTCAATGAGGTGGGGAGAAAGAACTTCATTTTGGCAATGTATGCACACTGAGAGTAGCCCATTCCAAGATCTTGAAAAGGGCTTCCCCCGAACCTCACCCCACATTCCTTCATACCCTGCACTAGTTGAGCAAAATAACCACAGCTAAAATGTATGCTTCAGTTATTCCCCTGCACTGAAATAATCTTGCTTTTGCACTTTAAAGAGGGACATTTGATACCATTTTGTTGACTGCCTTATTTCATTCTCGTGCAATTCAGCACTCCCGAACTTCGCCGCCCTTCCGGTCCTCTCATCGGCATGCTGCAATTGGTCATATGAAATGAACAGCCTAAATCTGGAGTCTCTTCCATGACTATATTTGTAGTCTATACTCTAGATTAGGCCCCAAACTAGGAGCTACATTTTAGCAATAGTCTGGCAGGGGATTCAGGTTGACAGGTGCAACATTAAAGAATCCCAAAAATCTATTTTTTGCTCTGGGGAGGGGTGCAAACATTTCCCAGTAAAGTGCGTCGACAGACCGAACATAGAGAGGAGCCAAAGCCAACCAAGGTGCTTCAGGGTGTTCTGCTGCCGAAACATTTTTTATAATGATGGGTTAACATGGTGCATTTTACAGCACACATTTTGGGAAAAATCAGGTAAAAGGCATGACATTTACAATAGACTATGTTAGTTAACGCATGAAAAATTCAATAGATGCCACGTCAACAAAAGAAAACAGGTGAATTTTCCAATGCATTTTCATGATGCCCATGTCCACAATATATTCCAGCATTGCCTCCGTAAGAACACAAACATCTTCACTCTGACCAATACTGTTAGTATTACCACTGTAAAAAGACATATTAACTTTACTCATAAGATTAAGTTAACACTGCCTAAATTGCAAGCAGGTTTGATTCTGCAATGAAGTTTATCTAGGGCATCCTAAAGATTCTCTCTGTTGATTCCAGGTGGTCTAGAATTTGGCAGTTAGGATCCCTCTGAGGTTAGATCCCAGAGAGCAAGTGTCTTCGGCATTGCTCTGCCTCCACTGGCTTCCGGTTGCAGAGAACATTCAATTTAGGTGTATTTGCATAGAGCGCACATCACAGCATAATCAATTCCCTGGCTTTTTCTGCAGTCCAAGATATTCGCCTCATTCCAAGATTCAGGCTTTAGAAATGGGAAGGCAAATCTTTCTTGCTTTAGGCAGCATGTCTCTGGAACCCTTTTCTACTTTTCATCTGACTTATTTTCAATGGTCTGCATTATCAAGCAAACAGTAAAACATTTCCTTCTCCCGATTTAATCTTCTCAGCTAAGTTAGGTGTCTTATGCTGATTTCATTCTAGTGACATGACGCTCCTTTTGGCGGGCGAGGTCTTAAAGAAATCTATACCATTAAATATGTACCATAACACATATTTATACAGCCTGAACCAATGGATACCAGTATTGTCAATATGTTTGGTTGTGCCCATTATCGTGAGTATTGCACTGTAAGAAGTAATGTTCATGCTGGCTGTGCCTATATATGCCATTGTTGCTACTGTAAGAACACACTCATGCTGCCTGTGCCAGTATATGTCGGTATTGTCACTGTTAGCAAACACCAGTGTTGGTGTTGCACGATAGCGCTAGTACTGCCTCTGCAAGAATACGTGCTCATTCTAGCTGTGGCCAACATATGTCAGTTTTTTTCTGTAACATGTCTTGAAACCAGTTTGTAAAATATGCCAGGATTACCACTGCAAACAACTTGTCAGCACAGCACCATACACCTCTCCCCCTTCCCCACAAACACTAGCAACTTCATCACAGGCATTGTACCCCTTGTGCACACTTACACTTAATGCAAACTGTGGTAGATCCGAATCAGGAGATAGACAAGGTGGCATTGTAGCTGACATTCCTTTATCATCAATCACAAGCAAGTGCTGTCTTTAGGTCTAAGGGTCTTGGTCCTACTCTTTAAAGGAACTAAAAAAGGGTGCTCATCTGGAAGTCATTCCAAAAATAACAAAAAAGCAAGATAGTGTTCTGTCAAAGATCCAATGAGAACCTGTTTTGTGTCCCTACCACTTTAAAATAAACATATTTCTCAAATAAAGGTAAATGTAGGCCCTTGGCCATTTCTAAGTGAATGGTGGCTGGTTTCTGGCCCTCAGTGTCTTTCTCAATAGCAATCCTCACTCCCAGTGCACAGTCTAAACAAGTAGGTTGAATGTCTCTTGTATTGCTCTCTCACCCGTACAGTTTAATCAAGTCCCATAAATGTCACTTGTCCTCATTTCGCACTGGAGAATGTCTGGTTCGTGCCCCCCCACCTCTTTTGCGGGTGTTCTGGATATTCTTTATCAGTAATGCTGCTGGTAGTGTTGCCCTCGAGGCACTTCTTGGTGTTTACCCCTCATTGGCGTCTGGGTTCTGTGGAAATCCTGTCCTGTCCTGCAATGTGTGGAAGGCACTTTATCTCACCATCCATCTCATATTCTCTCTTTCCCGCTTCTTCCTCATTTCCTTACCGCCAGCTTTCATTCTGCTGCACATATTAGTGTTTGACAGCTTACAGCTCATTCATATTTAGTTAAAATAATGATTCAACAGCTGAAAGCTGGAAAATCTGAAACAATAAAAAAACAGATATTCTGGTATAACCTGCGGGTAGCAATGATAGTTCCTAGAATAAATCCCTTGAAGACACTATGCCCACTAAAGGAGCAAGGGTAGTGTCAGCAGTGTCAGCCAGTTCATTTTGGGTGGTGGGGCATTATCATATTCTGTCATGCACACCGCTACATTTCAGGAGCACTGCGCATAACAGAATGATTAGATACTTCCTGCAGGGACAGGGGCCCTGCAAGCAATTATTTGGGGCTCTGTCCCAGATGGAGACTTGCGAGATGCCTGTCCCTTTCATCGCTTTTGTTTTGTTATAGTCACCCTGAGTGGGACGGGTATTCCCAGACCTGTGTCCCATGTCTTCTGTGCCTAGAGACCCAATCTACTCTTCTCTGATGACGCTCAATGAGGCAGAATCATGTCTGGGGATGCTTGTGGTCTTGTGCAGAAGAGATGTGACCAAGCAGCTCGGACTGGACATCCCTTTTTGGGATGGGACCAAGCCTGATTTGCATATGTTTTCCCCTTTTGTAATGACTTGGAAGGTGAAGAACGATGGCCTGGAGGAAGGCCCAGAACAATGCCAGAGGTTAAGATTAATTCTAAACCTTCCATCTCCTCTTTTGTTTTGGTGTATTAGGGGCTGGTCTGTCTCCACCACTGCCCAAAAGGACAATAGCACAGCTGCTGCTTTTTGATCCTCCTGGAGGAAGCATAGCACCTTCTTCTCAGAGCGCAAGAACACTCATCAGAAGATCTCCTCGGAATCAGTATATCAAAGGCAGAGCTGACATATCAAAGCCTCACTCAAACCAGGGGCTGACCACTGGAATCTATTTGTAATCAACAGACATGAGAGTAGCCAGAGAAGGCAGGCAGGCAGAGATGGGATACTCCATCTTGGTTAGCTAACTTGGGCTGAGGGTAGGCTATAACACCCTTGTAGATATTGCTTTCCTGCAGCCCAAAATATAAAAAGAGGCAAATGGCATATGCTTTTTTAGGCTGTGCCTGTTTCACCTTTATGATTTGGATCACTGCTGGTTTAATAGTTGTTTGGAAATGAGAAGGTTGTTTAGTCGCTACTCATCCCTGTACCCCTGTAGAGAAGTAGTAATTTCATCACAGGCCATTTATAGACTTTGTCCACCCACATAACATAAACTATACCGAGCTGCTCTCCAAAGGCCTAACCAATAAAAATCCATACACAAGTATGTCTCACAGATGTAGACACTCCAAGCAAGGCCTAGCCAGGAGGAGGAAACAAAGTAGGAAAATGCTAAGCAGCCCGTCTTGTGTTGTGGGTTGTAGAATCAGGGTCTCACATTTGATAAAAGCTGGAAGACGGTAGACTGCAGAAGTGGAAGACAATTGAGAGATGAGGGCAAAAGGGGAGAAGGAGGCAATGGAGTGAGCTGCAGGGTTGAGAAACGAGACTGTAACCTCAGAAGTGGAGCCGGAGGAGATGGTGAGAGCTGAAGGGGTGAGAAAGGAGGTAGTTACATCATAAGTGGTACAGAAGAAGGAGATAACATCAGGAGCAGAGAGGAAACATGTAGCAGTACAGAGGAAGTAAGAAGGAAGCAGAGAGGGTTTGAGGGTAAGAATCAGAATAACAAAGACATGAACCTAGTCAGTTAGGATAGGCATATTCCATTGGGCCAGGTAGGCCCTGTGAAGGCCCAAACAGTGGGTGGAAGGAGGAAAAACACAGGGTCAGGGAGAGGACAGTCAGTTCAGAGAAGGGTGGGAAATCGAATAGAGTCCAGTCAACCTTTCTAGAGGGACCCGCCTTGAGCTCTCCCTGCGAGCCTTGACCCCCCGCCCCTGCCCTCCCAGCTCACAAACACAGGTAAGAGCATTAGTTGTTTGTAAAGGACCCCAGACAGCCTGGACATAGAACAAAGTACTGGGGAGGCAGTAGGTTCCAGAGCCCTGTGAGCCTCTGATGCAGGGTGGAGAAGGGGTTGGCACAACCACAAGGGAATACTAAGGCCTGGAACTTTGACACCAGAGGCTGAAGACCCTCACCCCCCACTTTGGAGGGAGAAGACCACCCTGACTGTTATTTTTGTTATTATTATTTTTATTTTGTGGGGGCAGTTGCCAGTTAACCTTAGTTCATTTGTAATGTATATAATCCCTTCCCAGGAGAACAAAAAAAGGTGGTCTTGGTGTCTTTCTTGCTGCCGCCTCTTGTCCTTTGTGACAGCACTCAGATTGAAAGGGTATGGGTCCCCTAACCATTTTGTATATAGGGGTCCCCACAATTTTAATAGGGGGGCCCTTTTGTGACCAATAGTAATATATTTGCTCCCTTTGCTCACACTGGTTTGTTTGTGCTTTTGTAGTTTCCCCCTTTGGTTTGATCCTTCTTCTCTACCAAGTACTGTTCAATGTAGGTCGACCATTGCTCGCTCTCACCTTTCTGTCCCTGCTCAGAGTCAAATAATTAAGTGTATGAGTCGCCTCTCCAGTGGCAACTTGTTTCAGCTACTTTCTCCTCAAATCAATGTACCGAGCACATAAAACTAGAAAATGACAGACGTGTTCCTTTTGTTCAGAGGATACATGTACAAGACCCGCAGAATAATTGGCACATTTCCCCATATAGACAGACATCTCTTGGTAGTAACGCAGAGGCCAAGAAGGTGTGGGCAAAAGCCGGTGCAGAAAGTGCCCTAATATAGGCATCACAATGACATATGATTGAGGCTGGCATGCACACCCAATTTCCCCACTCCAGCTTTGACACATTATGATAATGATGATGGTCTATGCAACATTCATCACTTTTGATAACAGTAAATACATCTTTTGACTAAGCTTTGGATTTAGCTGTTTCCTATTTTCTATTAATCTTTCAAAGGGAATGCCCATTGAGGTTTTTGAATAATTGTGTTAACATACATGTTCACAGCGAAGGCCCTTTTTTCTTGCTTATATGAGCTTCTAAGAAAATGTCTTTTGGCAAAAATCCACCTGTTGCTTTTTAACTTCCCAAACTATTTGATTACAGGAGCCATTCATATTTTGGTTAAGATTTTAAGATATCGTGATACAAATCTCATCCAACAAGCTATGATGCTTCCCTGGGACTTCTAAAGTAGCCCTTGTGGAAGAAATTCTGAGAAGGAGGTTGCTATATTCTAATGCAGGGGTCTGCAACCTTTGGCTCCCCAGATGTTTTAGACTGCAACTCCCATCAGCCATAGCCTGCATAATCATTGGTGAGGGATCATGGGTGTCGTAGTCAATAACATATGGAGAGCCAGAGGTTACAGATCCCTTACTTCAGGTCTTCAAAGCAGTTAAGAGAACTCTGGGTGAGTTCCCATTCCTAGCTAAATGCACCACTCACATCAACAGCACTCTGTGGTTGCCCACTCAAACGTCGGAACATGAGATTGGTTTTGCTAATATATATTTGTTATATTTCTGAGCATATTCCTGCTACCGTTGGATGATCTTTCTCGTAGTACACGCTGTCCGAATGTTGACTTTAGAATGAATAAAAGCGTCAGGCTGGTGTAGTACCATCCACGCCAAGCCAGGAAAAAGCAGGCACATTTGTCATCCGAGGTAAAGCCTAATATCGGTTGGATTTGTAAAATGCCATCCAACTTCACCCATAATAGATCAAATAGCAACTCCTGACACGTGTTCCACTCTCATTAGAGCTCATCAGAGGAGGATAGCTTAGCAGAGAGACATTCTGGGCACCCATTCCCAATTAAGCCCAAATACTGGATGCAACAGTTATGCAAAACAGGTTAAAAAAAAGTGGGTACACTCAGGGAATATAGGAGTATGTCTTCAGGGTGTGTATCAATATCGCTTCAAGTTCGCTTACTGACTGGTTGACTGGTTGAATGGAATCTTTGTCAAGCCAAACAGAATTGAAAAATACACACAATGTGCACATTGATTTCTATGTCTTGTGCATGCAATACAAATGAACGCATATGGCGAATGTTAGCACTGGCAGAATTTCATGGGTGCATAGAAGACTCTTGTAAATACCCAGTAACTGAAACAAAATGGTGTCTGTTTGTACATAAAATCCTTTCTGTTTGAAAACGTTTTAGTGACAATGTTTCACTCAAATGTTTATATTTCAACTATTAACTGCGCATCGTTCAACACTTTCCATGTAACGACATGTGCTTAGTGCTTCAACCAGTGCAGTCAGCCTCTAGAATTCTTGGGCAATAGAGGATGCCGAGGTGGCGGTAGGAAGGAACTCACTCATTGGCTGTGACAATCCCATCAATGGAATGTTTCTAGACCAACTGTGATTGCATGAAGCATTGAAAAGTCCACCTTGTAAAAGTTGAAGAAAATGTGGGGGACACAGAAAGCAAATGGGGTACGTCTGGACTTCACTCATCCATGGCACATTACAAAGATTTGAGTCGTTTAAAATCTGGGTGGGAGCACAGATTTTCTTTAAAGCAGCACTGGGCATGTGCTTGGAGAGCAGTGTAGGTAACCTGCGGCTTTCAAAATGTTATGGCACACTACTACCAAAATCACTCACCCTCAACCATGCTGAATGGGGCCGATACAAGTTGGACAACAACCCATCTGACGGGCCACAGGTTAGACACCACTAACTAGCATTCAGTATATTGCCCCTTATCAATTACAGGACAAATTATAGCTTGTTTGTATTCTTGTCATGTCTGCTGGGATCCTGGCTTTGCAAACGTCGTGCGTTTGTGGAATTGAAATGGGCTTGAATTAGTGGCTAACACTTTGCCTCGGGGAACCGCTCAAAAACACACATCCCCTATTCACAGATCCCAAAACGTAACTTGTAATTGTTATTGCAACGTCACTGTGACATATCTTTGTGCAGTTATGGCTCCCTTACAAGATGAAGAGCCACTTGCCAATAATTATGGACCCTTCTCGTTAATAATTGGGAGTAGTTAAAAGGTGACAATAACAAAGTGCAAAAAGATGGATGGGTGATGCAACTTTTGAAATCTTCTGCTTGGGAGTTCACAGGTATCGCTCATCAACAAGCATTAATGTGTTCCACTCTCCCACGAGATCAACATGTTCTAGGCCAATTCCATCCCAACCCCAACTCATGTGACCCCGTTTCATCCGGGAGTGATAAGGTTCTAATGATAGAGATCTTCAGTTCTAAGGAGTGAGGCGAGAAAACTGTTTTGGAGTAGAAGACCTACACAATGAGGCAATCCTGCTTGGAACCTAGTGTCAGGATGTGGAACTGTTCATAAATCACTGTACAATAGAAGCTTTTGGACATCTTTACCACAACTAAAGTCAATGCACACGAAATCATGTCTGATAATATTTGAGTTGCACGTGCAACAAAGTACCTTCTTTTCATCATTACCTCACAAGTCCCATCTATACACACATTAGGACTGTCTTCAGAGCACAGCGTCCCGTCTTTGACTTTGTTCGACAAAGAGAAGAAGAAATCGTATCCCTCTGCGATGCAGTAGAGTTTGCAGAGATCCTGCTCTGCGGAGAGAAAGAACAGTGGCATGTTACTTCTGCTAAGTGTTAACAATGAAAAAGAAAGCATGGATTGTATGTTATATGAAAATACAAAGGCAATGTTCTGTGTTCTTGGAAATAGTCTGATTGGACATGGGGAATGTTATGTCCACGCCTTAGAAATATCTAATGGATGAAAACAAAAATGACAGCTGCACTCTTAGGATAGGGAACATCCCTAACCACCAAACACATGATTGAAAATGTTCCCCCGGTGATACCAGAGCACAAGCACTGCCTGCAAATGCAAAGAGGAGCAAGAGGAGCATCTTCTAGATTGAGGAGCTTTGAAATGACAGGGTTTCATTAAATGAGGGAATCAGTCTCCACTTGGGATGACAGTGATAGGTTATTTAGAAAATGCTCCCGATTTCCCTACTGCAGTTCTGACACTGACAGCAGAGAGCTTCCGCGCTTCCTTCTGGAACTAGTCCCCATGTGTGATTAAATTATACTTTACCAAATCAACTCTGCACAACTAGGTTATGATGTGTGTTAGGCAATGACAGTATTGTTAATACCAGTGAAGGGAATACAAAAATGCCTTCGTTGTGAGGTGGACTATTTTGGGGGGCAGGGAGGGACACGTGGTGCTTTGCAGATGCATTTTTCATTCTTGTTTCGAACACAAATGTTCCCAGTGTCCAGGAGTGTTCAATTTCCACTCCCTGGTACAGCGTCCTATGTTGGTTAGGTCTGAAGCAAAATAGGTTACACTCCACCTGGCTAGAAATGACTGAACCACAAATACAATGACCACGGTGAGATCCTTTTTGTACCCACGACTTCAGTACATCAACATAGGAAAAAGATCACTTCTAAGAACTCAGAATAATGAACAAGGGGACGGAAGTCCTAGAAAGAGCAAGGACTGAAGATTAGGTGTGCCTCAAATGAGCTGTCTCAGCACATTCATGTCGGTGAAAGGACTCTGACAATGCACTTGCAAGCGCTGCAGTTGCCCAATGGGAATCATGTTTTCTTATTGTGGTGAAATGGTATCCAGTGATTTTAACGAATAGAAAACAGAGAATGTATTTAATAACACGAAAACATAGATTTTCTTTTAAATCTATATATATATGGTGGGTGGGGTAAGGGGTTAAAATGGGTGGGGGAGAGGGTTGGGGTGGGTTTAAAGGCATAGGGAAATGGTGGGTTTGGGGGACCCCCCTCCCCCAAATAAAACAAATACAAAAATTTGATATTCTTTCGTTGTAAAGGTTTCCTTGTTAATCCATTCTCTGTTATGTAATTCGATAAAATCACAGAGATCCTGGTGAAATATATGATGCAACTCCAATTGTGTTTTACTGTAAAATATATGTATTCATGGATTTAGTGATCACTTGAGTTGTTCCTGAGTTATGAGTGTGAGTCTGACCTCTGTCTCTTAAAAGGCTTCCCACCCAGTCTGCCCTTTAGTAGCAAAAAATGAATCACTCGTAGTGCTATTTTAGAAGCAGTAAGTGAATTGTGCAAAGCCCTTCTAGCCTGTCAAGTCACATCTTAGTTTCACATTTCAATTTCTCACCCATCACATGTGCAAGTCTTCCTTCACATACCAGCCTGCTTCCTTTGTAAGGAAGGCATAGTATCAAAGTAAGACAGACACAAGTGATCAAAGTTCAAGGGTGTTTATTAAACTGTAAACGGGGTGAGATAAACGCCTAAGCTAAACCTAACTCTAAGATGGGATCCAGCTACGACCATCAAATAATAATAATACAGTCCTAGTTGCATCTAGTCAAATAAAAAGGACTATACTAAAAGAAAAACTATTGCCAATCCTTACTGCTATGTTACAGAAAAGTGTGGGATAATGTTCACAAGAAAAGAAACAAGTGTTCATAAAATGATAAGTCAGGATGTTATGGCCGGGGACTCCCTTCCCCACGTTTTTAGCATGGGAATAAGTGGGACTCTCAAGCTCAGCACACTCTTGGGTTTCTCCAGCACAAGGTTACAGTTCCTCTTCCAGTATCAGGTCCTTCGGTGCTTAAGTCTCTTCTCAAGCAAAGTATCTTGCTTCAGAGGGCCTAATACACCAAAACAATAAAACGAAAGTTCCTTCAGGTAATCTTTACGTGGGGTGAATACCTGTCACCAGGGGTGTTGCTAGCTCTGGAAAATACCTGGGGCTAAGCTAATGTTGGGACTGTTGGGACTGGGGGCTAGCTAGCCTTTTGGATGTAGCTCCTGAGATTCTATCCGGGGCTACAACAAAAGACCAGGGGCTATAGCCCCCTTAGCCCCCCCCTAGCATCGCCTCTGCCTGTCACCCTTGGATCCCCCTCAACTGGGTTCTGATCCTTCTCTCTATCATTAGTATCCCTCAGTCGGGTGCAGACCAACCAGAGTGCTTACCGATTCAATGGGAGACTTCCGATGGGTGATCTCATCTTGCTGGGTCACTTGGTTAGCCGACGGCAGGTGTAGGCTTTTTACCATCACAGTTCACACAGTGTTCCCCTCAGCCAGGCACCAACCTCAATTTGTAACTACAAAAATTCTGCAATGTTTCAAGGACTTTCGATTGTACGAAGGATTTGACTTGACCTTTGTATGACCACCATAACACCTTTATTGCACAGCCTTGCCTATGGCCTCTTGGTATTTTCCTTTATCTTTTATATTCAACACAGTCTCTTTGTTCAGGAGAGGAGTACCAGCCAGAGACCTTCGACTGAGCTCCTGCATGATGCTGGACCACTCTGATTCCGGTACCCAGCTTGTTCATTCAACAACCTTTGTCTACTTTATCTTCTTACGGCTGCTGCTGCAACCTTGAGCCTAACACAAGCCGGTCTACTATCAGGTGCTTTGGACTCACCGGCTGTGTTGAACTCGCTCTGTTCCTTCTACTGCTGGAGTCTATGATGGTACCTCGATGGCCAGCACGTCTGCCCACGCTGGCTATCAGTGCAGGAGGGTGCCATGCACCACTGACTACGTCCGCACCACGTTTCAGCTGCGATTCCCGGTTTTAGATATCTTTCATCAGAGGCTTTGCGAATCTGGGTTGAACAGGGCAACTCCCTCCTTGACATCCTTTCAGGTCTCATCGCCTTTCTCCTCTGTTTGAACTGCCATCCTGGAATGGCTGCTTCTTCATGCATTTGGCCTTGATCGGTGTGTGCTGGTGTGCTCTGCCTTTTATCCCAATGGGGAAGGGAAAGGCTAGTCAGGTGTGTGTAGTTGTCCCTAATTGCCTGAATCGGTCTGACCCTTGTGTTGGGACATGTCAGGTAAACGGCTCTGGTATTGGTTCATTGTCGTTGAGGCTGCGATAAAATGTTTGCGCAGGAAAATGGGGGAGGTAGAGTTTCTGAGTATCCTACCGGGCAGGATAGGGAAAAGGTGTCCCACTTCCACTCCCTGAGGACCCCTCATCCAGGAGTTCATCCCCCACTGGTCCACCCCCAGGAACTGGATCCAATAGCAATGGCCATGTCCTGGCCACCTGGATGACAGATCCCAGCGAACCAGTGGGTCAGACACCTTCAGGTTTCTCACACCTTCCACACTCTAAACAAGACCTCAAGGTAAGACCCACATTTTTACAGAACAGAGGTTAATGCACAATAGCTATGCTCTTAAATTGTGCTGCGATTTACAAGGCGGAGGCAATTACATCAATAGTACAAATAACTATCATGCCCCTTTTCATGCCATCTTCTTCAGGGTATGCATATATAGGCCCTTTACACTCACCTTCGCTGGGTCATAATGGAAAACCTGTACCAATGTGTTCATAACCCACATGGAACAGTTCTTCTTTGCTAATGTCCACTTTTAATATCAAACATTTTAATTAAATATATATATATATATATATGGGATACATTACTCACCGTAATCGTATTTCTGATGCTTGTATCTGCTTAGATTCACATGCTGTGCATAGGCCGACATCTAGTGGAAGCTGCGGAGTATTACAGTTTGTTTTTCGAAGTCGAAAAATGGGCGTCGACACAGGGCGTGCCAGTAATACTATCCCTAGTGTGACGTCCCCTGTACCCATGATCCCTCACGCGTCTAGGATCCCCAGATTGTGTTTTTCCTGACATGAGGTAGCATGAGGAGTAGCGTGAGTACAGATAGTCCAAGCAGATAGACAGAAAGGTAAGACTACAAGCAACCATGCGCCTTCTCTCGGAGGGGAGGAAGGGTGGGTCGCATGTGAATCTAAGCAGATACAAGCATCAGAAATACGATTACGGTGAGTAATGTATCCCTTCTGAGGCTTGTGGAATCTGCTTAGATCACATGCTGTGCATAGATTAGCGAGCAGTACCAGAAGAAGGAGGTGGGATGTGAGAAGGGTCATGAGCAAACAGGTGTCTTAGAACCGCTTGTCCCACTTGTGTATCTGCCTTGGAATGAGTGTCAATGCAGTAATGCTGAGTAAAAGTGTGAATAGAGCTCCAAGTAGCTGCTTTGCAAATGGTGTCAAGGGGAACATTTGCAATGAAAGCCAGAGTGGCCCCAATGCCTCTGGTAGAGTGGGCCCTTGGCGTAAAAGGCAGAGTTTTTTCAGAAAGAGAGTAACACAGCTGTATACAGTTGATAATCCACTTTGAGATAGCGCCCTTAGAGACGCGATCCCCCTCTCTGCCTGTAGCTACGGAGACAAACAGTTGATCTGTTTTCCTTAGCGGTCTGGTTTTATTTACATAGTATAAGACCGCCCTACGCACATCTAGGGTGTGTAGTTTCACCTCAGCTGAGCTTTGTGGGTTTTGGAAGAAAGCCGGAAGCTCGATGGACTGGTTTACATGGAACTTGGATATGAATTTTGGTGAGAATCTAGGGTGTGTGCGTAAAACCAGTTTGTCCTTGTGGATAGTAAAGAAAGGATCTTGCACTGACAGAGCCTGAATTTCACTGACCCTTCTTATGGAGGTAATGGCTACTAAGAAGGCCGTTTTATAAGTCAGGTGTTTGAGACTACTTTTATGCATGGGTTCGAAGGGGGGCCCCATGAGCTTAGATAGCACCACATTGAGATCCCATCCTGGCGGTGGGTTCGAGATAGGAGGGTGAAGTCTCTTTACTCCTTCCATGAAGGCTTTAACCACTGGTACTTTCCACCACGAAACCTTGTTATGGGATGTGGTGTAGGCTGAGAGGGCTGCCAGGTGTACTTTCAGAGAGTTAAAAACCAACCCTGCATCCAGCAGGTGGAGCATGTATGTTACAACGTTGGAAGGAGTGCAATCAACCGGGTTGATTTGTTTACTCTGGCACCAGATAACGAATCTTTTCCACTTGTCAAAGTAACAGTGCCTTGTATTTGGTTTCCTGGACTCTTTTAGAATGTCCATACACCTCTGTGGTAATTTGAGATGTCCAAACTCTATGACTTCAGGAGCCATGCTGCTAGGTTCATAGAGTTGGGTTCCTGATGCACTGTTTGACCTTGTTGCTGGGACAGAAGGTTGTACCAGGCTGGGAGTCTGATGGGCTCGCATACCGCCATCCTGCGTAGGTGTGGAAACCATGGTTGTCTCGCCCACATGGGAGCAACTAGGATGAGCGTCATCGATTCCTTGTTCATCTTGTACACCACCTTCCTGATGAGAGGAGTTGGTGGGAAAGCGTACGCAAACATCCCTGACCAGTTCATCCACAGGGCATTCCCCTGGGAGTCCGGTTGTGGGAACCTGGATGCAAATCCTGGGCATTGTTTGTTTTCGCTTGTGGCGAATAGGTCTATAGTGGGGAAACCCCACTGAGAGAAGAGATCTTCTACTACGTCTTTGTGAAGGACCCATTCGTGTTCTTCTGGGAGGGAGTCTCTGCTTAGAGCATCCGCTAGGGAATTGAGCTCCCCTGGAACATGTTGCGATGACAGGAAGATGTTCCGTCTGAGTGCCCATATCCATATTTTCTGGGCAAGCTTGGACAGATTTGGCGAACGAGTCCCTCCTTGCTTGTTCAGATAGAACATGGCTGTCGTGCTGTCCGTCCTGATCTGCACCGACAAGTTTAGTAGATGGGGCTCGAACGCCTGCAGCGCTCGGAATACTGCCAGAAGCTCTAGCAGATTGATGTGGTTCTTGGCTACTGAGTGAGACCAGAGACCCTGAGCTGTGTGGTGGAGATGGTGAGCTCCCCACCCCGTCAGGCATGCATCTGTCGTCACCACTGCCTGTACTTCGGGATCGTAAAAGGGTTTCCCCTTTGCGAGATTCTCTCTTGTCCACCAGTGTAGGTTCTGTACGAGTGTTGGCGAAACGACCACTAGATCGTCCCACTGACCACTTGCCTGAGACCACTGTTTCGCCAACCATTCCTGCATGGGACGCATGCGCAGACGCGCGTGGGGGACCAGGTAAATGCATGACGCCATCATGCCGAGTAACCGCATAGCTTTGCGTACTGTTATCTGTTGACCTGACTGATAATGCGGAATTTGCAGAAGTATGTTCCGAATTCTTTCTTCCGAAGGGAAGGTCAATCCTTTCTGAGTATCTAGGATAGCTCCTAGAAACTGTTTTGAGGTGCTTGGCACCAGACTTGACTTTTTCTCGTTGATGGAGAAGCCTAATTCGTGGAGGAGGTCGATGGTCCTCTGAATGTTTGCCCTGCAGATTCCTGGGGTTTCCCCCGTTATGAGCCAGTCGTCCAGATAAGGGTACACTGGGATTGCCTCCCTGCGTAGGTGTGCAGCTGCCACCGCCAGTACCTTGGTGAATACCCTTGGTGCAGAAGCTATCCCGAAGGGCAGTACCTTGAATTGGTAGTGGCGACTGTCCACCTTGAAGCGCAAGTATTTTCTGTGCGCCGGGAGCATGGAAATATGAAAATAGGCATCTTTCATATCCAAGGTTGCCATGTAATCCCCCTTTTTTAGGAGTGGGATTACCTCTTGTAGTGTGGTCATACGGAATTTTTGGGGCTTGACATACTTGTTGGCAGGCCGTAAGTCCAAAACTGGACGCATTGTTAAATCTTTCTTTGGCACAAGGAAGTAAGTTGAATAGATACCCTTGTTTACCTGGTGTCCCGGGACGAGTTCTATCGCGTCCTTTTCTAGCAGAATGGCGATCTCCTCGAGGAGGATCTTCTGATGTTGTAAAGAGTGGACTTTTTGTCTTGGAGGATGGTTTAGGGGACGTTGCAGTAGTTCTATGCAGTACCCATTGGATACTGTTGACAGCACCCATCTGTCGGATGTTATCCCTTCCCATGCCTGGGTGAAACTTGATATTCGTCCCCCTACTGGGGTTGCATGGGAAGGGACCTTGAACTGAGCGTCACTGCTTTGGTGGAGGCGTGCCTCCTCCTTTACTGGGGCTGCCTCTGCCTCTACCACGTCCTCTTTTACTACCCCTACCATACGCCTGGGTAGACTGTTGTGAGCTGGTGTTCCACTGTGTACCCTGGGTGTGGGAGTAGCTATTTCCTCTATTGGAATTTTGGCCGCGGGGGCGATGAAAATTGCCATTCCCTCTTTGGTTAGGTGGTTTGGTAGTTAACTGGCCAAGGGATTTGAGGGTGTCGAATTCTTCCTTAGCGTTTTTTAGAGCGTCCTCGACTGCCTTCCCAAACAGGAGATCATTTTCCACTGGTTTGTCTAAGAGCGCAGCTTGTGTTTCTGCTTTGAATCCCGACTGCCTCAACCAAGCATGCCTTTTGATGACAGTCCCCTCTGCTATAAGTCTACCCGCATTGTCAGCGGCGTCCAGAGTTGCTTTTACAGTGCAGCCTGACACGTTCCTTCCTTCCGCACAAATGCGAGCTAGCTGGCTTTTAAGGGGTTCGGGAGCAGAGTCTATTAGTGCTGCCACTTCTTCCCACTGGTGACAGTTGTAGCTAGCCAACAGTGTGGTGGAATTCGCGATTCTGGCTTGGTAGGCTGCCGTGGAAGCTACTTTCCTGCCAAAACCATAAAGTTTTTTACTTTCTTTGTCGGGGGGAGCCTCAGAGGAAGATAATGGTGTACCAGCTCTTTTGCGGGTGTTGGTTACTACTAGAGAGTCTGGCTTAAATTGACCTCTAATATATAGGGGGTCCGACTGGGCTGCTTTAAACAGCTTCTCCACTCTCGGATTTACAGGTCTTGTCAGGTTTGGGTTGACAAGGGATGGTGCTATTCTGCGTTGAACAGATTTTAGGATGGGAATGGTCTGGGCTACTGGCTTCCTTTCCCCTATTAGTTCTTCCGCAAAGTCCCTTTCTTCCTGGACACCTTGTGTGTCTATGTGGAAGTGGTTAGCTGCCCGAAAGAGCAGTTCATTCAGGAGGGGCTGATTATCTATTGGGGAGTCAGACACTGGGGCTTCCCTTTCGACTGGTGAGTCCATTCTGAAAATATCTGGGCTATTTTCTGGCTCATCCTCGTCTTCGTCTTCGCCGTAATAATCTGATCCTGCAGGATCTTCTGGCGTGTCAATTTCCTGACCTTCTATCAGGGAAGAGTTTCCTTGGTCTGTAGGGAAGAGGTAAGAATAGGGTTGGACCTCGATGGGGTCTAAAGGCCTAAATGGTGTCTCGACCCGGGGTCTTTTATTTGAGGGGATAGGGTCCCCTGACCCTGAGGGAGAATCTTCCTGAGGGTTTAAAGCTAGGAGTTGTTCAGGGTGTCTTTCGAAAAAATTCGCCAAGGAAGACATCCTTGACATTACTCTGTCAATGTCCTCGCATGACCAGAGTTTTGAGCTTGGGGTGACCTTGCTGGGACTTTCTATGGATTGGCCCTGAGAAGACTTGGTCAGTTCTTTTGTAGTGGAGGACTGCAAGGGTTGTTTCCTTTGCTGTTTACCCCCTTCCCCGTGGGTGGAAGTGTGTTTCCCCTTTCCCTTATCTTTCGACGCCTGGCGTCGAGGATCGGAGGTGGAATCCCTGTCTTTCGAACTAGCCTTCGAAACTGGCCCCTCTTTACTCCCAAGTGATGTACCCTTTTCCTGGGGTGCAGGCTGGGGGTGGAAGTCGTGTTCGTCTCCGGACGATTGATCTTCCGGGATATTAATGGTCGAGGCACTCTGTGCAAGTGTGGAGGCTTGCCTGACGTCGTGCGGCGACCTCGACCGGGACCGCCCAGAGGACGTCCTTTCGGACCGCTCCTTCTGTGCCTCTTTCCGAGGTTTCGACGACGTCGAATCTCGGGTGGATTTTTTGTGTTTAGCGTGTGTATGTGTAACGCTTTTGTCGCCGGGGGACTTCCCCATAGTCGCCGGGACGGACGACCTTCCGAGGCCGGGGACGTGCGTTCGGCTGTCCTTCGACGCCTTGGTGCCCTCGCCGTCCGAAAGTTCGGCGTCGCTGCCGTCGCTGAAGGTACCCTCCGCCTCCATAGCTGCTAGCTTGGCGTGGTGGGCCCAACGCTTGGTGGAGCGGTCCTTAAGAGTTTTGGCCTTAAACCTATTACAGGCCCTGCAACCCGTCTCGGGGTGGTCTCTGGGTAGGCAAAGGTTGCACGTAGCGTGCTTATCTACCCAAGGGTATTTCTTATTACACTTGGGGCAAAACTGAAAGGGCGTACCCTCCATACGCGCCTGTGGGCAGCGGGCAAGTGTGTGTAGGTAATAAGGTGTCGAGTGTGGAAGTGTACCACCCCCACTCTCCCTACTTGTAGGGCCGAGGCCAGCGGCCCAGGCCCGAGCCGAGGCGGAAGCCTCAAGGCCCAATCCGTCGGGTATTCGACGTTGATCTCCTCCCCGGTTCGGCGTCGAGATGTTGATCGACGAAAGGTTGGCCAAACGGGGCAAATTAGAATTAGTTTAGAGTGAAAATATGGCAAAGCCAGGGAACTCCGATAAAGTGCTTCCGACCAGAATGGCGGAAAAAAACAATCTGGGGATCCTAGACGCGTGAGGGATCATGGGTACAGGGGACGTCACACTAGGGATAGTATTACTGGCACGCCCTGTGTCGACGCCCATTTTTCGACTTCGAAAAACAAACTGTAATACTCCGCAGCTTCCACTAGATGTCGGCCTATGCACAGCATGTGATCTAAGCAGATTCCACAAGCCTCAGAAATATATATATATATATATATATGGTAGCGGGGTAAGGGGTTAAAAAGGATGTGATGGGGTTGGGGTGGGGTTAAAACAATAGTATACATGGGATTTTAGGGGGACCCCCCAAATAAAAATGAGAAAAACAATTAGGTATTTTTTTCAGTATTTTGTCCCCTCTGAAATGTACCTTGCTGACTCGGTATAAGACCAGGCTGGCAGAGAAAACAATGACCTCACTCGCACCAAACTGAATGCTTCAGATGACTGTTTTGGTTCTTTAATCAACTCTCACATGCTCTTGCATCGCCATTGATGACCACTTTCAGTTTCATGATTCTGGTCATTCTCCACCTGAGTGCAAAAGGAGACAGCCAATAGCTCTCATGGATATCTACCCCACGTTTCAATATGTGCAGTATCCCTCCAGTTTCTAAGATCTGCATATGTGCTTATAATTACCCAATTTAATGGAATTCAATTAATCGACATCAGAACGATGAAAGGCTGGGTCGGCCCAGCTACTATTTAAACTTGTGAATCACAGGCTGGATGGATGTATGAGATGAGTGCTTAACTCCCTCAGCTATCTTCCCTGCATACCTACGTGAACCTCATGCACATCCCATTCATAGAATTCAATATAATGGACTCGTGCAGTGTAAAAGATTGGGCTGAATGAATGGTCGTTTACCTTCTACTTTGGTGTAAGGCTTCCAGTTGTAGTACCATCCTCGGAATGGCTTGCTATTGTACTCTGCACATTGTTGGGCCCGAAAACCAACGCTGTTTTTGGGGCAGTTCTGACTATTGCAAAGTTTGAACATACGAGGGGAGCCGTCACAGAACTTGCCTCCATGTGAAGGGCTGAAATGATAAGAAGTAAAGAAAGACGATCAACAAAGACCAAACACACTCCAGAATAAACTCAAAAGGACACATGAACACAACTTGAAGCTGCTGTGAAAAGATAGGTTTGTACTGTGACGTGTGGGAAATATGGAACAGTCGCCTGCACACCATGCACCACCTACACCGTGCTTTATCAGGGAATTTCTCCCAGAATCAAAGAACAAACAAAAGGTGTGGAAATGCAAACTTTCACTCAGGAAATGCCATGCCTGACTTCAACCAGAGCAGCAACACCGTAATCTTATGTCACTGTTACTGTAAGCGTGGCCCAGTTGGTTTAACACTGACATATCCGAAACAGTTTAACAATTATAGATGTCAATGGTCCATTTCATCATTATATTGATAGATTTCTTTCATTAAAGAGGCTTTTGCCTGATGTGGCGTTCGATAGTCTGCAATCACCAGATATGGTGGCTCTTCCAATGTTGCTGCAAGACGACTGAGGCCAATGATGGCAGATGCACTCACCTGGAAGCCCCTCCATTGAAGTTGCCTTCTTACTTTTAGAAGCTGATTGGTGCCAAGTTGGGGGACCTAGTCCAACAAGCACCTGAATATCAGAAGCTGGTTATTTCTATCCACCCAAGATCCCCCAGTGGCATGGAGCGTATCACACATGGCTTCCCTCCAAGCCTCATCAATTGTGTCATCCAGGCGTCTGGCAAGAGTGAGATGTTGGGGATCCTGTCTTCTGTGATTTCATGATCATCAACCTAACCTCATCCAAATCTGCAAGAACAACAGTCCTGACTATGCCAACCATTCTGAGCTTATTGAGGAACTGGCCATTTGCATGATTAATGGACACATTCGTACATTTGGTTAGAATCAGTGTAAGTGATCTGGATGCGGAGTATTGCAGAGAAGGTTTATGGCATAATATTTCCCTAGTCCTACTGCCCATGGGATGTCTCGTAAACACTTCATATGCAGATAGTGAGGGTTTCTCTATCTCTCTCTCTCTCTCTCTCTCTCTCTCTCTGCCCCCCCCAGCACCATGTCTCATTCTCCGGTGCTGGGGTGAGTGTGTGCCTGCCTTAGGCGCTGAAATCATTTTGTTTTTATGCATTCAGTGTTGGTGCCGTAACATGTGCACGTTCCACTCCCCCACTCTTTGTCTCCTCTTCCCGCTTGCTGGGCTCCACCCTCCCTCTTGCCCACCTTGCTCCCATTGGCCATCCTGGCCCTCATAGGCAGCCCCTGTCATGGCCGCACCCCTCCGCAAAGGATCCCGAGGGAAAGGATGGCTCCCAGAGAGAGCTTCAGATACTGTCTGCCAGTGTCCGCTGGGGAAGCTAGGAGCCTGCAGCTGACAATCTGCTGCAACCAATCAGGTAGGGGGCCAGAGACTACAGTACTCCCTGCACCCTTTGACACTGACCCAGCCACCCCCTTTTCTCTCCTCGTAGTCTTTCTAACTACAGCATCTTAGTAACCTATTTGCTTAGCCTCTCCAAACCTCTACCCTTGATATTCACTGTCCTTGTATTGCTGGAAAGTTGAATCTGGGTGTTTTGCATTGCTGTTGTGTTAAAAACTTGGTGTTTTTTCCAATTTTAGGAAAGTTGAATTTGGGTGTTTTGCATTGATGCTATGTTTAAAATGTGATTTTTTTTCCCCCTTTTAGGAAAGTTGAATCTGGGTGTTTTGCATTGCTGCTGTGTTAAAAACATGGTGTTTTTTTCTCCTTTTAGGAAAGGTGAATTTGGGTGATTTGCATTGCTGCGGTGTTAAAAACAGAAAGTTTAATCTGGGTGTTTTTGTATTGCTGCTGTGTTGTCTCATTAGGCTCTCTCCCACTTTCTAGGTCCCTGCCAGCTTGGTGTTCAATTTATTGTTGTGCATCACCTGTCTATTCTTTTTGTGTGTTCAGCTGTGTCTGACCCTCCCCCTTCCCCTGTGCATCCAGTGCTGTGCAGCACTGGGATGTGTGTCTCTCCTTCTCACTGCCTCCTCCTACTATCCTGCTAGCACCCCCCGTGGTACTTTCCGTTTCCCCATCTTCTCTTACTGCTATTTTATTGCATATCCTATCCCTCTCACAAAATCTGGAAGGAAAAAGTTCAAGAGTGACAGCCTAGTCTGCAACCCAGGCCTCCCTATCGCTGATACCTACACCAGTGCTTCCTCCAGACAGACGTTCACCAACATTCTCTTTGTTGTTCCCTCACCAGACCTATGGACCCCATACATGGTCTTGGCTCTCTCTCCTATCTCCTCCTCTCTAATTAATGGTCGCACACAGTGGGAGGTCCTTTTGGCCTTCTTCCAATCCTCCAAGACCATCATTAATGTCTATCTTAATGTCACTGGCTTGGTCCAGGGGCCTCACCCAACCTCCTCCTTTTCGATAGGCGTCTTCTGCATCTTATCAACTTCCTTCCTTCTCCTGCTGGTCCTACCGGCACCTCTCTGGCTCCTCTGCCACCAACTTCTTCCGCCTCCTCTCTGGCACCTTCCTCCTCCTCTATGGCTACCTTGCCACCACCTGCTATCACCTCTGCCCATTCTCGGGCCCCTCTATCACTTCCACAAGGTGTACCTCAAGCCTGTACTCCTACCCAGAAGTCTTTCAAAAATGGCAACCTGCTCCACGTTTGACACTCTCAACTCTCGCTCCACTATCAAACACTCCTCTGATATCTCCTCGAAGAGCTTGAGCTGGATGTCCTCACTCTCACTGAGACAGTCTCCTCTCTGATGGCTACAATATCCTCTCTGTGCCCAGAACCAACCAATGTGGAGGGAGGCTAGCTCTCATCTTTCCGGAGTGGATCCCTGCTGCTGTCATTCCTTTGCAGGCCTGCCCTTCCTTTGAATGCCAGGTATGCAGGCTCTTTATCTCTCTTGGCCTTTCTATGACTGTGGCTACCATCTATAGGCCACCTCGCCAGGCTTCCCTCTTCCTCTAAGAGTGGTCTGCCCTCTCTTCTTCTCTCCTTGCCTCTACCTCTCAACTTCTCCTCCTCAGAGACCTCAACATCCACCTGCATGCTTCTGATCCCTACTCTGGGCTCTTCCGCAACCTCTGCGGCTCTCTCTCTCTCTATTCTAGCCTCTGGTCCAACGCACACTGCCGGACACACCTTGAATGTTCTCATCTCCTCAGACATTTATCTCTCTAACCCTCTCACTACCCCTCTCTCTTGGACTGACCACTTTCATCTTTCCGCTCACCTGACACTCTCTGTCCCCCAGGCAAAGCCCCCCCGAGCACTGCCACCTACCTTTTTGGTCATTTGGCCCATGAAGCGTGTGTCAGTGAATGTCTTTGCCTCGACTTTCTTTGCTCCTCCTAATCCTGCAGCTGACTCACACCCTGTCACCACCCTCTCGAATATGCATCTTGTCATTTCCAACACTCTGGGCATCCTTGCCCCTGCCATAAGAATCCGTCTGAAGCCTACCTCCAAGTGCAACTCTTGGTATGACTCTGACTTCGACGCCCTGAAGCATAAGTGCAGGGTGGCTGAGATGAAGTGGAGGGTGCATCCTCTGACAAACGGGTCCGCCGCCTGCTCCAAAGGAAATACAGACTCTCTGTCTTGACCAAGAAGAGAGTCCACATCCAAGCCCATGCCTCTGCGGCCTCTCACAACACGGCCAAACTCTTTAACTCTGCAAGGAGCTGGCCAAACCTTCTGAAGCCTCCACCTCTTCTGTCCCCTCCCAGGCCCTCTGTACAGCTATGGCTTCTTACTTGACTACTAAAACTCAGGACATCCTTTCCTTGCTCTCCTCTTCCTCTCCCCCTACCATACTCGGCCCCCCTCTGGCTGGCTCTCCCTCTCCTCCTCCTTTCTCCTCTGTCTCTCTATTAACGCCTGATACACCTGACGATGTGGCAATACAAGTCCGATCTATGAAAGTGTCATCCAAACAGGTGCTCCACTGCTCCTCCAGAACCATCAATGACGAAATTGACACCTTTGCTCCAGCCTTGGCTGATTTCTGCAATTACTCTTTCGCCACTGTTGTGTCCCCTCTCTCCTCAATTACTCCCTTGTGCACCCCTCCTTAAAAAACCTTCTGCCATTCCTACCTGTCTGACTAACTATCCCCAAATATCTATCACTCCTTTCCTGGGCAACTCCTGGAAAAGCTGTCCACCCCCAGGTTCCTCTCCACACTGAAACTGTTGGTTGTCTCCATGACCACCAGTCTGGCTTCAGAGCAGCCAGAGGCATGGAAACTGCTATCCTGAACACCGGTGAAGATCTGCTCTTCAATCTCGAAACAAGCACCCCTTCTGTCCTCATCCTCCTTGACCTTTGTTCTGCTTTCGACACAGTCAATTACACCATCCTTATCAATCAACTCTGTGAGAACCTGGGCATCACAGATCAGGCCCTGGAGTGGCTGACCTCTTTCAGCCCGGACCGGCCCACAAGGTCAAAATTGGGTCCTTTCTCTCTGCAACCTCTATTTTCACCTTTAGTGTTTCCCAGGGCTCTAACCCCTCACCCTGGCTCTTTAATCTCTACATGGCCCCTTTGGCCCAACTAATCTCTACCTTCTGCTCTAACATTCAGTGTTATGCGGATGAAACACAGATCTCTTTCAGGCTCCCTACAGCCTCCTCTCCTCTGTCGCACATTCCAGACTGTGTATCCGCGATTTAGGGTTGGTGCGCTGCCAACAATCTCTGCCTTAATGCCAGTAAGACAGAGATCCATCTCATCAGGACCCCTGCTCCCACTTTGCCTCTCTCACTCTGGCCACCCTCCATGGGCCCTCTTTCGTCACCTTCCTGCGAGGTAAAACACCTTTGTGTCATCTTCAACTCCACTCTCTCCTCTCCTCAAATCACTGACCTTACCAAGAAGGCCCATTGCCAGCTGCACCTCCTCAGAGGTACTCTTCCTTTTCTCACTTTCCCCCAGAAGCTCACTGTCTCCAGAGCCCTGGTTCTCTCTAGGTTGTACTACTATAACAGCCTCTTTCTCAAACTGTCTTCCTCTACTCACCGCCCACTGCAACTAATCCAGAACAGGACTGCAAGACTTATTCTTGGCCTCACGCCCAGGGACCGTACCTCTCCAGCCCTGAAATCTCTCCACTGCCAGAAAGGCCTACCCTCTCAAGTGGAATGTGCGCACACCAGTGGTCTGGAGGAAGAGACCTTCGATTAAAAAAAATACACTATATTTTGTGTGTTTGCTATATTATCAGTTCCCTTACTTGACGTTCCATGGTCGAGGCTTCTGAGGAAACAGAGATAGACTGAGGTTATCGGTGTGGAAGGTCAAGTGAGAGCAGTGTGAGTGGCATGAGTTTAAGCATAAGGGGCCAAGAGAACCAGAGAACTCAAAATACCCTAATTCCCAGGGCATGTTTCAAATGTTTTACAATGCTCTTTGCTTGGTGTGCTATAGTCACCCTCCAAGGCAGCAAAGTATGCCCCATCAGAAATCGTGTCACCCAAAGCACCAGGCCACACATGCCCAACCGGCCTGTATGCAGGGTAAAGACTGCACGACAATACCAGGGGCATAGACCACATCATGCCATCCACATGCCAGGGCCATAGAATCCACTATACAGCACCTAGGTGAATTTCTAGAGACACTCAGGGCCGCCTGGCACCCTGCCATGACTGCACAGCTCACCTTTCACGCAAGCGTACACTATGTTGGCTTTCCACATTCTTGGGCACCAGAAAACTCTTCTGACAGCAGCAATCAAAAAAAAACTCAAGGGCAGCTGAAGACATCACTGCAGTGATCAAACAGAGTCTTGGAGGAGATAGGGAAGATGTATAGGTACGCAGTTCCCCTAACTGGGGTCTGTAAATCACTGACCCTACAAACCAATACCATGACACATCAGTGCCATGTTCCTTCCTCTCCCGTAATGGCAGGTTCAGAAACGATCTGGAGGGTTTCTGAGAGCAATGCCCATGGTTATGATTGATTTTAAAGAATATTTATTCAGCAACACTGGTCAAAACGACCAGCCGCACAGTGAATTTACTCATCAAACTGGCCCAAATTGGCCCAAAAAGTGGCCCATTTTGACTAAAAAAACAGGCCCACACCAGCATATTGTGTTTTTGGTTCGGTCATCGGCCTATTGCCCAATATGCCAGCCTGAGCCTGTCACAGGGGACTTGTGCCTGATTTTCTTCTTACCTTTTGGCCTCAACAAAGGGATGTTCCCCGTCTGCAAATCACTTTCGTCTTGAATAGCGAGGAAGAGATGCAAACTAAATAGCCATGTCAACAGTGGCCCTGTGATTACAAGCGGTGCCTACACCATTCGAGTCAGATGTCAGCACCTGCCTCCCAGCCCCGACTTTAGATCTGCGTTTGAACCGAGAAACATCCCTCTTATTAAGCCATTTGGAAACGTGAAGATCGAGGAGACATTTTGCTGATGGATTGACGACTCTCCTTAAATGGCTGCCAGCCAGTACCTCGCACATCAAAGTGGTTCATAAAATGGACAGTATTTCTGCTCGCCTGTCTCCTTCGTGAGCTGGTTGGATGATGTGCAAGTCTCGCCGGTCACGGGTTCAAATCTTATTAACATCGACTTGTCGCGTCATGAACTGTGTGCTTCAGATTCAGTGCACTCAGAATTAGGCAATGAACATGTACATCATGTTAGTAAACTGAGCAAAAGGCCTATGTGAATTTTCCTGAAACAAACTGCCAGCTTTCAAGGAGGCAGGAGGTTGCTGCTGGAGGCAGGCTTAGGATATTTAGGGAAGTCTTCATAAATTAGAGTGCATTTAGGCTAGTTGTAGGAAGAAGGTAGTGAGAGGTAGTGAGTGACTGGGAGCTACACGCACAGTGGGGGTGGAGTTGGTTTTGCTTTTGCAGCTCTGTGTGACACCTTCAGTGATTTGGGGTGGGTAAACTAAAAGAGTGCCATCACCAGAGGCTTGAGGAGGTGGGTGATAAAACAGTCAGCATCTGTCACTTGAAGAGAGAATGAGACACGCCGCCATTGCATGACACTCATGAGGAGGAGCAGCAAGAGCCAAGAGGTCTTGGCGGCAGTTTGTAGGAGAGGGACACTAGTTGATTTTGCTGGGAGGAAGCGGCAGAGATTCAGGGAGGCAGGTGACACACACCAGTGCCCATCTCTTGAAGCGAGTGGATGAGACATGTGCCATCAGTTGATACCTGGAACGAGGAGTGGGAGGAGCCACACACACCTGAAGGTAGCTTTCGTGGAGAGTCACACTGACCTGACTTTGTTTGAAGGCAGCCGCTGAGATTTGTGGAAATCAGTGGCACATATTTGGACACACCCAGAATAACTTGTCAGCATGCAAATGAGTCAGGATCTGGAAGAGGTATGCTGCTCATTGTTTTTCCACTCCTAAAGCAGCATGGACTGTCCAATGGGAAGGCCAGAATTGCATCTGGTCAATTGAAGGTTTCATACAACTCATGTTCCTCACTCCCTGTCACAAGTTACCTCTAGTGTACATGCACCAGTACAAAGAAATACATGGATTGTGCACCACGACAATCAGCATCCAACTGAGACAAAGGGGAGGTTACACTTTCAGTTCCATTGACTACCTTAGGAGTGTAAGGGGGAAGTGTGCAGATTTTATCTATACCTATCAGGGAAGAATAGCAGATAGAGTACTTGAACAGAAGGAGAAATATTAAAATCCCAGGACTCTAACGCCACCGCCCCCATCCACTGGATCAGACAATTTGATGACAAGATGGATGATGATCAAAGCAAAGACTATGCTCCATCAGAGTCTAGCTGGGAACAAGCATTGCTGTTGGAGCAGAGATACTGAGGGGCAGGAGAAGAATGACACCACCACGGATACAGATGATGTAGTATTAACAGAAGCTTGCCTCCCACCTGTACACAGTCTCTTTCAGAAACAGCCTTCCTGTTGCAGATCGGAAAGCACATCACACCATTATGTGGCATCCAGAACACTACCAGCATCCCCAGTGCCAGTACTGTCATGCCCACATGAACGCAGCGCTAGGGCTCTACAAAAGTCAAAAGTGTGGCAATACTTTACAGAGAATAAACAGCAACCAAATCTGGCCACTTGCACACGCTGCTGAAAGGTACTGTGCTGAGGGAATACAGTGACCAACATGGATATCACATCTACGTGGACACATATGAGGCAGCACCGTGTACAGACATAGGAATAAGTCAAATGACCTGAGGTGCATCTCTGTGCACACCATCAAACAAGAACCATAGACCCTGTATGCATAATTGTCCCTCAAAATATTGAAGCTGTGTCAGTGCTTATACGCGGGACACCAAATGCTACCCCCTGTACCACAGTGGTGCATAGAAGTGATCCCCATTGTGCCAGGGCAGTGTTATTAAAGTGCTTGAGCATGGTCGAAAATATCACATATCTCATGACAAACAGCACTTGCCTGATGCTAACCTGGCTATAAAGTTGACAAAAGATCTCTTGATGTACAGGTTAGTTGAAAACCCTGGATTCCGGCACCTTATTGGGCAAGCCAGTCACCGCTCAAAGGTTGGTGACGGTAGGGTTCGTACTAAAATAGACCATGGGAAAGAAATTTCTCTTTACCATAGTCATGTGATCTAGTGGTCAGAGCATTCACTGCATGAGACCAACACAGCATAGTTGGTGCCCTCCGAAAGCCAAGGGAGGTCCTAGACTAGTTTAAGGGGCATCAAGTGTGTGCAGTTGGGCACCTGGAAACCTTGTGCATTCAAGGGTTTCAGGTTAGAAGCCACAGAGGAATTGCCACTTGGGAGAAGGAGGAGGAGATGGAAACAAAGTGGCTAACACCACATATTTTGCATTTGTTTTTTTTTGTTGCAGCAGAAAATTGATTAAATGTCCTGTCTCCTTACGTCTCCTTACGAAATGGCAAGACAATGCACATCACTTGCTTTGCTCATGTTCTTCATCTCACTACATGCTTTATCAGAAATTACGAGCCTATGAAAGAAATGGCCCTGTGGCCCAAAAGATCAGTTCTCATTTCAGCAGGGCTTATTATGGCAAAAATACACTGTGCCAACTGCTAGTTTCCACTGAGCAACCTGAAGAACTAAGTAGCCACCCATTGGAACACTACTTTGCATTCGCTGAACAGTCTATGTGAGCAGTGCAACTGCATCACATAGTATGGCAATACTCACAGCAGAGCTCTAGATGAGGCATGTTCTAACACTGTCAGCCGCTGATTTCCAATGTCTGTTCCATGCTAAGACCTTTCAAAGAGACCGTCAAGCAATTTAGTAATCACAATTCATCCCAGAGGGAGGTTCTCCCTCTGGTGTACCTGCTTGAGCTCAGCCTGACCATCATGGAATTGGCCTGTGATTTGGCAGGTGGTGTGGATGTGGCACAGTTGGTGAGGGACCTGCTTTCAACGTTGCAGGTGATCCACAGATAGTTGCATTCAAAGGTAACATTGAGTACCTATAGATTTCCTTTCTGGACCCACATTTCAAAATAAAAGGGGCAAAGTTTCATCTACATGTCTTGGTGGAGAAGGATTTACATCAGGCAACACAAGGAAACACTGTGCAAGTGTGCAAGGATGCTTTGCTGCAATGCAAGTAGCATCAATTGGAGAAAGATCACAGGCAGTGGCAAGAACAGCGACCAGATCAAATTTTGCCTGCTACACTAGGCATATCAAGCTCACAGAAGACATCTGCATCGAGGGGGCAGCCTCAGTACAGACACATCCAAAACAATAATACACAAGGGTAAGAGCATAGCAGAACACCACCTCGCTCTAGTCAGATATGTAATGCGTCATGGCCCAAAGTATCCCAGGGCCCAAAGATATTAGGTGCTGTTGGTCTCACAGCTCATGTTACCCTTGTTAATATGCAACATTCCACAAGCAGAGCCTGCACAAAATTATTTGATCCACATGGACCCATCTCTGATTACATTAGAGCTAAAGCCAAGGAAAGGCATTAGGCACAGGGAGTGCCTGCCCCACTTTCTACCCTAATAGTGATGGACCATGAAAGCTCAGTGTATAAAGGTCCTGTATAGGGCTTTGGCATCCCTTGCTTTAATGAAAAAGAGGTTGCAATGGCGAATGCTAATAAGGATTCAGCTATGATCTTATGATAGTATATGTGAGCAGTGTGTTCAGTGTTACCAATGCAGCGGGCTGCTTTCATTGAAGCTTTCCTGGCTGACTATTGCTGGAGGAGGAGCTGTTTTTTTGACAGAGTCAGCACATCCTTACGAAACCACACTGCAGTCACCCAGCACAAGCGGTGTATGAGCAGTGTGTCCAGTGTTCGGTGGACGGCTGGACTGCAGGACTCCAAATATATGAGGTATTTTGAGCACTGATCATTTTTGTACTAATTCACTGCTATCAGGAGTGAACATAGGAGTGACTGCGGGCATAAGCCTTGGAGCTCCCTCGTTCATTGGCTTGACTGTGGATCTGCCTGACTGCGGGTATTTGTTCTTTCGACCCTTGACTGTGAGACACCCGTACTTTGATGGTACTCTTAGTACCAAACATCTTTGCATTGAGTGACTTTGAGCGTATGCCTTTGAGCTCCTCCGTTCGCTTCCTTGACAGTGGGTCCACCTGACTGCAGATATTTGTTCTATAATTCCTGGACTGCGGGAGTCCTAAACTATGATGGTATTTTGAGTACTGAACATTCTTGTATCGATTCATTGTTGTCAGGTGTGAACATAGGGGTGACTGTGGGCGTAGGCCTTTGAACTCCTTCGGTAGTTCGCTCTAGTTTTTTCTCACTGGACTGGGAGTACTTGTTCTCTGGACCCTATTAGTTGTGTGCGATTTGATAATTTGTGGCCGTTACACCAGTGCCTGCCAGTGCAGCCTGGCTGAAGTGGCATCTGCTCTTTAACAGCGGCTTTCTTCCTACACCGTAAATGAAGGAGTGACAGTGGGTATTAGCATTGGAACATTTTAGGCCCTCTGGTCTCTAACTTTTCATTTTTGCTAACCTGTAAGTACATCCAGAATAAGATAGTGATGGTGGGCTTATGAGCCAGTCCTTGATAAAAAGGTTCATTGTGCCCTAATGGTTTGTATTGATTGTAAGTAGCAGCGTTGTTTTATAACCTGTACTAACGTAACAGTGCGATTAACAGAGCTAGCGATTGCAGGTCCTGGACCTTTCAGCTCTCGCTAATAGCAAGTTATCGCTAAGTAGCCAAGTCTAAAAGTAGTGCCTCTTACACATTCAGCGTAGGCGGCTTAGGAATATACCATTCCACCTGACCCCTTTGATTTAGAAAATCTGAATTTTTGAAAGCACGATGGGCCACTAAGTGAATAAGACAATATACCGCTCTTTAAAAATACTACACATCCATACTGTCCACCTCCAGTAATATAAATCGCACCTACGATATCATTATCAAAGGCTGGTGAACATAATATCCTTTCCTAAAACACAACCATGTCACCTGTGCTGACTAGAAACTGTCAATAAATAATGTCAAAAAAATCATTCCCCGTCGATGCACTGGCCCTGCAAGATTCTCTGGGTACACTTCAGATGAGTAATTTATCCGGAACAGCTACAGAAAATCATAGAGGTACATTATTATCCTCCCCTCATACACGCGCTCATGCAGAGGATGAGTTAGTAAAACTATCAGAAACAATCCAGCTCAGTCAGATGTGATAACCAAGTGGGAATCACGGATATTCCACAGTCCCAAGAACTCAGTATCCGATAATAGAGAGCAGACTAAAATAGAAGAACACATAGAAAATCCTCAAGTTAGACATTTTGAACAAGTAGAAGTAAAGAACACAGCTACTAGTGCTACTAATCCTGTAAATGAAGAAAAAGATCAGGTAACTTCAGAGGAGCATATAGAAGACCCCATAGTGAAAATAAAGCAAACCAAACATGTTTGAGAACATCTTAAAATGGGAGAAAAAACGGCTTAACTTTCTGAGATTTCTCAGAAGGTTCCTGAGAAATCTCCACCTAGAAGATGACGAAGAGATTTGGTCCAATGCTTCTAGTATTATCCAAGAAAAGACTAAGGGAGTTTCATTTGAGCAATCCACCTCTCAACATTCAGACATGGCTAGCCAAACAGAAAGGAAATGTCTTGAATGTATTTGCTTAACCACCAAACAGTCTAAGGACCTCCAAGCGAAAAAGGTTTTACCATTTACAGGAGATAAGGCTGGTACGATCGCTAGAGGTTTGGGGTCTAATAATAAGGCCTTTTAGACCATTAGTTCAGAGATGGTACTGTAGAGCAAATAGATTTTGAAAATGTGCAAACACTCAGGCTAATAGACTTACAGAAACCGAGTAGGCCGAATATTGAATCATCTTGCATTAATAAAAGGACTGTAGAGATAGAGCAACCCCACTCAGAAAAAGGGAAAAAATCAGGAGGAAAAGAACGACGGGCTGCAATTTTCAACATGTCAAAGCACCCAAACAGATTCCCATGGCTATGGGAAACCCTCAACAAATAAACAAACAGCAAGTATGTGGGAGAGTCAAAAACAAGTTAATGGGCTTCATTACGAGTATGGAGGTAGCCATGCCGCTTTTAGCAGCATGGCTACCCCCATACCGGGTCCCGGTCCGGGTCCCGAAAATAGGGAATTACTGGGCCATGCCGATTTTGGCAGGCCCTGTAATTCCCATTCTCGGGACCGGGACCCGGTACATCCCCATTCCCACTTGAGCCCCCATAGGGCTCAATGGGAATGGGGAGTATGCTAACAACGGGCCCGTTAATGACGGGCCCGTAGTTAG
This sequence comes from Ambystoma mexicanum, assembly GCF_040938575.1. Taxonomy (NCBI): domain Eukaryota; kingdom Metazoa; phylum Chordata; class Amphibia; order Caudata; family Ambystomatidae; genus Ambystoma; species Ambystoma mexicanum. Next base: position 1,308,912,435 of record NC_090930.1, on the reverse strand, counting down.
CATCCTGGTCTGCTAGCGGGTCCCACTAAGGACATCCGGCCAGACTAGACGTCCTTAGCGGGACCCACTGCAGAACTCGCAATGTGGCGGCCCGGAATGAATGGTGCTGGTCCCTTACCGGCACCGTTCATTCCGTGGCCGCCACACTTGTAATGAGGCTCAATGACTCTAGCCATAAAAGATGCTTTGAGCAACCGTCCATTCTAGAGCGGGACTTAGGAGATAGAGAGTGCCTGATCAAATTATTCGCTCCAATTGAAAGGAATGGAATGGAAAGGAATGGAACTAAACAAAGATTCGGTGACAGAGCAATCTAAGAAAAAATTCCAAACCCCCTTAGATTAAAGTGTTCGGGAGGGTGAGCCTAGAACTAAAAAGAATGAAGAAGAGAGTATTCTTTATTTTGAACTTCTCCTCCAACTAAATTTGGATAGAGCCCTTAATCGGGCTAATATCCTAAAAGTACTTCGGGAAATCCCTGCATTTTCCCATATGACACTAGAGACTAGAAAAGATCTGATCGAGGACCACTGGAATTTTTCCTTTGCTATAAGATCTTTGTTGGATGAACAAAATAAACTTTTAAAACTTGGATGCCTTATATACCAAGAGAGGGGGGAAATAAGGACCTTGTTGCAAAGGAATGACAATATATCTGGTGGTACACATAGGGAACAGGCAAAAAACTCACAGATTGGAAAAAGAAATACTAGTAAAGAAAACAAAGTATTGATGATGCGCAGGGGAATTGGCCATGGCTGTTTGACACTTTAAAGAGTGAATTGACAAAGGAAGAAGGGATCAATAATTATCACCCCACCATGAGCCACTCGCCCATGAAACTCAAGAGCCCCCTAAACAGCTTGCCCATGCCCAACACCCATGATAACCGGTCGTCTCCTTGACAGCACCATCCCACTCGCACCACCCTCCTGCCCGGACTCCGCAGTTTTTGCCCATCCGTCCTCTCCACCTGTGAAGCCCTCACCCCCTCCTCATGTGCCCCTCCCACCGCTCCTCAGCATCCCTTTCCCTCCATCCCCAGATCACCCCTTTTCAGCCCCTTTCACTTCTCTCAGCATTGCATGCTTTGCTCTTTCTATAATCATTGTTTCATCCCCCTTCCCCTCTATATCACCTACCCTCGCTCACACACCTCTTGCACCTAAACGCTCAAAACTCAGATACCTTGACCGCCCCTCACCCTCAACTCTTCATGCCTCGTCAAACTTGCCTCGGTCCAACCTCCCCGCCATCCACAGCACTACTTTCATACCATCCCCACCAGCCAACCGCCAGCTCTCCCTCTTCAAACGCGACCTCTCTCCCAATACACCCAAACCCACGACTCCCTCCAGACACAAACCGCACTCAACAACTTGTCTGTCCACACACACCACACAAACAGCACCCGCAACTCACCCTCCTAACCCCGATCCCCCTTCATCTCACGCAAGCCAGCCAACGCCCGCTCACTCTTTCCACTCCCCTTCCACCACACCCACTCTCCGCCCCCACAAAGAATATCTCTGACCGGCTCCACCACCACCACCCCTCAGGCAGGGCAGTCTCAGTCACCACCTCTCCGCTTGCCACCCAGTCCCACCAACCCCATTTGCCCACGAGCATCAGAAGAGCCTCCACATCCCATCAGATCAACTGGCTAAGGAAGCACAGCACTATCCCCCCAGGAGATCAATCCACTGTCATACTGCCAAATCTGCAGACTCCACAGCGCCGCACTTCCAAGCGCAATCTGCCTCACTAATCGCAATTGCGACTGGGCCTGCTCTTACCAAATTTACCCATCGGGATTTCATTTGCAAAACCACAGTTGCAGGCCTCCCTGGTCTTTCAACCATGGTCATTCAACCATGATCTGCCAACCCGTGTCATCCTCTAGCTACCGGGAATCGACCACAGAGCCACTACTGCAGAGCCTGAAAGCACAATAGCAATGACAAGAACAAAACATTATCGTAGAATATCCCAATGTGCACCCAACAATCTAACCCAAAATACCCACACTCACCCTGAAGATGGGCCCTCCAAGTACAATTACAAAGCGTCTCAAAAAGGACCGCCCATGGCCATATACCCATCCCCTTATGGCCATTGTCCTGTGAGAATAAGCACTAAGCTGAAACAAAACATCACTGCATAATATCCCAAGAAGCAGCCAAGAACCCAACTCAAAATCCCTGCAAGGACCCTGCAAATGAGCCTCCAGGTACAACCACAGAGCTTCTCAGAAAGGACTGCCCATCCAAAATAAATGATCATACCCTCACCACTAAGAGCCACCCACGATAACCACAGACATTCATACCATTATGCTCACTCTCCTCTTTACATCAACAAACAATAGAACGCAGCTACACCCCTCGATCAATTTGGCCTTAATGCACACATACCTACATCGTTCATAAAACACCTCATCAACCTGGTGGAATGCAGCCATACTCCATGAAGAAACCAGCCCAGCAGCACACATATTCTCCAACACATGCCTCACGGAAGCAAGAATGTAGACTCAGAAACCACCCTCCTTGCTGCACACATTACACAGATCGCCCACATCCACCGCACCACACTTTGCATTAGAATACTGACAACCCGCGAAAAACACTCTGGTTGCTCACATACCAAGTGCACCCAAGCACTATATGCTACACTACTCTTTCAACTGAAATGGGCTGCGGTCCCAGAAGGCGTTCAACCAACAGCGCTTTGAGATCATACAAATGGTACATAAAGTGCTATTGAAATGCACTTTACATAACATAACATATCAAATTAAATTCACTTACATGTCTGAAATAAATGAGGATTCAACAGCTTCATGAAAAATGAACAACAAAATCACATCTTTGACAGTAGTGATATAGTCCTTTTTCAGAAAACATGTCTCTCCACTGAAATATGGGTAGATGGTTTACACAGTTATCCAGCAACCAGCCTTCAAATCTAATGGGGGTGACCATCGGGAGGCTTGTAGTTAGCCACTAGAAATTCTAGAATTAAATCTACGACTATATGGTTGGAGGATTTTCCTGGTATTTTGGCTATCTCTATTGAGACAGATAAAAATGGAAAGAAGCTATGTGTGTTCTTCCTAAATCTATATTGGAACCCCACAGTAGTGGAATTAGACATATTCCTGAATGAAATTTCGGAAATACTGGGCTCCCATGTTATCCTAAACATGCATTGTTTGAATAACTGTAAAAATGATGAATGTCAAAACACCATTAACAGGAAAAATTGGAGAGCTTTGTGTCAAGAGTGGAACTTGTTGATTGTCAATGGCAATGTGACTGGGGATCTGCACAAAAAAGCAACTTGGAAAAGGTGGGCTTAGTCTTCTATCATTGATAATATTATTCTCACGCAAGTTATGTATGACACATGTAGTTCCTTTGAGGTGAAAAATACCAACCTGAGTGAACATAACATGCTTCTAACATCATGCAAGCTGGGTGTGGAAAAAAGTTCCTCTATTAGCCATAGGGATCTGGAGGTAAATTGTGGAGGCCACCGGATCCAGAAATGTAAAAGCGGCGGCTCTTTACTAGTGAGGAAATTAGAAGAATACACACATTATGCTATTACTGTGTGCACTAGTCAGGGCTTTAAGGACTTCACATGGGAAAATGAGATGCCAAAATGTCAGCAAATCCTGACAACTCCCCATACACACAGGTTTGATAGAGCGGTTTCGGCAAAAAGGAAGATGTATCGCAATCAATTATAGCAGCTAAAATGAAATCGCAAAAATGATGAGAAATACCTTGAAAAGAAATAAGATACTTGCTGGTACAAAAAGACAGTGAGATTATGCTCAAACTATTTCTAAAAATAATATACCGATTTTTGGTCATTAATCAATAATATGAGTAATCTGCAGGCTGAATCTCAGTGTAATGAGGTGAGTGAAGCTAATTGGCGGTCACATTGGATCAAAATGAATGGGGTCATTTATTTAGTCAAGAACCCCTGAATAATACCAGCATGGGATATTGAATTTGAGAGAGAGGATATTGAGCGACTAATCACCAAGGTTTCAACCTCCAGAGCTGCAGGAACTAACTAATCAATTTTATATTAAAATTGAATAAAGAAATGTGGTCAACATTGCTGACTCTGCTATTTAAGGAAACAGTTAAATTTCCTCAGCCGCGCAAGCTCAATGAGATATGCAAGGCTGGGGGTGTTTGCTTCCCCAGCCTCGTATGGCCCATAGGACATGCTGGCTGGGGAAATGCATGTCTGTATGTTCAAGGAGGCGATCCTGCACCTGCTCGCACCAGGGCCGGCCTTAGAGGCAGCAGTGCCCTGGGCGAATTGGTGCCCCCCCCTGCCCCTGGTCAACAGGCGGAGACGGGGGGTTGGGCGTGGGGTCATGATCTCCACATTTGTTTGTCCCTCCCTGTGCCGGCACTTTGCAGGGGGTTAATCACTCGAATAGGATGCTCATTCTGAGCGTCCTATTACAATGAAAACCTCCTCGCTCCCGCGTCGGTAGCCCTTAAAACACTCCCCTGAGCTGGCGTGCCAGGGACTAATGGTGGCCTGGGGGGGGCATGGCACTCCTGGCAGTCATCCGGCCCGCCTCTGCCCTAATGCCAGCTCTGCCTCACACATACAGACAGAGAGGCTGGAGTGGGGCTGCTACGGACCCACGCTCAAGCCCCTTGGACACATGAGCAAGACCCAGGAAACTTCCTGATTCCTGTTCCTGCTTGCAGGGGGATGGAGCACTGAAACCTCTGGTCCGGCGGCAGAAGGTAAGTTTGTTTATGTTCATTTTTTTAAAATTTAAATTATGTGCATGGATGCGTGCATGCTTGTGTTGTTAGGTGAATGCATGATGATGGATGATGGATGCTGGTGTGAATGAGAGAGTGCTTTCTGTATGTATGTTGTGTAAATGTTTGTTTTTGTATGTTCGTTTATTTAGTATTTAAATATGTGTATGGCTGCGTGTATGCTTGCGTTATGATGAGTGAGTGCATGATGGATGCTCGTGTGAATGAAAGAGTGCTTTCAGTGCGTATGTTGTCTAAATGTGCATTTGTATGTTAATGTATTTATTTAAATATGCGTATGGATGCGTGCATGCTTGTGTTTTCAGTGAGTGGATGATGGATGTTCGTGTGAATGAAACAGAGAGTGCTTGGTGAGTATGTTGTGCAAATGTGTGTGTTTGTATGTTTATTATTTAAATATGTGCATGGATGCACGTATGCTTGTGTTATGAGTGAGTGCATGATGGGTGCTCGTGTGAATGAAAGAGTGCTTGCTGTGTGTATATTGTGTAAATATGTGTGTTTGTATGTTTATTTGCATACACACATATTCACTTTGATTGTGTGTATGTTTTTGGCGCTGTGAGGACCAGGACACAGGCATGGTATTTTTTTACTTGACATCTATGATAGAAGTCTGGTAAAAAACACCATACCTGCCGCCCTGGTCTCCCAGCACCTTGCATACACACATACTCACGTCATAGTGAGTGTGTGTGTGTTTTTGGCGCTGAAGGGCCAGGGGAACAGGCATGTTATTTTTTTACTGGACATCTACGATAGATGTCCAGTAAAAAAAAAATATCATCCCTACCCCCTGGTCCCCCAGAGCCTGCCATACACACATAAGCACATTGATTGTGTGCATGTGTGTGGAGCTCGGGACCCAGGGGACAGATGTGTCATTTTTTTACTGAGCATCTATGATAGATGGCCAGTAAAACAAACATGCCTTACCCCAGTGCCCCCCAGCGCTGGCAGGTTGCCAGACATTTCGTCGAAAAATATTTGTCGACAGGACATTTGGTCGAAACCATTTGGTCGAAAACCAAATGGTCGAATGTATTTTTTTTATTTTCACTTTTTTTTTTGGGGGGTCCCCCCCAACCCCCTTTTTTTCTAAAAAAAAACCTTTTTTTCCCTAAACTACAACCTAAAAATATATATATATAAATTAAAAAAAAAATTCTACCATTTGGTTTTCGACCAAATTACGTCAACCAAATGTCTTTCGACGAAATGTCTTTCGACGAAATGTCCGGACACCGCGTTAGCACACCATGGAACAGGCTTGGCATGTTTTACTGTACACGGTTGATAAAGCAAGCATGATACGTGTTATTATGTAACTAGACTTGCATTTTAATGCCACCAGTCTAGCCATTTCTTATTGTGGTATGACATTTTCTATTGGGCATCTTTGGTAAATCAAGCATGATAAGTGTTATTATGAAGCAAGACTGGCATTTTGTATGCAACCAGTCTAGCCATTTGTTACTGAGGCATGACATTTTGTATGGGACATCTTTGATAAATCAAGCAGGATCAGTGGTATTATTCTTACTGTGGAATGACACTGTATACTAGGCACCTTTGGTAAAACAAGCATAAGTGTTATTATGTAGCTAAACTGGCATTTCAATGCAGCCAGTTCAGTCATTTTGTATTGTGGTATGGCAATGTGTATTGGGCATCGTTGGTAAAGCAAGCATGATAAGGGTTATTATGAAGCAAGACCGTCACTTTTATGCACTTAGTCTAGCCATTTCTTATTAAGGTATGACATTTTGTTTTGTGCATCTTTGATAAAGCAAGCATGATAAGTGTTATTATGTAACTCGACTGGCATTTTAGTACGGCAAGTTTAGACATGTTTTCATGCCTATATGTTGGGAACCAGAGTGTGAGACACATGCAGTACCAGTGAAAATACTACCAAGGTGACTTCTGGAAGTAAGGTTTCCATTGAGCAAGCCATACCTGCATACACGACAGTATGATGGTCATTTGAATGAAATGCCAGAAGAAGTGACCTTGGATATGGGCCCTCTTCTTTGAGTGGATGGAGAGTCTGTACTGCCTTTGGAGCAGGTGGCAGGCCAGTCTGTCAGATGATGTGCCTGATGCCCGCCGCTTCTACTCAACAACCCTGCACTTGCGTTTCAGAAAGGCTAGGTCAGAGTCATACCAGGTGTTGCACTTGGAGGCAGGCATCATGCGGATCCTCATGACAGGGGCAAGAATGTCCAGGGTGTTGGTGATAGAGAGGTGAAGATTAGCAAGGGCAGAGTCATTGTGGGAGTCTGTGGCAGGAGTGGGAGGGGGGAATGAAAGTGGCGGCAAAAGCAGAAACTGACACTTGCTTCATCGGTCGAATGACGGAGAAGGAGACTGGCAGAGGCTTAACCGGGGGACCTAAGAGATCCAGGTGAGACAGGACAGGGGGCAGGAGAGAATGTTCAGACCAGGAGAGAGGTTCAGTGAGGGAGTTGGAGATGGGGATGTCTGCTTATTTATTTTTATTTATTTTATTTATTTGTTTATAGTGCGCTGAAAACCCAGCGGGCATCAGGGTGCAACAAAAACACGCTCCGACAAACAAATAATCCAGGACTACATTTACACAATCAAATAAGCAGATGGGAATGAGACATAACATCCTCAAGGAAACTGCTGAAAGAACTCAGCAGTGATTACTGAAACAGGGTGGTTTCTAATGCTTTTCCGAAAACACCTTGTGTCTTCTTCTAGTCGGAGCACAAGTGGCAGGGAGTTCCAAAGCTTTGCGGCACACACTGGGAAGGATCTGCCCTGCCCCTTAGCTCGTTTATGACCAGGACAAGTCACCAGGGCTGTATTCAAAGAATGAAGTGGCCTTGCTGGAGATTAGTACCAAATTAGGGATTTAAGATATAAGGGGTTTATCCAAAAAGACAGTGGTGCACTAAGGTACCCACTTTGAAGTTGATACAGCTTTGTATCGGTAGTCAGTGAAGAGCTTTTCTGTGCTCTGAAATGCGTTCTCTTCTTGGTATCCCTTTGATGACCCTCACAGCGTCGTTCTGAATAATTTGACATTTCTTTAGGCGGGATAGAGAGAGCCATCAATTAACATAGTCGAGTCTAGAAATAATAGCGGCACGGGTCACAATTTCACAGTTAATTTTATTTGAGTAGGAACAAATATTTCTGAGCAATTCAAGATATTATTTGCAATTCTGGCTGATCTGATTAATGTAAACATCATAGTTCAGAGAGGCTTTCAGTTGGATACCTAAGGTTTTCACTTTGCTTTGTACTGCAATAACACAGTTCTTTATTGCAAAACCTTTAAAATCTGTTGTCAGTTTGGCCAAAGCAAACACTGACCCGAAGATAAGGCACTTTGTCTTACTGCTGTTTAGACAGAGCCAGTTTCTGGACATCCAAGTCTCAAAGAGGTTGTAAGTACTAGTGAGGTTTGAGGAGTGTAAGGCACAATTACCGCTGACTTCGAGCACTAACTGCGTGTCATTGGCATAGTTAGTCAAGAAAATCCCTGAGTCCTCTAGGAGTGCACAAAGTGGTCTTAAATACAGATTGAACAGTACAGGAGACAAGCATGCTCCCTGGGGACACCACACCCAATAGGAGCTGCCGATGAAAAGGTCTCACTCCAATGGATTCTGGGCAACCGATTTGAGAGAAAAGACTGGATCCACCCGATAGCCCCCTTTGAACAATTCCCCGTGGAGTTAAGTGTATGTAGCAGGCGATCGTGATCTAACAGATCGAAAGCTGCAGATAGATTAATCAGCACTAGGATCCCGGCTTTTCAGTTGTCCATAGTTTTTAACAAGTGGGATTGGAGATCGATCAGTACCATCTGCGTACTGTAGGAGGATTTAAATCCCGATTGACTATTGTGGAGAATATTGTTTACTTCCACAAAGGATTGCAGTTGAGCAATAGCAAATGTATTGAGGATTTTTAGGAGAAAGTTACAATTTGTGATTGGCCTGAGGCTACTAGGACCTTTAGGGTCCACTCTAGGTTTTTTAAGAAGAAGAGCGATTGTAATAGCCTTAATGGAGGACGTAACAGAGCAGTCCCGGAAAGAGGCATTTATCAGCCTGGCAAGAAATGGAGCAAAAAAGCATTTTGTGCTCTAGTAAGATTTTAGCTGGTACTATATTCTTAGGACAGGAGGTTGGTTCCATAGAGGACAACATATTTTCCATCTCAAGTGTTGATATTGATGAAAGAATGTAAATTAGGATAGTCACCAGTTATAGGGTTGGTAACCTGTGGTTCCTTAATTTGGGCAGATTTGATCAGGAGGGATTTTATTTTGTCTCTAGCCTTTTTCCTCGAAAGCCATCCACACTACTTCATCATCCGGATTAGTGGGCTGGAAGGGTTGTGTAAGTGCCTCGACCTTTTCCAATGACCTCAGGCATTCAAAGAGTTTACCAGGCCTATTTGGGGCCTCATTAATCTGGGTATTGAAATAATTATTTTTTGTCTCCACAATGTTATGTGTATAGACTTTCTCTGCTATTTTCCCCACCTATTAATTTTCTTCTGAGGGGCATTTTAGCCAGCGTGTTTCCAGTTTACGTTTGTCCATTTTCTGTGCTCCAAGATGATAGCATCCAAGGTATGTCCGGCTGAGTGGGTTGGATAGCAGGGAAGAATGGTGAGGGAAAGAAAGTCGCAGAGGCTGTGGAAGAGTCCAGTGGCCGAATCAGGAGAGTGAAGGTGAATATTGAAGTCTCGGAGGAGGAGAAGCTTGGAGGTGGCGGCAAGAAGAGAAGAGGTGAGGTCAGACCACTCCAAGAGAAAGAGGGAGACAGGACCGGCAGTCCTGTAGATGCCGGTGAGAGTCAGCACGATGGTTGGAGAGACACCAAGCCTGCAGACAAGGCATTAAAAGGAGGCGTAGGTCTGAGTAGGAATGTTAGTAGCAGAGACCCATTAAGGGAAGATCAAGGCCAATCCGCCACCAGACCGGTTAGGCCTGGGCTTAGTGAGGATATTGTAGCACTCAGGGAGGAGTGTGTCAAAAGCAGTGACAGAGCTGGCAGTCAACCACGTCTCAGTGAGAATGATAACATCAAGGTCAAAGTCTTCAAGAAGGAGACAGATATAAGAGGAGTGTCTAACAGCAGCGCAAGAGTTGAGGGTAGCTAGGTGAAGATGGTTGCCACCTTTGAAGGTCTTCTGAGGAGGGTACAGGGATGTGGTACGCCTGTCGGATAGTGATCCTGACCTTGGTGTACATCCATATCAGACCGGGGGGTGCTGTTTAACTCTATATTGAGCCAAGGTACCGGCTGTAAGAGATCCCACGGCCAGAGCGTGCACCCCAGTGGAGCCTAGCTAGAGCAGCCCTAGATGACCTAAATGTAAAGAAGAACTCTTCTGATTAAGTGAGGGACCTTTCAGCAGGATCCAGGCCAGAGGGTTTGTTAGGGCATCAGTTCATAACCCTACAGGGGTAGAAGCAACCTTCATCCAGACAGATCGAAAGGGGAACTCCAGAAAAACCGAGGAATCCAAGGAAGTTGGAAGAGAGATAGTCGTGAGCAGACAGCAGAGCAGAGGTTGGAATTGGAGAGGAGGATAAGATACCTACTTAGGATCTAGCAATTGTGCCACATCTGCCCCCCTCAGTGTCACTGAAGCCGCAAAAGGGTTCACACATGCCCTAAAGCACCAAGAGAGTTGAAGTCTGGGGAAACTGGAGGCTGAATTCCAAACACAAAGCAGGGCCTGAACCTGCAGTGGAGGTGCAAATAAATGGGGGGTGGGCCTTTCAAGGAAGAGGACAGCACTGGGGCAGATCACCTTACTGCAGAATCAGGCACTAGCCAATGAAGCCTGAAGGTCTAGGTATTTAATTTTCGATGACTTTCCCCACTGTTTAAGGATGACTGCTTACAAGAGACTTGGGCTTCTCACAACTTTGAGGGTAACCCAGAGCCTTTGGGACAGTTGCTATATACCTGCTCCATCCCATGCTGACAGGTAATTCCTGAGGGGATCAGTCAACAGGACAGTCCCTCCAAAGGCCCATTCACCTACAACAGTGACTCAGAGCGCATTGTTGTTGATAGGGCCACATGCTGGTTAAAAGGCCCCTACAAGGGGTCATGTGTCAAGATTCGCTCCATGTGCTCTTGTTTCCAGCAATTTAGGATTTTACTCGACTCTGCTTCCGAACCTTCAGAAAACATACTGTGATGATTTAGGTACTCTAAACTGTAAGGAAATCCATCCCAAAGAAAAGCAGCAGAAAAGCACCATTGTAAAAACAAACATGTGACCGTTGGCCTCCACACAGCATCTAGAAAACACACATGCAAGGAAAACATGCAATATTTGCTGCCCCTCTAAAATAAGAATATAACTGAAAAGGCCTGAGATAAATATTTCCAAGTACCAGAAAGTATCATGCAATTTAGCACAGGACTGAAGATGACAGAAAAATGAATGTGGGCCTTGTATTGTGTTTATTTCCTTTATCGGATTAAGAATCATGAAACATGTGTCTTGGACGGAACTTTGATCAACAAATGCAATGGTATAGTTTTGTTTTGAATTGCAACATTGAGAAAGCTCACTGGGATTTCAATTCACCAGTCCCTAGCAAAACCACAACAGGACAGGGGATGTCTTGCTTTCTCAAGGAATTTAAACTCTTTTTTAAGTTGAGCAATAAAAAGTGATGACCGTCACTGAACTAATTCTCAGGAAGGCAAGCCTTGCAGTAAAATCCAATGGTATCCATTTACTACTCACATCTGTTCCTGAGCTTTGCCTAATATTCTTGAATATACCCTGAATTCATTCTTAGCAGTGGTCGGTAGTGGTCAATTCTCAAATAATCACATCTCACAGTCAGCCAGAATTTCCTGAAGGAAAGAATTTAGCACCTTGGCACACAGACCCTGAAATCACCAAGGAGGTGTGGCATCATAAATGGCTTGGTAGGCTAAACTACAAAAAAAAAGCACCATTAGAACAGCACTCTGGGTTATAAAATCCCTAGTCCTGAATTAATAGGATGGAAAAACAGATGCTCTGTTACCAGGCAGACCCAGCTGCAGATGCCAGGTAATGTTGAGTGAATACGCCATTGAAATTACATTTGATTCATATTTATGTTAATCACTTTGAATCGAAAGGTCGTCGAGAATTATTTGTTTACAAATTCAGTTTGCAAAAACCTCTTAGATGGACCCAAAAATACATTTTTAGGAAGTTGTCTTCATTTTGTAAATTAAGGAAATGTGTATTTCTGAACACAAAAATGCCACACATTTTTGATTATATATCCGAGCATCCGTATTGCTGAGCCTGTTACTTTGTGATGGAAAAGGAATGTGTGTATAAAAGTATAGCTGAGTTAAAAGCCAAAATGTGTAAGTTATGTTATTTTTTAAAAATGTTTGTATAGCGCCTAATGCCATTGGTATGGTATCGAAGTGCTGTGGTGGATGACCGTAGTTTGAACAGACATGTAAATGAAAGGGGCAGTACATTGCACGCATACATTTATTGCCAAATCGATGATAAGCAGAGAATGACTAGGTTTAAAGCAATTGTTTTTAGTAATGCAGCCCATAGTGCAAAGGCATAGGGAATGGTACTTTGTCAGTGGCTATGTTACAGCTCGGCCACATTTTTCATGGGATTCAGTTGTAGTCTATTGGTTGCAGTGCAAGGGAGGGTGAGGGTGATGTAAGAAGCCTGTCAATCCACAAGGCAACTGTATACAGTTAAGGGCTCTGCTGTAAGTTGCATCGAGATGAACATTGCATCATTTAATTCACCTAAGTGAGGGCAACATGGTGAACTGATTAGTAAAATGGTCAGATGTGTGGAATATGCTGTTTCAGAAAGTTACTATTGTTTAATCCAGAAATCACCAAGATCACATCACATCAGATGGGAGGGAAATTTAGTTTAGAATGTACTGCCATAAGACTGCCTCCTTCATTAATATGCTCAATGACCATGAAGGGGTAGGTTTAATGTGATGTCAATTGTTGAACACTGACCAATCATATGCTTTGACCAACTAAATTAGGGAAATGATACATACCTCAAAAGGGAGTGGTTCCTGTTCTACACAAGGTCAAACCTATCAATTCTGGGGACTGACTCACTCACTCACTGAATGATGAGAGGAAGAGGGAGAGAAAGAAGAATTGATAACAATAGGAAAGAGATGGAATATATGGCTTTCCTTTTGAATCCATTGATGTATTATAAGCAGAGCATTGTAAATTAGGTCTACCTGGAGTTAAAGATCTAGGCCTTCTTCAGTGGAAGAGACAACAGAAAGACCCCAATAAAGAAATAGGGAGACCATACTGTGGAGGGAAGCTGACCCCATCTTGCTGACTAATGTCCATTTGTTCCTAGAAGGGGAGAGCTAAACCAGTACTTTGGAGGGTGCCCACCTGTCCATGAGACAGCCAAAACAAATTCAGATGCAAGTATAATGTAAATGGGGAAGTGATACGGGGGGATCCCTAGGGGGAGTGATATTGTAAAAGGGAAATAGATTACATTCTGGCCCGTTTCATTTGTAAGTACTGAGGGGCAGAGGTATATAAATTGTATGTACACGTTGGGAAATTAGTACATATTTCAGTAGTGCATGTACTTCTGGAATTATTGATTGAATGAAATAGGTCATATGGTGTGTATACTGGGAGATCCCTTGGCTCATTTTCTGTGCGATGTACAAGCACAGAAGAGCAAACGACATCTCACTATGTGCATAAGTAGAAATATAAAATAATTGAAGTCACTTCTTGGGTGCAACATCAAATAGAATCATATTATTAGTGCTGAATTGCTCAAGAAAAAGGGGAAAGTGTGTTTATTTGATGGCCATACTCCCGCCTTAATTTGCACTTTGAAAATGAGAAGTGTACACTTTTTCACATTAATACAATAGAAACACCACTGAAGGGAATCTAACAAACATACACATTGAACATACATTTGCCTTTTGTATTTCAATAGAGTTTTCTAGAACGCCACTGAAATTCTGACATGTATATTAAGTAAAGTGGGGGTATCTTTTTTAAATAAAGGGAAAGTTTAGAGAATTAGGTAAGGTAATTCATTTGCTTTTTAACAAATTAAAGTCTTATCCTGGACCCTGATGCATTTTTCAATGAATGGTGCAATTGGGGGTCACAGATTCATAGAATGAACTTTATCAAGTAAATTAAATCATGCATGCCTGGTTTGGGGTGTGTGGAAAAGTCCCCTGAATTAGATGGTGCCTGATTAAAACATCCTACAAAACCATATTTTGCATTTCAATTGCCTTCCTAATACATTTTGGGATGTTGGTAGCCAGTATGCTTCTTTAGTCAAAAGACTATACTTCCCAGAATTCCTTAGCCACTGCTGCATCTCCACCCTAGCTTTCATAACCCCCCCCCCCCATTGCTCTGTGCATCCCCACACTCCTTTCTCCATTCCACTCATCTCGCTGCTCCTGTGTTCTGCCCGGTCCTCTGTGCCACCCTTGTTTTCTCTTGATTGGTCCCCCGGTTTGATTGCTATGCCAAGCTCTTGCCAATGTAGTCTCTTTCCCACTGAGTGTTGAACTGCAGAAAGATGACCCACAAAGCAAGAATCCGATCCCAGAAGGGTATGTGGCAAAGGCCCCACTACATCTTATATCACTCCCGTCCTTTCGGGTTGCACAGAAACTTTTCAAATTGTATGTTTTTTTCAAGACCCTCATTGTACTGGTAGAAGTCACACAACAAACAATTCTGTAAAAAGTACGGCTTTTACGATAAGACAAGCTCATCTTGCTGCTGAAGGAAAACCTCAGGGTTGGGCTGTTCAATGGCATTTTCTGCTGAATCGGCACCCACGAAGTGGATACATTGCTCATATGCAGTGCTCTTCAAGAAAGGCTCCTTCCAAAGGGTAGCATCATGCATGTGGTGAAGATCCATATTCCCTGCATAGGGCCTGGGGAATCCGAACAGCAGGAAGAATCAATGCCTACTGGTCACTTGTGTATAGGCGCGTTACAAATGCCCTATCATATCATATCATACTGCCATTGGATCTGCATGGGCCCCGCTCCTGCACCATGTACCACTTCATAATCCTCTTAGCACCCTCTGTGAGGCTTACTACGGCCTCACAATTAGGGGTGGACCACATTATCCTTGACCACCACACGGACATGGTTGATTCTGCAGCGCCACCAGATATCTGCAGTGCAGGGAAATGCATGCAGTGTTGCAGCATGTGTGCGAGTCCGCTGGAATGCGGAAGGAGCCCATCCACACAAGTTTGACAATGTACAGGTATGGCGAAAAATGCACAAAAATATCTGAAGCATCATTTCTATTCCTGCGACTTTAGCAGAATGGTTGTCTGTTTCAGAATATCATGAACATTGCCCAACTTCTCCAACGTACCAGGATTCTGTGCTGCCACCACGCTGAGAATGACAGTAGGTGAACACTCTTGCAGAGGTTCTTATAATGCAGATGAAAAGGTTGCCGGTATCAAAGGTTTCACTCATGACATTTACTGTGTGTGCATACCATAATACTCATTTTAGAAGCAGGACCCCGACATACAATTAGGAATGCAGTTTTAGGCATGCCGTCAACAGTCATCCTTGTGGGCCGCATGCTACTCATGAAGTCAGTTGAATGGGGGGCATAGTTACCGTGGATTGTTGCACTGCCTCTCTTTGTGTGACACGCCACCACCGCAGGTCCTGGAACAAGGGGACCAGCTGGACCAGTCTGCCCACTGTCCGTGAGTTGGTATAGGTCCTTCATCACCGTATTTCACACACTGTCCACGCCGGCACCACTGCAATATGTAAAGATGACACAACATTTTGTTCAGATCTTGGCTGTATGAGTTGCTCTTTCGAATTTCCTCATATGGAGTCTACCCATTTCTCAATGCAGAGGCTATCACCACTCTCATCGCCACTCTTACTCCTTCATTCTCCTATGCTATTTCAGAAGATTGGACATGATACGATATAGTATTTTATTTATAGCGCGCACATCACAAGTGTTTCAAAGCGCGACGAGGCAGGGGAGGGAAACGGGGAACAAGACAATGATCTTACTAGGCCCGGTGACATTGAGATTGCGCAAGTGTTGGACAGAGGAAAGGTAAAAATGCTGTGGGAAGGGGAGAAGGATCAAGTGCAGGACATACAAGCAAAACAAGAGCAATGTAAGGTTTAGTGCAGAACAGTAAGTGCTAAATAGTGCAGGTAGGGGGTAGGAGGGACTGTAGGATTAGAGATACAGCCCCAAGTACAGGGTTGCCAGGAGGCAGTCCAGGTGTGCAGCTGGGAGGGAAGGGACATGGGCCCCTGGTTCAGGGGGGATAGCCAGTGCGGTATCAGACAGGATGTCAGCAGGGAAGAGGAAGAGAGAAGGCAGAAGCAAAGAGGAAAGTTTTGAGCTGCTTCCGGAACTGGAGATGGTTCTGCTCAAGCTTCAGAGATGCAGGACGGCTGTTCCAGAGGGAAGTGCCCACTAAAGAGAGAGATCCTCCCCCAGCTTGTTGCTTGGAAAAACACCTGACCCTCAGGGAGTTGGAGGAGCGACGGGCTTGAGTAGGAAGATACTTCAGAAGAGAAAGCTGGAGATATTTTGGTCCCAGGCCCCAGAGGGCCTTGTGAATAATGGAAAAGGTCTTGAATTTGACCCTTGCAGCCACTGGGAGCCAATGGAGCGACATCAGTGCTGGAGAGATATGATCCCTGCGCTTGAGGCCAAGGACAAGTCTTGCAGTCCTTTTCTGGGTGAGTTGCATAGGGAGAAGAGTAGATGAGGAGTGAAAAGTGAACACAGTTGGCATTGATGTGTATGGAATCACTGAGATGTTCTATTAGGTAGAAAGATAATGGGTCTTTGGCACTAAATTAGCATGTGGGCTATAGGGGCAACATAACACTGAAAGGTCATGTCATACCCAAAGTGAAAGCAGCAGGATGCACATTAAGCACGCATTGCTAACACCAATAGTTTTGTATTTCTAGAGTGAAAATGTGCAGGGACTTCCATCATATAACCAGGCACTGACAGCATTTGCTGGGTATTGGCATCACATGCTCTTCTGCTCACACCTTCTGCTAGTGGGTGTCATTGTTTGCTCAGACACCACCATCATTTGCCATGTAAAGTGTGAAAGTGACAGCTGAGTGTGACGGCCACTCTGAATGCCCACACTTCACAGTAAACCTGCTAAAACAGCCTAAATTTGTTTCGGCTTTGGTGACCTGTTGTAACCTGCAGTTCCAGATATAGGCGAATGTTGCTATCTTAACTCATTGAATCAATGGTAAAAAGCTGAACATTAAATTAATGACAGAATGTAAGTTGCAGGTGCTAAAAATGGTGTTCCTTACATATTAAGGTGATCCGGGGCCTGGATGTCATACACACTGTTTTGGCAGAGAAATAAGAACGTAGACAAAGCCATTTGAGCCATGTCACACATGCCACAGCACCACCCAGTAGCCATCGCTGGAAGTTCACCTCCAGTTCAGAACCACGTGAGCAAAGCATTGTGGGTATGCACAATAGGCCAAATGCAAGTCTTTAGCTCCGGAACAAAGTCTTTGTCTTAGAGGCCAGTGATATTTTATACATGATACGCAGCGTCTTCAACCCGAGGCCGACAGTTCTCAAGGGTCCGGACAACTACAAACCAGTTGCCCCCTTATTAGGAATCATCGGTGCATTCAATTCTGACCGCCTTGTGGTTCGCGCATTGGGGCACGTGCAGCACACACCAGCAGAATTATGGGGGGGGGGGGGAATAGAGAAATAGAAAATGTAACAATCGATATGAATTGTCGCGGGAGGATAGCACAGGGGCAAGATGCTCGACTTGGAAGCAAGATGACACTGAGCAACACAGGTTTGATCCCCGGATCCGCGCTTGGAAACCTCTGGGTATTAAGAGCGTTATAAATAACCCATTACAATTTACAATTAGGACACCGTATTCCTAATGGACTAATACTAATGTGAACTGTCCAGGGGGATGAGGGACGGCCCTATCTTGGAAGCTGATGCAGGCAGTGGCTTCTCTCTAGCCAGAGGATGCCTGGCTTCATATTAAATGTACATATTTCCATGTGGGTCTATGTGAAATATAAAACAAATCATGCAAATACAAAACCCCAAACTTAGGGAAGGAAAACCAAATTAAACAATCAAGAAAACAGACTGCCATCCATCACTGCCCAAGGCCTTAAAAGTGAGCAATAGTAGGGTTAATCATGAGGCTTCTGGGGGCGTATTTATTCAATACTGATTTTGCTTGAATACGATTGTATATATCCACTGCTGTCTACAAAGGGAAATGCCAACATTACATTGCTTGTGTGAGATTCTGTAGCTTACTGTTTTGAGAAATCAAACTTGAGAAGCGTCCGCATTAAAATAGATGTGTGTTTTGTAATTAGGCTGCAGGGCAGCGTATTCGCACCAGAGTTAAAAGAAACTGAAATTGAAGAAAGACTAGAAATGTGGTGTGTGTATCCTGTTGCGAGGGGAAGCAACCGGCCGAAGCGGAAAGCAAGGGTGAGTGCGGGTACAAGCAATGGGAGCCTGAATAGGTGGTGAAATAAAGGGTTTGAAGGGCCCACCCTCCAACTATTTGAAAATAGTGAAATGAACACAGGTTTTACGTGAAAAAACGAGCTGGTATTTCCGTACCATGAAAATCTGTCTGTCAAAATGGCGGCTGCGAAGGAATCAGTGTTGGAGGCGAGTTTCACAAACGAAACCTTCCCACGTAACAAAATCTCGCCAGCAGCTTTCATGTGGTTAAGACGGTTGGCTTCACCTGTCCCTCGCTCACTGCGTGCTGATAATGAGAAAGTGCGCACGGGTGTGTTGCTGTGCTGCTGCCCTTCACTGGCTCCGGCAAGAAATTGCTTCTTCTGGCTCCCTGTATTTCTGGGTGGACCCTCTGCCGTCCATGGTAGCTCGACTATGCTCTCGACCTTGGCACCTTGCTTGTGCCAGGCTAGCCTTTGTTTCCCTCCTTTTTGGGGAGGAGGTAGATCTTTCCACAGAGCCGGACCACTGCGTAATTCGGCTTCTGCTTTGGATCCGTCTCCCGTTGCCGTTTTTTGTGAATGTGCAGTCAGTAATTTCACATCATCCCTTCAGAGTTCTGAGGTGGAAAACTCACTCACTCAGAATCAACGGAAAGATCAGTTCTTTTCCCTTCCTGATATAGTTGCGCTTCATATGGCAGCCGACCTGTCGTAGCGCCTTCATGCCCAGGCTCAGTCGCGGGCCCTCAGCCATTCCATGTCTCTGTTCATGTTTCCTCCAGTTCTGTTAGCAAGTAAATCCAACTGCCAGAGGCTTTAAGGATCAGAAAAGTACTAAGTACTAATCAGAGCAGTCCAAACACATTGCTTATCCAACACACGATTTCAATGTGTACATGAAATGGAAGTCCATGGAAGCGGCTTCAAAAGTCAAATCCAAGTACGCATTGAATGGTAACTGTAAGTTCACCCTTTACTAACAACTCAAAGAGAAATAAGTAAATCACTTGTGAGCGTATACAGTGCTCCATGTCGTATCCCTCCTGCTTCTAAGTGTTGTAGTAACAAGTGTAAACCTGGTGTAATGCTACTTGGTTTATTGACCATGGAAGTTTCTAGGCCCGAGTCGCCCCTGATGCTGAATTTGAACTTGCCAAGCACATGATGCCCCATGTCAGAATTGAGCATTTGACTCGTGAGCTATCCACTTAAACAACCGAAACAGTGACCAATGGTCAATGACAATCAAACATAGATAGTTTTATGCAAATTGATTTGGCAGAGCTAGTCAGAGCTTCTGCTCTTTTAAGCTATCCTAAAACAACCCACAAGTTATTGCTGTTAACCATGATGTTTAGAATGGAGGATGAAACTCCTTGACAAACAGTCAATGTTTAGTGGTGCTGCGCCTACCTTTCAACCAATCGGGAGATACTTAAAAACAAAAACTTTAAAAAGAGCAAGGCAAGCTAACTTTAATTTCCACTTTTGAAAAAAATCCTTCACCAAGCCAACCTCGGGACGAATCAAAGTCAGCTTTAAAATTAAAAATAAAGTGGGGGCTTTCTTCAAAGCGGTGAAGTTTGTAAATTTAGAAGATGAAATCCATGCCTGCAATGGAAACATGGCATTTTTCATACGTCATCATACGGAGAATGGCACTCGTACTCTTCCTCTCGACCCAGTTTAGAAAACGGTAATACCTTCAACTCAGCACCTTCTAATTACCGGAGAGCGCCTTTTATTCTTTGTCCTTAAACACCTGGTTGCACATTATTGCCAAAGCCTGCATGCGCGAGGTCACGATCCTTTTACTTCTACAGTGCACAATGAAAATAGCATTTCGCTGCCCTGACCTCTCCCTCCCCGCCTTGGCAGGTATCGCTCGAGAGCACATCAGTGCCCGGTTCCTCAGCCAAAACCACGCGCTGCACCGGTAGGGGGTCGAATTTCACCAAGAAGTCCACTTTTACCATCAACAATATTTACATTTGCATTTGTCTAATGCCTGCAAAATATAGTGTACTGTTTTTATAAGCTCCATAACACCAGAGTCTTTCTGTCAGTGTCACTGTAGTTAGTCCAGGAAGACTTTTGAGCACAGAGATTTTCTGTCAGGGGAGGGAAACCCCTTGGGTCCCGAATATTTGGCGGAGATATAGTTTGCCTTTGGTTCGTAGAGTACCACTTTGAACACGATCTTCCGACATAGCAATGCCCTTGGTGAACGAGAAAACAGTACTTCGAGTTTACAAGGATGCTAGTAACTGAATTTCACCTTCTTTGCCAAAACTTAAATCTTACACACTCATCTGCTAAAGGCATACGTATCATAACAGAGGATTTCCGGGGCGGCTCATTCATAATCGCAGATGGGGTGTGGACTAGCCAAACCAAGCCCAGTGAAACCACTGAGCCTTCGCCTACTGCAGCAGGCACCTGAGGGAAGGGCTCCTGGGCTGGCTTTAACTGTCAAAGGGAAACACAGTTTTTTGAGAGAGAAGCTGCTGTGGTTGCCCAGTAGGGTTAAGATCCTGCATCCCTTCCTTCATTGAGCAGCAAGAATATTTATTTATTATTTATTTGCATTTTTAAAGCTCTCACACAGCCCGGGGGCATCGAGGCGCTGTTACAGGAAAATGTCTTAGTTGTGTATTTATAATGCGCTTAATACCCAGACGTTTCTAAGCGCGGACCTGGGGATCGAACCTGTGTTGCTTCGTGTCATCTTGCTTCCAAGGCGAGCACGTTGGCGCTGAGCTATCCTCCCGAGTGTTCTCAGCTGCTCTCAGCACAACAGCTAGAGGTCTTTGCTGCATGCACCATATTCCGATTATTCCAAGGGCCACCTCAAGTTCCACTGCCCTATTCATCATTTCGATGCATGCCCACATGGAAGAAGGAAACCTGTTACCTTTCGCAGGGCATATGTGGGGAGATTACTCCACTAGGGAGTGGGCTTGTACTGGTGACTCTGTGATGGCCTCTCCACATGTGCCCCTCAGTTGAAAATTGGACATTCCAGTAGGAATGTCACAAAGTAGGTTCCAGAGTAGATCACTGTATGACATCCCACACACACCGCCGCTGCTGCTTATTATTCTCCCTGTTGGGTAAAAAAGCTGTCTGCCAGGCACCTTTAGTGGTCACAACGTACTTGGCAAAAGGTAGTGGCTGGTTATGGAGATGACTCAGTGGCCACACCAAATACAATCTTTTATTTTATTTAAAAATGTTTTACTTGCAGGTTCAAAACTCCCCTTAAGGGGTTAAGAAGGCATACAATACAGAGATGTCATCAGAATAGATTAAGAGATAAAAAAGTGCTACTAGGGGAAACTGCCATGAAGGAAGGGGATAAGCAAGAATGAACTATTTAAAGGCACAGGGCAGTGGAGAAAGGAATGCTGCTTCTACTGCATCATTTAATCTGTGTTTGGGAACTACCAAGATCCAGGTAACATTAATTGCAAATGATATCTCCCCACCAAGCAGAGCAGGGGAAAATCTACTGGAGAATTGGACCATTTATGGGAGGGAACAAGACTGCCTGGTTTGTGTAGGGTGTTTAGAAGAAGAGTCGTGAAATATTAAGCATGTGGTTCAGTTGCTAGAAAAGTCAATATAGGATGCTACCTGCGAGCCAAAGTTGTCATTGATAAAATTATGTCAGAGGGACCTAAATCGGTGTGCCTAGTTTTGATAAAACTCATGCAGAAAATCTTGCCAAAAAAATCATAATATGACGTACACAAAAGAGGTGCAATGATGTGATGTAGGCCCCCAGTGACCCAGAGCTTAAACTGGGCCATGGTTCTTTAATGTGTGCTTTGAAAAGATTGGTGGTGGCGTTGAAGATACTCAAAGGAGGGTTGTATATGAATGAGCTAATAGCTGTCTGCCCCAGCTCCAAAGTATTATAACACATGAAATGGGCAGACATCGTCTATATTTCAATTATGTGCACAAAACCACATACAAACAGTCATTACAAGAGAATGGTAATGGTACAAAGCAATGACTTTGAGTAATTAGATGCCAAAGGTGCAAGCAGAAAAGAGAAAAAAGAGGACAGAGAGAAGCAGCTAACTTGCCCTACCTTATACCACCTGGCCGTAGGGGATGGTCAAAGAAGTCAAAGGACGACCAGTAGTTTAATGAAAAGAAAAGTTTCATGAAACAGAGAAACTGTCATCTTGTGAGTGCTGCCAACAGTGTACTCCACTAGAGATCCAGGAGACGTCCAAGTTGCAGAGTGGTGTTCACCTGAATGCTCAAAAATCAATAGCAAAGGCTTCTGGTTAGGGGATTCTCAGGTGGTTGAAGGTAGACGCCAGAGGTGTCAGCAGGACTGGCCATAATGGGGTTCAGGTAGTGATGAATCCATGAATGAGGCATTGAGAGTGGAAGGTTCTCACAGTTCATGGAGTAGGGAAAGCAGAACAAGCTGTCACATGATGGGGAGTGCCACCATCACAGCAAAGTGCTGCAAAGTGGGATGCCTACCATTATGAGTTTGGCAAGGAGAGGAATTCCAGCTATTGTTGCCGGAGGACGGCACCTGTGCAAAGGTTGCACACGAGATACTGATCCATCTGTGCCCATAAATTGATAATGTGGGGATGCATGACCCTCTACTGTGCTGCACTGGAACCTTGCCTGGTACACCTCAGGCTCTGGAGAGGGGAGTGCAATTGTGATCTGCTGTGTGCTGATCCTGTCCCCTCTGTCAAAAAATGTTTCAATCAGAAGCAAGGAACAGCCATGGGAGCCAACTGTGCCTCCCTGATGTGAACCTATTCATGATGTGAATCTATTCATGGGTCATATTGAGACACATATTGCTTGTCACCATCCATTACAATGGGCCTCATTATGAGTCACCCGGTATGGCAATAACGGTGGCGGTTAACCCGCCGCCACCGTTGTTTCCATACCGGGTGATCTTGAGTACTGCAGAGGGGAGGTGTCATTTCCACCAGGTCTGACCTGGCGGGTTTAACACCACCCACCTGCAGGCGGACGTGGAAACACTGGCACCTTCATGAGATGGTGCTGGTGTTTCCACTTCCCCATTCCCATTGAGTCTATAGGACTCAATGGGAATGGGAATTTACCAAATTCCACCTCCGAAATTCCCGGTTCACCAGGGTCGTAATGCCCCGGTAATTCTGGGAATCACAGAGGCGGAATGGTAATACGAGTCCGGCGGTAACCTGCCGGAATTTCAGGCACGGTTACCGCCGGACTCGTAATGAGACCCAATAACTTCTTAAGATAAATCGAATCTTATTCCTTTGGCCTTGACAGGTGATATCACACAGCATTTTTAATTTCCTGATTATCATAACAACATCCTACAACCTACAACATACATGTTATGATTGCACACAATACAAAGTTCAGTTTAAAATAACACATTACACACACACACATCCATCCCAAAAACACTGCTAACAATGCGTTGGTTTCACACTGAAAGTAGTCTCCAGTCAAATATAAAGAGGACATATTGGGTCGTGAATTGATACACAATGACATAAACTGTGGGTATGAGGCAGCTTCCTCCATAAAGCA